>NC_044332.1:41729668-42039511 GCF_007399415.2 Gopherus evgoodei
GTATAAAAGAACAGGGCGTGGAGGGTAATAGGCAACTACATTCACTGATGAGCTGCCAAAATATTAACAACAGGTTCCCTCCTCCTCACCCCACGAGGGGGTCATAGCCCCCCTCTGGGACTCCTGCCCCATCCAACCCCCCACATTCCTTGACACACACACGCCGGGACCCCTGGCCCATCCACCCCCCTTCCCTATCCCCTGACTTCCCCATGCCCCCCCATCCAACCCCTCCTCTCAATCCTGATGGCCCCCCTGGGACACCTGCCCCATCCAACTACCCCTTCTTTCTGTCCCCGTTTCCCCCACTGTCCCCATCCAACCCCTGCTCCTTCCTGACTGCCCCCCAGGGACACTTGCCCCCATTCAATCCCCCTGTTCCCTGCCCTCTGACCGCCCCGATCCCTATCCACCCCCCCACAACCTCCCAAACTCCTTTATCCTCTTCCAATACCCCCTCCCTGCTCCCTTACCACGCTGCCTGGAGCCACGTGGAAGGGGATGGGTTGGGGCTGCTCGGCTGGGGCCAGTGCCATGGGGCCCGAGCCGGAGCGGCTCGGCTGGGCCCAGGACAGCACTGGTGCCATGGGGGCCTAGCTGGTCCGGGGCCGAGATGGAGCCGCTCAGCCGGGGCCAGGGCTGGTGCTGTGGGGCCCAGGCCGGGCCGGAGCCGCTTGGCTGGGGCCGAGGCCAGCAGCGGCGCTGCAGGGCCCAAGCCGGGCCTGGGCCGAAGCTGGGGGTGCTCAGCCGGGGCCAGGCCAGAGGGAGCCGCTTGGCCGGGACCAGACTGGGCCGCGCCACACATCTCTGGAGCCCTCCTCCTCTGGGCCCCCCTGCCCCAGCTTACCGGCCTGCTGCTTGTTTCAGGCTTCCCACAAGCAGGGGAGTGGGAGGAGAAGGGGGGGTGGGGTGTTCAGGGGAAGAGGGGGAAGTGAGCTGGGGCCAGGGGCAGGGTGGACAGCTGCCAGAGCTTTTGTTAAATAAAGCCCTTTTAGAACCGTTTGTCCTGGAACAACCTGTTCTGAAAGGGCTTCTAAATTTAACAACTGCTTCCTGCGAACCAGTAAGAACCGGCTCCAGCTCACCACTGACTATATTAGACAAAGACCTGAATATCAGGATAGACATTATAAAATCAGGTCATCTGGTCACCCTACCCCTTCTCAATTCTGAGATTCTTGCATTACACAAGTTCTGCTAAGGTTAGGGAGGAGGAAGAGATAAATCATTGGGAAGTGCTGATTCCAGGCAGCACCTCTTCAGAGGTATTCAGGGAATGGTTCCAGCAAGTAGATCTCAACAGAAAACTATTTGACAGTCTCCTGAGGTAGAAGAGGGCTGTGTAGACTCTTAGGTAGGCAACCTAGATAGCTGTGCTGAAGCAGATTGAGAAAGAAAGAAGAGCTCTCATGCACTGGCCATGGAAGAGGAGGAGCTCTCCCTCTGCTGTTGACAGAAGAAGGGGAGCTGTGCTCCCTCCATTTCCCGTTACTTTGACCCTGCCTAAGACAGACAGACAGGCAGTCTCAGACTGTGGTCTGCATCCTTTACTGTGTTGAGCTCAGTAATGAGGAGACAAAGGAAAGAGAAATATAAGACACCTTTCCACTTTCCCAATTCTAGCCCTACCAGGGAATGAAACAGCTCCCAGCATAACTCAGCTGCCTAGGGGCTGGTCTAACTTACACCACCAGCAGCTGTCCCATGAGGACACGTGTTGCTGCAACTCTGCCCCCAATATATCCTCTCCGTGCCTTCCCTCACTTCCAACATATCCTCTCCATGGAGAATGTTGGGGGAGCCAACAAAATCAAAGCAGCTATGGCAGATTTACACCACCTGAGGGATTCACTTGTGCTTGGGAATTCCCAGTTGCTCCTTGAGAAGTGCAAAGCAGCTAGAATGGGGTCTGAGGATCTGTCTTTGTTCCAGGAAAGAAATAAGATGGCACAGTGTAAACATTTCCATAATGCAAATTGGCATGAAAGTTTTCACAATTAAATGTTTTGATCGCTGGTTTTAACAGCTTGCATTGGAATGTCAAAAATATATTCATTAAGTAGCTGTTCTGAAATAATTTATATCTACATTTTATCACTAGTTTATTATTACTTGAGAACTGGAAGGATCACATAGAACAATACTTGTATTTAATGTACCCAGCCTACTCTAATTGGTTATCTATGGGAATCTGGGATGATTTTCAGATACAAAGGCTCTTTTCAAAGACTTGCCTGGGATTTTAACCACACAATTCTCATTGATTTCAGTAGCCAAATCCCAGGCAGCTCTTTGAAAAGCATGGGGTTAATGTCCTGGAAACAGAATTCAGGATCACAGCATGAAGGCCATTTTGAGGTCTTTTCCAAATAAACAGTATTCCTCCAGCAAAATCAAAAATACAAAAGAGGATGATCTCATCACACACATCAGTGATATGTAACTTGCCATATATTTTTATCTGGCTGCAGCAGTGTATTAATACGATTTACAATCCAGCTGAAGAGTCGACCATAAAGTGCTTTAGACATGGCATCTCGCACATCAGCGGCTTTGTCCACAGTGTTTGTTCGGATAATAGTCTCTCCTCGTGTTACAACACAGTGAGAGGTTAGAGCTTCCTGGAGCTCTTCTGAACCAATACTGAGCAGTACAGCAGCTGGAAGATAACAGATGGGAAAGGTGGCTGTGACTGGAGAACAAAAATTGCCAGCACTACCTACCTACTACCCATCAGTTGGAGATTCTTACAAATTCAATCAAGCTGCATTTACAGAACTGACAATATTAAAAACATATTTACCATTATCTAAGGCCTCTGCATTGGGAACTTCACTTTTATCAGTTTGGTGTTGTGAGGAAATGGCAGCAAACTCAATATTTCCTGTATTCAAGATTCCAGCCAGAATTTTGTAAACTGAATGAACTTCCTGCAAAATGAGACAAGAACTACCTTAACAAGACACAATTAGTTAGTTGTAGCCCCCAAATGTGGTCTGTTTAAAAATAAGATAGGAAGAGTGTGTGTAAAGCCCATTGGGTCATTCTGAAGTTCAGACTTGCCCAGTTCAGTTTTTACTCTATCCTTATTCAAGTAAACTCCCTCTAAAATGGAAAAGTGAGATAGAAATGGAAATGTCAATGGGATAGAATGGAGCTTGCCTCAATAAAGACTGAAGCCTCAGTCAGTCCTCCAGTTCTGTAGGTGCAGTTTTGTACACACAATTACAAAGGTGAGATTCTGTGGCATAATGATATATTTAGACAACAAATGCCAGCATTTGCACAGGAAGTATTGGAGGTGGTTTTTAAAAATAAGGTCAATAATGCTTTGGTAGCTAGTCGATGATTAATCTTTTACCTCATCAGTGAATCCTATGATCCTAAAGCAATGTTTAATTGCTTCAAATTGTCTTCCATATGAGTCTTTAGTAATAATATCTTGCATTACTCTTCCAGTTTCATTATCAATATACCTAAATAAAATGGCATAATTAAAATGCTGTGTTAACAGATGTACTGCTACAACCCACACTGATTTCAATAGGATTGCATCAGTAACGGAGCAGACTACCTATTTCAATGTTTTTGTAACCAAATAAATATTATTGTGCTAATCAAAAAGTTTGGGGATTATTTTCTTTCTATTAGTTTTTGTTCTTTCAGCACAAATTAAAATGTTATCCCAACATTATAGTTTTCCAATGAAGAGACGGATAGCAAATGAAATTAGTAACTCAAATTTGACGAACAGGATTCAGCCCTGAAGAAAGACAGTGCAATTCCATTTTCTTTAATGGAAATGCACCTTCTACTACTACTACTGCATTGAAGTAGAATTTGCCCTAATAGCCAAAGAGTAACATAAATTTAAACCAATATATTTTGAGTTGCTTCTGCAGCATTACCAGAAAGCTCTGCATTCACAGCCACTCATTTCTGGGGACAGAGAAGACCTGAAAGAAGGAATGAAAATCTAGATAATGAGGAGAT
The DNA here is from genome assembly GCF_007399415.2 of Gopherus evgoodei. Lineage (NCBI taxonomy): Eukaryota > Metazoa > Chordata > Testudines > Testudinidae > Gopherus > Gopherus evgoodei. The sequence goes on from NC_044332.1 coordinate 41,733,662, forward strand.
GGCTTTTCCCCTTCTTATTATAAATGCTGCAAGTCCTCAAAGAAAATAATAATGTAATTCCTTGTTGTCCATCCTCTTCTGCACTTGGGAGGATTAAAAAAGATCCACAAGGTGTAGAAAAAGATTAAGAGAGATTTCAAAGCATCACACTGAAAGCAAGCCCTGATCAATAGCCAATTACAACCGCATTAAAAACAAATTAGTGATAGTTACCTAGGAGGCTTTTCTTCAGGAAGTCTGTACTCAGAAAGTTTCTTCTGATGAAAAAGACCAGCATAAATATAGTAGAATATATGGAAGTTTTTTTCTCCTCTGGAAAAAAAATGTATTATTTTAAAGCTTACAGGTCTATCTGCATCTACATGTTTTCACTATGTGTACACTGTCAAGTTAATGGAAGAGGGATTGATCCTATGCTCATTGAAGTCAATGGCAAAGCTCCCATTGACTTTAATGGTGCAGGATCAGGGCCAGAAGCAGCAAAAGCCCAATGAAAAGCTCTTCCATCTTATCCGTTAAGCACACAAAACCCACCCAACCAGACAGTGGCAATGAGACTGAGATCAGGCTCTTCTCCTTCCCTTTATAAGTTCTTGGAGGTTGAGCACAAAAGTACAATGACATGTTTATAGGAGAAACAATATACTCTACAAAGCATTCTTTACCAAATGATAGAGTGGTATTGGTCTCCAGCCCAGAAGAATGAAACTAACTGTACTTCCAGCCATAGTACAAGTGCTGTAGCACAAGCTGCCAGTTGGTTAGAATAAAAATTTCATTGAAAAGTGTGTTTTGAAAAGTAAAAACAAACCAATAAAAAAAAGGTAGAGTAGATTTGAAAGGACACAGTATTATTAACCTACACAGCCTGCTTTATGACTCTGGATTTTTCAAGTAGATATTCAGAAATTTTTGCCCCCATTACAGCTCCTGTTGGTGTAAACATCATTTCCAGGTATTTTCCAAAACGACTTGAGTTGTCATTGATAGCAGTGCAGGCATTCCCAAACGCTTCAACCAGAGGGTTCACTTGAAGAATCTTCTCACGCAAAGCACGGTTATTGGCCTTGACAGAATAGACACAGATCAGAAAGGATGCCCCAAAAGAATGCTTGCTCAAGGCTTCTTCCCAGCCTCTGAAACATAGTATACATTATAATGTGCCCTACAGCTACTGGCACGTGTGAATTTGACCCAGTTACTGATACAACAACACACCCACATATTGAAGGGGAAAACAAAGTCTCTAGCAGGTGTGAAGATATTGCATTTTTTCCCTCTTTGCAATATATATGCCTTAGGAGGCTCCATATATTTTATTTAAATAAAATATCAGACAATAAATATCATTTAGGCTCTGATCCTGCAAGCATTTACACATGTGTTTAACTTAGAGCACTTGAGTTTTCAAAGTGCCGTGACTTCAATGGAATTATTCATATGCTTAAAGTTAAATATGTGCATAAGTGTTTGCAGCAGCAGCCCATTCCCAATTTCATTCTGGCACTGATTCTTATAGTCTGAATAATGAACCTAGGTCATAAGCACTGTAGATAACCAGAGGCACTAATCATTGTGGGTTTGATCGTTTATGCATTTAAGTCAATGGCAAAGCTGGATCAGGCCCTAAGATCCCAATTCTGCAAACAATGGTGCATGTGAGTATTCTCACTGACTTTAATGGCACAACTCATGTTAAGAGTTAAGCACGTGCATAAGCCTTTGCAGGAGCTGAGTTTAAAACTAGCATATTCTTTATGGTCTCTTCAGTGTAAAATATCAGATCCAAATTAATAACAAAGTCCCCAGTCCGTACTACTCAATTTTCAGTGTTTTCAACAAGCTAAAAATAAATGCCTCAGGGATTTTTTCAGCAAAGATAGTTTAAAAAACACTGATCACTGGGCTACCTGGCTGGCTATAAATACCTTTCCCAGGAAGGTCAAATGCTGGACAATCAGATGGGCGCTTTCAGTCTTTCCAGCTCCACTTTCTCCACTGATGATAATGCACTGATACACAAAACAAAATTGTAAATGCATTGCTCACCATAAAGCTGATCAACTCAGATGTTCAACTACTACTTTTATATTGTTTTGGATATATTACCAAGACATCTTCAGAGTCAACTGTATATCAGTAAGAGTCATAGGTATGTTTGTTTCTTTACTCTTTTGATTGATAAAAGGTGCATCACCACAATCTGTGGGTGCTTATACATGTTGTGGAGAGAATAAGATCCATACAGCCCAGTACTATGACACTATTTGAAACCTGGAGTCTTTTACTGGGAAAGTACAATTCTACCCACTGCTCAGTTTAAAAGCCTGATCTTGCACAAAATAAAATCCTCAGTGTTTTCTACCAGGTACAGGGAACAGTGCACAGTGCTAATCCCTGAGCTGGCACAACATCCTCAGCTTCTAAAGAAGTCAGACAAACAGATGTGTAACTGTTTATGAGAGGAACCCAGATGAGAAGATCTGCATTCCTCCTGTACCTGGTGTCAGAACTAACAGATATGTAGCCACAGATTTTACTGATTGGCTCAATCAACCCTGGGAGTCCTAGGCTCAAAGATTAGTTTTACAGTAGTCTTTTGGAAACAGCAACCAGTAAATTAGCTTTGCTGACAGTATACCAAGATGCCTATAAATAATTAGCTACCTAAGCTCAAGGATATGGATCCACAAGGCAAAATTAGTTTGTAATCATATATGAGGCACTTGAAAAAATTAAGATTTACAAAATAAACCTGATGGGCTGATTTCAAAATGATGAACTTGCTTCTTAACTTCAACAAATTCCCTCATCATTTATTCTACACACTAGTTTCTTAGCAAAACCCCTTAAGAGTTATATAACTAACAGCCGTATCTAATGGACCCTCGGCCCTCACACTCGCCAAAATCCAATAAACTGTCAATTCTCTTTCTCCTTTTTCATATGCAGAGTCCATCTATATTCATCTTTGTCTGGTGTATTCTGAATGTGGTTTTATTGTATTATTTTATTGTGTTTTTAAGCCTTCTTTAGAAGTATTTACTATGAACTAATGTGCAGCATACATGTCAAGGAGGATTTTATAAATAAAATCATTATTATTCCCCAATACCCATATCTATGTGTAGTAGAACATGTGAAAAGGAATACAAAATTACAATCTTAAAAATATTGTAAAAAGGAATCCAGTTTCTGTACATTATATTTCCATTCTCATTAAAATCATTTCCATATAATTGGATTAGTGTCCCCATTACATTTATGTTAGAACTCTCATTATTATATTTTACCATGAAAATGAGTGATTCCATCGTTAGTGGTTTGTATTTTCTGTGACTTGTAGGCACAGGAACTGATTTTCCATTGGTCTTGCACCTGTGCAAGCTAAGTGCAAAAAGCTACTGATATGGCAGCATTTTACATACATTTTGCACAGTTGTAAATGAGTGTACCAGATGCAAGGTAGTACAGAATTAGGCCCATAGGGTAAAGATTGTCAGCTGGTGTTATCTGGAATCGATGGAGCTACGCTGATTTACACTGACTGAGAATTCAACTTTATAGCGTCTACTACTGTACCATGACCTTTTCAGTAGTCCTAAAACTGACTGGACTGCTGTTCCATTTTTCCTGCTATACATACATAGACTCATAGACTCATAGACTCTAGGACTGGAAGGGACCTCGAGAGGTCATCGAGTCCAGTCCCCTGCCCTCATGGCAGGACCAAATACGGTCTAGACCATCCCTGATAGATATTTATCTAACCTACTCTTAAATATCTCCAGAGATGGAGATTCCACAACTTCCCTAGGCAATCTATTCCAGTGTTTAACTACCCTGACAGTTAGGAACTTTTTCCTAATGTCCAACCTAAATCTCCCTTGCCGCAGTTTAAGCCCATTGCTTCTTGTTCTATCATTGGAGGCTAAGGTGAACAAGTTTTCTCCCTCCTCCTGATGACACCCTTTTAGATACCTGAAAACTGCTATCAGGTCCCCTCTCAGTCTTCTCTTTTCCAAACTAAACAAACCCAATTCCTTCAGCCTTCCTTCATAGGTCATGTTCTCAAGACCTTTAATCATTCTTGTTGCTCTTCTCTAGACCCTCTCCAATTTCTCCACATCTTTCTTGAAATGCGGAGCCCAGAACTGGACACAATACTCCAGTTGAGGCCTAACCAGCGCAGAGTAAAGCGGAAGAATGACTTCTCGTGTCTTGTTTACAACACACCTGTTAATGCATCCCAGAATCATGTTTGCTTTTTTTGCAACAGTATCACACTGTTGACTCATATTAAGCTTGTGGTCCACTATGACCCCTAGATCTCTTTCTGCCATACTCCTTCCTAGACAGTCTCTTCCCATTCTGTATGTGTGAAACTGATTGTTCCTTCCTAAGTGGAGCACTTTGCATTTATCTTTATTGAACTTCATCCTGTTTACCTCAGACCATTTCTCCAACTTGTCCAGATCATTTTGAATTTTGACCCTGTCCTCCAAAGCAGTTGCAATCCCTCCCAGTTTGGTATCGTCCGCAAACTTAACAAGCGTACTTTCTATGCCAACATCTAAATCGTTGATGAAGATATTGAACAGAACCAGTCCCAAAACAGACCCCTGCGGAACCCCACTTGTTATACCTTTCCAGCAGGATTGGGAGCCATTAACAACTACTCTCTGAGTACTGTTATCCAGCCAGTTATGCACCCACCTTATAGTAGCACCATCTAAATTGTACTTTCCTAGCTTATCTATAAGAATATCATGCGAGACTGTATCAAATGCCTTACTAAAGTCTAGGTATATCACATCCACCGCTTCTCCCTTATCCACAAGGCTTGTTATCCTATCAAAGAACGCTATCAGATTAGTTTGACACGATTTGTTCTTTACAAATCCATGCTGGCTATTCCCTATCACCTTACCACCTTCCAAGCATTTGCAGATGATTTCTTTGATTACCTGCTCCATTATCTTCCCTGGCACAGAAGTTAAACTAACTGGTCTGTAGTTTCCTGGGTTGTTTTTATTTCCCTTTTTATAGATGGGCACTATATTTGCCCCCTTCCAGTCTTCTGGAATCTCCCCCGTCTCCCATGATTTCCCAAAGATAATAGCTAGAGGCTCAGATACCTCTTCCATTAACTCCTTGAGTATTCTAGGATGCATTTCATCAGGCCCTGGTGACTTGCAGGCATCTAACTTTTCTAACTGATTTTTTACTTGCTCTTTCCTTATTTTCTCTTCTAAACCTACCCTCTTCCCGTAAGCATTCACTATACTAGACATTCCTTCAGACTTCTCAGTGAAGACCGAAACAAGGAAGTCATTAAGCATCTCTGCCATTTCCAAGTCTCCCGTTACTGTTACCCCCTCCTCATTGAGCAGTGGGCCTACCCTGTCCTTAGTCTTCCTCTTGCTTCTAATGTATTGATAAAAAGTCTTCTTGTTTCTCTTTATTCCCATAGCTAGTTTGAGTTCATTTTGTGCCTTTGCTTTTCTAATCTTGCCTCTGTATTCCTGTGTTATTTGCCTATATTCATCCTTCGTGATCTGACCTAGTTTCCATTTTTTATATGACACCTTTTTATTTTGTAGGTCACGCAAGATCTCAAGGGTAAGCCAAGGTGGTCTTTTGCCACATTTTCTATCTTTCCTAACCATCGGAATAACTTGCTTTTGGGCCCTTAATAGCGTCCCTTTGAAAAACTGCCAACTTTCCTCAGTTGTTTTTCCCCTCAGTCTTAATTCCCATGGGACCTTGCCTATCAGCTCTCTGAGCTTACCAAAATCCGCCTTCCTGAAATCCATTGTCTCTATTCTGCTGTACTCCCTTCTACCTTTCCTTAGAATTGCAAATTCTATGATTTCATGATCACTTTCACCCAAGCTTCCTTCTACTTTCAAATTCTCAACAAGTTCCTCCCTATTGGTTAAAATCAAGTCTAGAACAGCTTCCCCCCAGTAGCTTTTTCAACTTTCTGAAATAAAAAGTTGTCTGCAATGCAGTCCAGGAACTTATTGGATAGTCTGTGCCCCGCGGTGTTATTTTCCCAACATATATCTGGATAGTTGAAGTCCCCCATCACCAACCACCAAATCTTGGGCTTTGGATGATTTTGTTAGTTGTTTGAAAAAAGCCTCATCCACCTCTTCTGCCTGATTAGGTGGCCTGTAGTAGACTCCCAGCACGACATCACCTGTGTTTTTTACCCCTTTTAGCCTAACCCAGAGACTCTCCACCCTTCCGTCTCCTATGTCCATCTCCACCTCAGTCCAAGTGTGTACATTTTTAATACATAAGGCAACACCTCCTCCCTTTTTCCCCTGTCTATCCTTCCTGAGCAAACTATACCCATCCACACCAACATTCCAGTCGTGTGTACATGCTCTGGAACAGAAAGTTTCATAAAGATCATCGACTAACAACACAGAATACTCAACTTAACTGAAGTAATGCAGCATTCTATGATTAATATTAAGTAAAAAAAGAGATAAAGATGTTCTTACCTGATCCTTGCTGAAAGTTACCATGCCCTGGTAAGCAGCATCGGCAGAGGCAAATATGTGGGGAGGATTAGATGACCGCTTCACACCATGGTAAAGCTTGGAAAACTAAATGAAAAAGAAATCTGTCAAAATAAATTGTTCACCCTGTGAAATCAGTGATGTCGCGAAGGATGGTCTGGTGATTAGGATGCTGCCTGGAAAGATGGAAAATTCCCTTATGTACTGCCAGCTTTCTCTGTGATCTTGAGCAAGTCACTTTGTCTGTCTGTGTCTCAGCTCCCCATCTGTAAAATGGGGATAATAGTACTTCCCCCCCAGAGGGTGTTGTGTGGGTAAATATATTAGAGATTGTGAGGGCTCAGATACTTTGGTGATGGGGGTGCACATAAGCTAGATAGAGATGTTCCCCACAGAGTAATGTTTTAAAGCAATTTACAATATTTTTAAGTCCTATTTAAAATATATTTTTATGGTTTTCGGTGACCAAGACTCCTAACCATTTATGGGCCTTTTCTTTCTTGTACCTCTTCAGTTTTACAATCTACAGCAAGTACTGTCCTCATCTTGGTGTTTCTCTTACCTGTGGAGAATATATGCTGAGATTCTGGAAGGGGTTTAAGGCTATTAAAATGTCTCCAACATAAGTATAAATTTGTAGATCAACATAACGCTTCTGAAGTTGATGGATAATTGTATCCTAGGATTATAAGAAGTTTGACAGTTAAGAAATATTTTTCCAGATAGCAAGATTCATTGTAAATATATTGAGAACACTGAGTAATAACTGATTATCTTAAATGTTATTTGTCATTTATGTCAAACAATGACCTCACAAAACCAAACCAATATTTTCATAACCTCATGCATCTCTCTACAGTATTTCAACAAAAACAAATTAAAAGCAATAACCCCTCCCTTTTTAAAAATAGTTTATGTTGTTATGCCTGCCAGAGAAGCAAACACTTAACGCAGTAAATGACCACATAGGTTATTGGATTGGGAGGGGTGGGGGAAGGGGGTTTCATTGCCATACTTGTGTGTAAACTGTCACTTAATTTTTGTAATTTGACTCTTCATGCTCATGAGTCCATCATAGAACAAAAAGGAACATAAAACAACAACATAATTTTTCAAGTATTACTCCATACATTTGTTTTAAATGGGAACCCAGGACATTTTTATATTATATGTTGTTCCTGTTGGAATACAACTTAAGGTTCCTCCAAGCTAAAATTAACAGGTTCTCTGCACACATGTGGTGTATTAAAACTTGGAGATTATATGTATGGGTTTATCACTGTTTTCATAATAGAGTCTTTATTATCTGTAGCTGGGACATTCCTTAAATACATTATTGGTTTTGAAGAAAAATTATTCTAATCCTGGTTTTTGAGGCTAAGCTTCAATTTTTTTTGCAAATAGAAAATAATTTAAACTAGCATCATCCATCATTCAGTTCTTCTGTGTTATAGGTTTTACTGAAACTGCTTTTATATCACTGCGGAGAATATAAATGAACTTGTGATAGCAGATCAGAATCACGTGTGGAACAGTTATTCTTTTATGCCAAGACAATGAACAATTAATTTTGTGACATGATGACACTGTTAGAATAAAACCTATAAAGCAGAAGCAAGCAATACATGTGATATAATGGTCAGGGCTGAGAAACCGTGCCTGAATGGTACAGTACCTCATCTAGAACCTCTAGGTTTACTAGATCATCATCTAGAGAGTATTTGTCAGCCGCATCCACACGATAAGGTCTTCTAGTGTGTATTCGTTCATACCTGCAGGTGTGTTAACAGAGTATCAGTGTTAAAACACTATTCTAAAAAATGCATCTAGTGAGAGGCAATAATAATTAACTTAGGGGGTGATCTTTTCAAACAGAAAACAGGCACACTTTCTAAACTACTTACCTTGGAGCATTTTGAGGGAATATTTTTAAATAAATGCATCAGCTAGAAGCTCAGCATAACTCCCATATTTTTTCCTTCACAATATTTAACCCATATTTTTTTAGCAATGCTCTCAGGTGAAGGATTATCTGTAGGCTGGCTGTCTCTGAATATAATAGAAATCTATCAAAATACCCTCCCTTTCTTTCCCACCTCCTAGTCACAAGAAGTTAGTTCCATGTAAACATTAATAAATTAACAGTTCATCTAATTAAGTATTTTTTTTAGGAACTTTAGTTATTCCAACTACTGGGGCTACAACAAACAAGAAAGAGTACAATGTACTTCTCATTACCTTGGCGTTTGCCAGTGCATCTCCTCAGATGACCCTGGACCTGGTCTAGAACAACATTTTTGAACCACAACTGCCATCAGACTTTAAATTGTATGGATGTTCAGTCAGCTTCTCCTCAGAGATTTAATCAGAGTCTTTAAGCCACCCAATTAGAAGCAGAGACAAACTTCCCATAACCCCTTTATAATCTGATTACACTGAAGGAATCTTTGAAAAAGCTGGTGTATTTTTTTAAATGACACATTACATTTTATAAAGAAATAGAGACAAACTAAGGGTGTATGAAATGTCTTCCACTGAGGAGGTGATAGATGAACACCGTGTAAACACGACCATGTTTTTCTTTACAACAAACATAATCAAAGCATAGCAGGAGGACACCCACTGAGATCCAGCAGCATCCTGCTGGGTTACACTAAGCATTGATCCTCAGTGACAGCTCCTGACAGATTGCTGCTGCATTGGTTGCCATGTACAAAGTAGGAATCACATGATAACACATTCCTAACCAATGATAATGGTACAATCAGGTAGGTAGGACAATATTAGCATGCTTCTGTTGACACCGCAGATTATGTTGTGTATTCATAATATGGAAGGTTGATGTGCAAAGAAAAAGATACTAGGTCTTTTTTCCCCTGCATCTACAACTACTGACTTTTGAAAATCATGTTTCAAAAAGAAACATAAGGATCCTTGATCACCACCAACCCCCAACACACATGCAGTTCCAAACTTAAGTTTTTCCTAGACAACAAGCTAACATATGGTCAGGTGCAGAAGAATTATTGATCAAAATTAGCCTTTTAGCCAAGAGGGAGGAGGTAGAGACATTTAACTACAGGGGCACCCTGACAAATGCAGATTACTTTAAAGGATCTTGTTTCTTGGGGGGTTTTTTGTTTGTTTTTTTACTTCTTTTCATTGTTTAGTTTTCGCTACTTAGTGCACTGCAATTCTATAGATTTATTTGAACTCTGATTATGTAAAATAGAGTGAGGATACAGTTGTTTCAGCAGCAATGGAAAAAACCCACCAAAATACTCATACAATTTTCTTGAGACAGTCTTATTTATATTTTTCATCCTATGTTTCCATACAATCTAGTGGCTTAATATGCTGCTGCTATACATAATCAAGAAATGACTCATGGAGAGAATGAACAGGAAGTGATAAATTAATAATTACCATAATGGGAGTCATTTCCTGTGGACAGCCTGGATAAGACATGTATTAGTTGAAACTCCCATCAAAGGGAACTTGTCACTTTCTGTTTTTTCCTGTGTTTATTTTTTTTTAAAAGGTGATATTTAGAGATTTACATTCATAATGATGGGTCAGATCCTCAGCTGGTGTAAATCAAAGGAGCTGATTTGGCCCATCATTGTTGTTTTCTTGATTGTTTTTGGTTTAAGCTTAAATCCAGGGTCTCTAATTAAATTGCAGAGAAGGATGTCATCATGAGTGATCAGGTCCCTCCAAACACAGGAATATTCATTAATCTAGAAGTAGAAAGAATATTTTAATATCAGTTCCTTTATCACCCTTGAGCTAAACCAGGCAAAGTTATTATCAGAAAGGATGATGGAAGGAAACATCCATTTTCAGACATTATTGAAGTGAAAGATTGCAGGACCGATTTCAAATCACAGCAAATTTGCAAGTACTTTGGATGTGCCTATGTTTATAATATAGTTGCAGGGAGGAGGTTACATTCATACCTAAGCATCTCCAATTGCAGAGTGACTTTGTAAATTAATCTGTTATCTGATTATATATTAAATTCCAACTGTTTGTTTTCCCTATGTGGTAAACAAGTCAGTTTTATTACTGGAAACTTTCTTTTTACCCTATATAAACAAATGAGTAAAGAAACGATTCTTAATCAAACATAAGGAAAACAAAGACTTTTTGAATATATATATTTTCCTGTGCTTAATTCATTTTCTTAAGTACATGATTAGGAGGAGGACATTAGGAGCATAATATCACAGTAGCTTCAGATCTCCTGCTGACCTCTTCAATTTTCTATTGATCCTATGGCCTGCAGATATGTTGACAGTAAGAAGTAGAAGGAATGCAAATAGTAATACTTCATGGTTTTACCAATGTCAGCCCTCTGCAGTTAATATATTACCTAAAAATATATTACCAAAAAGCTGAGGAAATCAATCTTTAATTAGGAACAGTCATCAACATATTTTTATGCACAAGTTAAAAATCAGCGACAACTATTCTTGGTTTTGTGATATATATATACGTGTGTGTGCACGCGCACCTATGTATGAAAATAAACAAAAGAACACTGACATAGGGCATTGGTGGCAGCAGCCTAGGGAAGGATTATTTGATCATTTGGGAAAGAAAATATAAAGGGGTCACATGGCCCAAAGAAGAAGACACCCTCACTGACATCTCCAAAGTCAGGAAAAAGGCAGAGTGGACCGAAGATTTTCATCCATATAGTGTCTGGAAGCACCGACCACCCTCTCAAATTCCATCAGAGTTCCTCTTTCTTGGCCTAAATACCCCTGGTGCAATAAAACATATCATAGTTTTTACTTCATTCATATTTTATCTAGGACCAACATAGGAACAAACAGTTTCTGCACAGAAGAGGTGGAGGAAAAACAAAGAGTCTAAACTCCTAGCTCACCCTTTCTTACGTTATTGTCTTCTGAAAGCAAACACAGGATTGGTCCTGGACTAAGACTTTGCAAGGAAAATATTGAACACAATGGGAAGAATTAACTCTGACTCTCTCACTGACCTTAATGACAGTCATAATGGAAGCACTGACACAACCTTAAATGTAATGTCACAAATTTTGGCCTGGCTATAATAAAAATCTGTGTGAGCTCCAGCGTAAGTATGTAGTATGTAATCAGGCTGGGAATCAGTAGTTTCCTTGCCCACAATAGTTTTCAGTTTCTTGTCTTTTAACTCCTTCCCTTGATATTTATACAGATGATGTGTGGAAGAGTTGCATTTAACCCATATTAAATCCTTCACATTTTACAATCTGAGCACTACTTTTGGTTTTGCTTGCCATAATTATCTGTGTCCTACCTCATGCACAGAGGAAACTACAAGCTCGATGCAATCAAATTCTTTACAGTTAATTGATTTCAAAACTGAATGCAAGCTGCCAAAGTAGCTGGCTGTTTGTAAGACCTTCCCCTTCTCTTGCAGGCTCCTGCACTAATCAAACTGGCTAACTACAATGCACAGGGCTGCCAGGCCAGTGCAGTCTTGGTCCTGATATTTGACCTGCCGGCACTTCTGAACCTGCTGTCTGTCTGCATTCTTTTAACTTTAGCTAGCAAGCTTTTAGACTTGCCTCCTTCCCCAGGGACAAATTTACAATCTCTCATTAAGGGCAAGAGGATTCATCACCAGGTTCCACCAGCTTCTACCACAGAGAGAGCCCACAAAGGAGGGTTCTCAGTAATGGAAAGCCTGCTAGAGTAGGCAGCTGTGTCATCAAACACCTGCAACTTCCCCTCCTTTGGAGAGTTCACAACTGACCAGTGCATCCCCCAAAATGGGCTGCAGTGGGCAAGGAGAGGATGCAGACAGGGTGGCTGTGGCATGGGACAGATTCAGCATATTTCTTTGGCAATCTTCTTCAGTGGGTCTCCTATGGCAGGTAGCCAACTGCAGCTTAAAGCTTCCCTCCCTCTGGAAAGAATATTGGGGAGTGTAGTGGTGTGGCTGGAGCGGTGCCCCCCACCACTGAGTGTCTCGCAGGGGAAAGGGGGGGGAAGAAATCTCTATTTCTGGTGTCCACGGAGGCAAATTGTGATCCACTGGCTCACTGTTGCCTCTTCAGTCTCATCCTCTTCTGGGTAGCTTCAGCCTCAAAATGTTCTACAACAAAATGCAAACCTAACTCCATACTGGGCCATCCCCCAGTCTTCCAGGACAGCGTTCCTGCCCTTTCCTTCAGGCTTTCTTCCCAAATAATCTTTGATTTGTGCATTGCTCATTCCTTGGGGTCTGACATTCCTGCCCAGTGGCTGCTCCAGTAATCATGCCTGTCTGTCTGCAACTCTGCAAGTGAAGCTCCCTTCGGGCAGAGGGGCAGAGCTCTGCCCTCCTTCCTGACCAGTCAACCCTGAACTGAGTCAGGCTTTCCTTTTATTGCCCTCCAGGCTTGGAATTGGCTTCAGGTATAGCAGGCGGGGCTAGCTGAGCCCACAGGCTCTTCTCAGGAGCTGCGCCAGGGTTTTTGGTGCCCTAGGCGGGGGTCCTTCCGTGCTCCCAGTTGTTGGCTGCAATTCTATGGCGGGGGGGGTCCTTCCATGGCTCCTGGTCTTTGGGGCACTTTGGCAGCGGGTCTCGGAGCGAGTGAAGGACCCGCCGCAGAATTGCCGCCGAAGACCCGGAGCGCGGAAGGACTCCCCGCTGCCGAACTGCCGCCGAGGGTGGCAAAATGCTGTCCCCCCTAATCCTAGTGCCCTAGGCGATCGCCTAGGTCACCTAAATGGAAGCGCCGGCCCTGGCTCTTCTTCATCTTTTCTCTGATGGTACAGGGCCCCATCTCAGGAGGGTATAATTTGTGTGCCAGCATAGATGCGGGGAATTAAATCTGACAAAGGGTTAATTTTTCTGCTAATGGTTCTCTCTCTCTCTCTCTCTCTCTCTCTCTCTCAGACAGGCACATGGCAACAAAGCTCTGTCTTCGCATTAAGACAGGGCAGCCCAATAGGGATCAAATAAGAACCCATCCACTCAGACGCTAAATCTTCACTTTCATGAGAAGGTGAGCTGGCCAGAAACTGGCAGAACAAATTGCCTGACTGGTCCTCCTGAAGGGAAAAACTATTGGTAGAGGGGAGCACAGACTCTCCAGATAGCAGAAAAACAGCAGAGAGAGTAGAGAGCCAGGTCTGGAGTGAGGCTCCTTAAAGCCTCTGTTAATCTGAGAACCAGCCATTTTGAACCATGACCATTTTGGATTTGCCCCAAACTAATTTGTGACCATCAACCTGATTCTTCCAGACTGCAGTTCAGCCATTAGTAACCCTTGGGACTGCTACAAAAGACCACTGCTTTTGTCAGCTTTAACCACTGTGATGGTTGATTGACAGGGTTAGCAAAATAGACAGGTAGCAATGGATTAACAGAGTTGCCCCATATTAACTTCCTCTGAGAATCAGCCAGATGCTATTAAGGGACTTAAGAACTGAAGCATACCTCAGCTAGAGATGACATCCACTACCTTTTCACCTTACATCATTAGCATTCTAGAGAGGGCCCTCTAAGGTTCTTTTCTGTTACTCTTCTATTTCATCACAATAGTATAATTTGAAGTGTTTTTGTTGCACAATACCTAAAATTTTGAGGGCTGATTCAAGAGGATGCTCCCAAGTGAAGGTTAAAATACATATTCTAGTATTTTTTAAATTGTTTCTAAATTCTAGTATTTTTCAAAATGTGTTTTCCCTCACCAGGGCTTGCAATAACTCCCCCAAACCCAAAAAGCGGAAACTGCTCTTACCAAATTTGTATTCCTCCAGCTCACATATGACCACTCTCTGCTATTTTAGATTTGCTCCTGATTGCTGGACTGGGTACAATGATTTTTTATTTTAGGATTTCTTTTTAGTTGTTGCCTAAGAATTTTTAAGTAGTTGAAATTTCAGGGGAAATTTTTTTTTTTTTTGGTGTTTTTCAACCATTGGTTGACATTTTTCAAAATGTAAACAAAATATTTAATGCCCTTTTTTTTTTTTTTGCATTTTCCAACCAATTCCACCCACAATTACTTGGCTGTTGGAAGTATTTCTCCACTCATTTTTTAGTTTTGAAAAAAATACCATGGAAGGATATGGTTCAGGGATAAATCCATACGAAGAAATCAAGAATTGGCAATCAGACTTAAGGAGACAGGAAAGAAGATAGAATTTTGAGATTCCCACTTTGAAGTTACTCTTCTAAATATAGCACAACAAAGTCTTTAAGGATTTTCCATGGATTTTAATTTGCTGTCTAGCTTAAATGATATTATGAAGTTCTAACATAGGTTTTTCCATTGTTTAAATTTTGAGCCAGCTACCAGCTCTGCCAAGTTTGGATGAGGTCCTGACATGTACAAAAGGATGAGGATAACATTTGATAGGGTTTATAGATGAATTCCACAATACATGCCCACTTTTTGCAGTACATATTGCCAGTGAAGTCAGCTCAAAGAGCAGTTTAACATTTAGGAGTATCAGGAAACAGCCTGCTGAAAATCAGTCTTGATGGTGGAATCTCTTGTGCCATGAATTAAAAAAAAACCAACTGACCACAAAAATGAGTTCAACACATAGAATATTAGGGTTGGAAGTGACCTCAGGAAGTTATCTAGTCCAACCCCCTGCTCAAAGGGGGACTAATCCCCAGGCAGCTTTTTACCCCAGTTCCCTAAATAGCCCCATCAAGGGTTGAATTCACAACTCCAGGTTTCGGAAGCCAATGCTCAAACCACTGAGCTATCCCTATTCCATGTTTTGAAAGGGAACAGCTCTCCCTTATAATCTCCCCTAATGGATTATCCAACATACCCAAATGCAATTTCACAAAAATATGTACCTGCTGGAACTGAGCAAGTGTTTTATTGTGAACAGAGAGCTTGCAGTATCCATAATCACTAATACTCCTCCCTTCCCTGAGCCTTCCAAAGGACAGAGAATAGACAGAAGTAGGCAATATGCAAGTTCTTCTTCATTAATATTTTACAACAACTAAAAGTGTGCTGGGTGTCTAATAAAACAAGTAAAATACAAACTTCTGCCTCCAAGAGATTACAATCTAATTTTATAGACATAATGCAACAAGTGAAGACATTATCATAATAACCATTTCACCGGTGACTGAATTGAGGCACAGTGAAATTAAGCGATTTACCAAGATGACATATTGATTTAGTGACAAAATGAGGAACAAAACTTGGTTATTCTAATTCCCTGTCCTATTTTTTTTTATTATAATGATTACGTATATAGCGTCTGAAATGTTCCATGCGAATCGATGAGGTCCCTGCCTGGAAAAATTTACAATCCAAATATAGCAAGACTGTGCCCTAACCACATTATTACCCACCCTCCTTTATTTATGGCACAGAGTATTTATGTCAGGAAGTCTTTACATACAAGTATACAAGTGTGTACGGGAGCTCTGCTCATTTACTCCTGAACCATGCACCTATATTCTGTTACTGATACCCTTCCCCGAATTTGAGTCCACTTCCCTTCCAGTTTTCCTCAGTTCATTACTATGTGGGGCTTGAGTCTATCAAAACAAACTCTATTCCTGTCCCGCATTCAGCACCAGGTTACTGTCTGTAGAAATATATTCAGTCCCTTCCCCAGCATCTCACATTCATTATGTAAGGCCAGGTTCATTAACAAGAGTTTGATACTGTCCTCTACATGTTCTGAAAAATGCTCCCTTCCTAGGGACATCTAAATCTTAATGGGTGCGAGATTATTCTGGCTCCCAAAATGGACTGCAAATTCATTTCCATTTGCTAAAATGTAATAATATATTTTGGCTCCAGGATAGAGAGAGAACTGGAAAAATGTAGCCTTGCTGGAACACTGGTAACTGAAACCCAGGATTCTGGCTTGTTGATTCTGCTTTCTGGACTTTTCCATATACATGATACACAATATTTTAAAATGAAAACATTCTGTAAATATTGTTATGGTAAAATACTGGTGATAATGAAATGTATGTGGATATTACTATTTAGCATATATATTGCAGTAGCATCTAGGAAACAAACAGCCCTATTGTGCTGGATGCTGTACAAACACACAGTAAATGACAGTGCCTGCCCCCAAGATCTTATTTGCTGGAGTTGGAGGAGATGGGGAAATAAAATTAATGACCAGAACTCATTTCCATGCAGTGGCGACACCTGATTTTGGGCTAAGGGTTTACCAAGCGAGAATAGAAGGGATAGGTCAAACACAAGACCAGAGTACTAAAGGAAGGGCAGAGGGTGAAATCCTGATTCCATTTAAGTCAATGACAAAACTTGCAGGATTTCATCTAGAGAAACCAGGTCAGATCCTTGGCCCACAGTGGCACGAAGTAGTCAGAAACCTGCAAGAGCAATGGTGATTCTCCCAGTGTTGGGCAAATCTCTCACTGGCATAGAGACAATCACAGCATGTGTGACTAAAATGCAACTGCACTCCAGTGATCTGTGTCCCAGGGTGGCCCATTGGGCTGTGAACACCTGAAGAGTTTTCATCAGCCCAGAAGCAGCTCTGTTTAAGCCTGGGGATTGCATGGCATCCATCCATCCTAGGACCAGGGAAGTTAAAAAGATGACTTAGAGCCACTTTTCCTTTCCCTTTAGCTGCACTTACCCTAACTTGGCCACAACTACTGGTTTAGTGCCCTTTGTGTAAATAAATTCAAAGTAATGAATTAAACTGAGTTCATTTGAGAACGTGGCCCAGAGTTCTAGAATTTAGCTTTTGCATTTCTTCCTAATAATCTTTTTACAACTTTTTCTTTTAAATACAAATTTATGTAATGGTTAGAATTCTGCCAGTATGATTCTGATTCCATTTTCACCAGTATAAATCAAGAGTAATTCTACTGAAGTTAATTGAGCTAGACCAGTGTAAAATTGGTGAGTGAAATCACACTGGGGCCATAAGGATGTTCATCTGAGACTGTGAATTCCTTTCACAGCTCATTTACTAATAATGAAAAAGAGGAGGAGGATTTTATCCAAGGGAAACAGGTAGGTCTTTTGCTGCCTGTCACAGCCATCAGGGCTGGTTCTACTGTTTTTGCTGCCCCAAGCAGCGCACCGAATTGCCACCGCGGAGTTGGAGCCATCTGTGTGCCCTTAGGGTAGCAGGCTCATTTCCGTGGTGGTGGCAATTCGGCGGCAGCTTCTGTCTTCAGCTGTTTGCGGTGGCGCAGCTTCTGTCTTCTGTCTGAAGACAGAAGCGGCCGCCAAATTGCCGCTGCCACGGAAACGCGCGTGCTGCCCTAAGGGCAGATGGACTGCCCCCGCCATACGCAGTGGCAATTTGGTGTGCTGCTTGGGGGCAAAAACACATGGACTGCCGCTTCTTGCAGATTGCCGCCCCAAGCACCTGCTTGAAATGCTGGTGCCTGGAGCCAGCCCTGACAGCCATGGTTCTAAAGATATGTTTACACAGCAAAAGCTGTGCACAGGCTCATCTACACCCAAGCTAACTTGAATCCAGCTAGTACAGGAAACAATAGCAGGAAAGACAGCACAGCCTGGGCTGCAGCACAGGTAATGCAAGCCTAGCATGGATCCTGGGAATGAACTTGGCTTGCTTGCCTGTTCTGAAGCCCACACTGTGCTGTCTTCGATGCTATTACCCATACTAGTTGAAGTTAGTTCAGGTAGGCTAGCTCATGTTCAGCTTCTTCTGTGCAGAAACACTCTAGAGTTACTTCCCGTTTTTAAACAAGGAAATTGACAGTGTGATAAACACCATGGAGACTAACAGCTTTGAGGTGAGCAAAATAATTTCACAGGAAACTGAAGATAAAGGCTGCAGGAACCATAATGGAAGAAAAGGACACAGGATCCTGATTTCTGCTTCCTTGCATCTAGATAAACCTGACTAACCAGAGTGTTCGATGCCACATAAAGAAGAGGTGGTCTTAGAGATAACATGGATCTGTTCCATTAAGGGTTTTATAGCTCATTATACATTTGAAATGAATCTGACAGCACACAAGGTTCCAGCGCAGGATGGGAAGCATGGGCCTAATAGATGGTCTTTGGTTTATACTTAGAAGTATTATTTACCAGTTGCAGCATCTTCATTAATTTCTTGCTTAGGTCTAGATAGCATGAGTTGCAATTGTCTAGCCTGGATGTGACAAATACATGAACTACTGGGGGCTAGGAATTTATCCAAGATAAAGATACAGAGTCTTATTAGCTGGAGATGGATGGAGCAGCTAACAGTAACTGAATGTGGCAAGCTGCCACCCCAATACACCTCCTTGTGGCCAGATGTGACTCAGTCCCCCCACATCATTTGGCCAGGGCCTTCTCTGATTGTAGGAGTGCCTTGGCCTTCCAGAGCCCACATTGCAGATTCCTGCTTCTTCTGGGGCCACAGAATCCTGTACCAAAGGACAACAGAAAGGTAAAAGAAACCAAACCTTCAGCCCAGCTGTGGTCAGCTAACCCCCTCTTCCTCCCAAGCACACCTCACTCACTACAGTTTGTCCCCATACCTTGTCTCAGGCCTGGGGACACAGTCCAGAGGCTGACACACACCACCTCCCCCAGCGTTCAGGTAGACTACAGCTCCTCAGGGCCCCTATCTCCAGTCAGGCTTCCAGCTCACCCCTAGAGTAGCCTGTCTGCTCTGCTTCTCCCTTCTCAACCTTCTTCCAGGTTGTTTCCCAGAGGGAGGGCATTTCCCACCTCCTCTCCTCTGGGACACATATCTCTAAGTGGACTCATCCAGCTTATTATGGAGGGGAAAAAACCCAAAGCCTGCTCTCCTTCAGCTGGACTTTATCTCTAATTAGGCCAAGCCCCATCCTCCAGGTGAACCCAGGCTGGCTAATTGGCCTTTCAAGCCCATATTAACCATTTCACGACATATGAGGGGTACACACCCTATCACACAGATGTTATTTGATTTTCCAGGGTCAGTGATGTGTCCACCATGACCTTAAGACTAAGTACTATCTTGACTGACAGAGGTCATATGTCTTTTACTATAGGTGAAGTGATGGTGTTTGCCATCTCCTCAGAGCATTCACATCTTTCAATTAAGCATAATTTTGGGCTTTCCTGGTTTCAGTTTGCATTGTTGTTCTTCTTAATTTCTTACTTCACTGTAAATTGTGGAATAACAACTTTCTTCTAGACTGTTTTGTAGTGCTGCTATGCACTCTCAAAAAAAAGTTGCTGTATTTCCACACCCAAGCAGTTGTTAGGTAGATGATTTTATATAAAGACTAACATTTTATTATACATTACATATAAGTGTACACATTAAAGAGTCAGAGAGAGCACACATACCTGGGGGTGTAGCAAAAAGCTTTTATCAGCATGCCCTCGGGAATTTCAATTTATTTACAAAAAGTAAAGCTATTGTACAAATGACTTCTGCAGATCAGCACAAATGAATGCCAATAAAACTTTTACATAACATTGCACCAGCATGTGTTCTGTGTATATCATATACTTTACTGAAAACTATTTTTAAATGCTTTAGAGACTTTTAAAACTTTCCATTGGTACTCTTTTTCATAGCCCTCTGTTGCAAAGCCAGGTTCCATAGTATCAAGAATTCAACTGTACAGACCTCTGAGGAAGAAGAAAATTATAACTAACATACATTTGATACCTTTAAAAATTAAATTAATTAGTTTTTCTATCAATAATAATCTTATGATTATCAGCATACGTCCAATATCTCAATGTCTTCCAGAGCTGGAAGTAAATGCCCATTGAGAAGCTATGGATCTCCCAGTTCCCAAAGTACACAGTGCCAAATTTTAGTGATGGCCTGATGTAAGCTATTAGACCTTACTCAGACTGGAAGCTCTTTTGGGGAAGGGCTGTTTTTTGCTATATGTCCTAACAGTACCTAGCAAGACTGTGCCGAATTCCCGATTAGGAGCTCTAGGTGCCCTACAATTCAAAATTAAACTTTGTTACTGCGCTAGGGCTGTATATTGCCCATCCTGAATCTCAGCTCAGTGTCATTTTGGGTGGAAATGGCACATTTAAGGGGTGGGGAGTATAAGGAAACATGTATCTATCAGGTTGTGTTATAGAAATGATGGCCTTGTGACAGTGTTTAAGGCTTTGGAATGTAGTCCCAGGCTGATGGATTATGGGGTGGACTACAGGTAAGGCAATCAAAGGTGCATGATAAGTGCTATTTATAACAAGGTTCTGTCCCTGCCTGCAGGTATATGGGATCTTGGGGAGCAATTACCACACAGCTGGGGTTCCAATTAATTTCTTTATTAAAGGAAAAAAAAGGAAATGGTGGAAATTTAATAATGAAATACGATGGGATGGGGTGTATAGGGTGTTTACAATAGAAAACGATGGGGGGGGTTCTTCTTATTGAACAGTGTAGGGAGTTCTAATAGTGGGCTACAGCAAGTGGCGTTCAGCACAATGGGATACAGTACAGTCAATAAGCAACTCTAGATACAGTGTGGAAATGCAAAGTGTACCCAAAAGAAATACAAAATAAAATGGTAGCTTCTATATGAGTTAATAGCTAGATACACAATGTAACACAGTGGCATCAATGTAAATACAAAGTATATCAGAAAAGTGGAGGCAACCAATGGGGTGTTATAATTACAAGTAAAATGTGAGTTACAGTACAACAATACAATATCAATATAAAGGCTGGGTCAAGAAACAGGAGGGGGGGAGTGAGTGATTAGTGGTATGCAGACGAGCGGCTGGAAGCAGCGAGAGACTCTGAAGCCCTGCAGGGTAAGGACAACGGAGCAGTGTGATGGTGATCTTCGGTAGGGGAGGGGCAGCGGAGAAGTGTAAAGAAGGGCTAGAGAGAGGTTTAAGCAACAAGCAGACACCAAAAACAAAGGTAAAAAAAACAGCAAAGGGTTTAGGAAGTTTCACAGGGGGAGAAGCAGCAAGGAGTTGGGAAGTTCGGAGGGTGATGCAGACGCGGGGGGGAAGCAGCAAGGAGTTGGGAAGTTCGGAGGGAATGCAGATGCGGGGGAAAAGCAGCAAAGGGTTATAACAGGGAGACTCGGAGGAGCACACAGAGGGGGAGATTGGAGCGGGGGAAAAACAGACACGGGAAAGTTCAGGGAGAGATCGGGACAGCAGGAAGGCAAATTTAAGCAGCAAAAAACCTTATCTATCTTAACCAACGACTAGGCAAAACAACAAATATCACAATTCTAAGCAAAGCTATAACAAGCAACTATATGGAGCAACAAAACAGTAAACTATAACAAGGCAGTTGAAACTTACAAGCTCTACAATCTTAACAAACTATGACTTATTAAACTAAAAAAAACAAGACCTATGGTGCACCTTATGCTATGGGGAGGTTACAGAGGGCAGAGTGGTATGTGTCCAGGACCCAGCTCCCAAGGAAACAAAGGGATGGTGGCTACAGCGGTGGATACACCTGAAAGCAGAGAGCCCCAAGGCAAAGCCCACAGGAGCAGAGCTTAGCAGCGGCACAAACTTATTTTTAGCGGCAAAGAGCCCTGGAGTTTAAGAGAGGTTTTAAGACACAGACCAAGGTTTAGCTTGAGTCTGTGTGCTGGGGAAACAGAGCCAGCAGCTAAAATAATAAAATAAAAGTATAGAAAGTTTTACAGAGGGATTCTTACCAGTCCCCAAGGCAGCAGCAAAGGCAGAAGCAGCAGCAACATCAGAAGAGGCAAGGAGGGCTCGGTACAGCTCAATAATCAGGAGATCTCTCAGGTAGCAATTCGTTCTTCGTGGGGGGGGCGTTCAAAAAACGGGGGTACGCTCAAAGATAAAACGAGAGCGGAGAAAGGACCCCCCAGAACCCCTGGCTGATCAGACCAGGCAGCAATGCAGGAACCTTTCTGAGGTGTGTTTCAAAAATGTCTGGTTTTAAAGGCAAACTTGGGCAGTTTCCCGCCAGTAATCCTGACAGGCTCCCTCTGTCACAGGGGAGGGGGCACAGGGAAAAAACTGAAGGTAAGCCCAGAGACATGCCAGGACATAGTCCTGTGCAATAGGTGACTCAAGAGCACATGAGGCCTATGACTCATGCCCAGGATATTAAAAACACATTAGGTCTTGCAGCTCTGGACATTGCCTACCCTACACCAAGCCCAGGCTCAACAAGGTGATAACAGGACTAACCCTTTGAACAGGGCAGTGGTCCCACTTAGCACGCAGCACAAGTGGCCATCCCTTTGAGAAGAGCAATGGCTCTTGTTAAACAACTTAAGGGGCCCTCCCTTTGAGAAGTGCAGTGGCCCTGGTAAACAACTTAACAGCCAGGAAAGGGCGGCCACAGGAGAACAGAAAACAAAATGGAGTCTGGGGACAGCTGTAAGAAACAAAATGGAATAGGGGATAGCTGTAACAGACAGGTTCCATGATTAATCACATGACTGTCACTTCCTAATAAATGTGTGTATCTGTACATCTTTAAAGAGTTTTGAGATCCCTAAGTAGACCATATTTAAATACATAATGTATTATTAGTCTGTGTCACACAGAGGGAGCCCAAACCAAAACCCACATTCCAAACTAACTCCCATTATAAGACCCTATTGTCAGTTGCTTATATCTTTGTGAAATTTTCACCATTTGGGCTGAAATTTTCCATGCCAGGTATCTTCCTCAGCCTGGATTTCTTTGGAAAATTTCAGCCAACCGTTTCTGGGAACAAGGCTAATGAAAAATACATTGTTTTGCAATGTTAAATTTTTGAGACCTTTTCTTTGAAATGCTCTAGCTCCTATATGCGTTGGAGCAGAGACTTGAAATTTGCCAGTAGAGCAGCCTGTGTGTCTGGGACGTGCCTTTTGCCATCCCCATGAAAATCCACCCACATTTTGCCAAGTTATAAACCTTTGAATATGTGCAGTTCACAGGTGCTCAGTGGAGAGTTCTTTGATTTTAACATTTAAAATTTGACTTTGCAGCTTTAATTATGTTTTTAATGTAATATGTGCGTATAATATGAATAGCAGTGTTTGGGAAATATGACTTACGGAGAGATAAAAATGATTTCTATACTGCATTGAAGTATAATGAGGAGGCCGGTGGCACCTTAAAGACTAACATTTATTTGGACATAAGCTTCCATGGGTAAAAAAACACTTTTTCAAATGCATGGAATGAAAATTACAGATACAAGCATAAATATACTGGCACATGAAGAGAAGGGAGGTGAAGGTGTTGAAGTATTTTTTTCACAATACTCAACCGAAGTAGTACTTCATTTAATAAGAAACTGATAAACACAGAATCATAGTAATATTAGGCTGGAAGAAACCTCGAGAGGTCATCTAGTCAATCCCCTCACCTTGCCCCCCAGCTGAGGCAGGACCAACTATATGTAGCTAGACCATCCCTGATAGATGTTTGTCTAACTTGTTATTAAAAACCTCCAATGATGGACATTTCACAATCTCCCATGGAAGTCTATTCCAGTGCTTAACTACCCTTATAGCTGGAAACTTTTCCCCAATATCTACCCTAAATCTCCCTTGCTGCAGATTTGGCAACTACATACTAAGCAGTCTGTGGATTCAGGTTTCTGAAAATTTCCACTTGCTATTTCCTGTATCTAAGGCCTAAATTGTGCTTCTACAGTCTGCCCTGTGTAAGGGTGGCACTGCTGCAGTAATAGCACAAGGAAGGAATTGTGCCCCAAAACAGTTAAGGTTTCTTCCCACCTTTCCTGTGTTTTTTGGGGAGGTGGCTAGTAATCTGCTACTGGTCTTGATCAGTAACAGATTGCTACCCTTCCTGCAGTTGAGCTGCACTGGCCATAGCATAGCATCCAGGATTCATCCACTCAAAGGAAGTAGCAGGTGGGCAGTGCACACTTACATCTGTGTGTCTGGAGACAAGGCCAGGGCTTTATGCTGACAAGCCAAACTATTTTTGATGTTGGTAAATATCAGTCTAAAGATGGCAATAAATTCTGTATGTAATGTATTTGGGATGGATTGGATTGTAAATTCTTTGAAGCAGGAACCATGTCTTCTTACAGGTTTATATAGCACTCACTGCAGTGGAGCTGCTGTCATACCTTGGACTCTGGATGCTACTTATAGAATCATAGGATTGGAAGGAACCTCAAGAGGTCATCTAGTCCAGTCCCCTGCACTCATGGCAGAACTAAGTATCTAGACTATCCCTGACAGTCTGAAAAATCTCCAGTAATGGAGATTCCACAACCTCCCTAGGCAATTTATTTCAGTGCTTAAACATCCTCATAGGAAGTTTTTTCTAGTGTCCAACCTAAACCTCTCTTGCTGCAATTTAAGAGCATTGTTCTTTTTAACCTCTGAAGATAGGACAAGAAACAATTTTTCTCCCTCCTCCTTGTAACAACCTTTTATGCCTGTGAAAATTGTTATGTTCCCCCTCCATCTTCTCTTCTTCAGACTAAACAAACCCAATTTTTTCACTCTTCCCTCATAGGTCACGTTTTCTAGACCTTTAATCATTTTTGTTGCTCTTCTCTGGACTTTCTCCAATTTGTTCACATCTTTCCTGAAATGTGGCACCCAGAACTGGACCCAATATTCCAGTTGAGGCCTAATCAGCACAGCACAGAGCGGAAGAATTACTTCTCATGTCTTGCTTACAACACTCCTGCTAATACATCCCAGAATGATGTTCGCTTTTTTTGCAATAGTATTACACTATTGACTCATATTTAGCTTATGGTCCACTATGACGACAGATCCCTTTCCACAGTACTCCCTCCTAGGCAGTCATTTCCCATTTTGTATGTGTGCAATTGATTGTTCCTTCCTAGGTGGAGTACTTTGCATTTGTCATTATTAAATTTCATCCTATTTACTTCAGACCATTTCTCCAGTTTGTCCAGATCATTTTGAATTATAATGCTATCGTCCAAAGCACTTGCAACCTGTCCCATCATCCACAAACTCTATAAGCATATTCTCTATGCCATTATCTAAACCATTGATGAAGATATTGAACATAACTGGACCCAGAACTGATCCCTACAGGACTCCACTCGTTGTGCCTTTCCAGCATGACTGTGAACCAGGGATAACTACTCTCCAGAAATGGTTTTCCCACCAATTATGCACCCACCTTTTCGTAGCTCCATCTAGGTTGCATTTCCCCAGTTTGTTTATGAGAAGGTATGAGAGACAGTAAAAGCTTTAATAAAGTCAAGATTTACCAAGTCTACTGCTTCCCTGCTATCCACAAATCTTGTTCTCCTGTCAAAGAAAGCTATCCAGTTGGTTTGACAAGATTTTTTTTTGACAAATCCTTATCACCTTATTAACTTCTATATGTTTGCAAACTGATTGCTTATTTATTTGCTCCATTATCTTTCTGGGTACAGAAGTTAAGCTGACTGGTCTATACTTCCTCAGGTTATCCTTCTTATAGATTAGTACAATGTTTGCCCCTTTCCAGTCTTCTGGAATCTCTCCCATCTTCCATGACTTTTCAAAGATAATTGCTAATGGCTCAGGTATCTCCTCAGTCAGCTCCTTGAGTATTCTAGGATGCATTTCATCAGGTCCTGGTGACCTGAAGACATCTAACTTGTCGAAGTAATTTTTAACTTGTACTTTCTCTATTTTAGCCTCTGATTCTACCTCATTTTCACTGGCATTCACTATGTTAGACGTCCAATCACTACCAACCTTCTTGGTGAAAACTGAAACAAAGCAGTAATTAAGCACCTCTGCCATTTTCTGCTACTGTTCCCTCCCACCCCCCACTGAGCAATGAGCCTACTCTGTCCTTGGTCTTCATCTTGCCTCTAATGTATTTGTACAGTGTTTTCTTGTTACCCTTTATGGCTCTAGCTAGTTTGATCTCGTTTTGTGCCTTGGCCTTTCTAATTCTGTCCCTACATACTTGTGTTATTTGTTTATATTCATCCTTTGTAATTTGACCTAGTTTCCACTTTTTCTAGGACTCTTTTATTTTTAGATCATTGGGTAAACTATGGTGGTTTCTTGCCATACTTCTTATCTTTCCTACACAGCCCGATAGTTTGCTCTTGTGCCTCAACAATATCTCTTTGAAAAACTGTCAACTGTCTTCAATTGTTTTTCCCCTTAGACTTGCTTCCCATGGGATCTTACCTACCAACTCCCTGTGCTTGCTAAAGTCTGCTTTCTTGAAATTCATTGTCTTTATTTTGCTGTTCTTACTCCTACCATTCCTTAGAATCATGAACTCTTCCATTTCATGACCACTTTCACTCAAGCTGCCTTCCACTTTAAAATTCTCAACCAGTTCCTCCCTATTTGTCAAAGTCAAATCTAGAACAGCCTGTCCCCTAGTTGCTTCTCCACCTTCTGAAATCAAAAATTGTCTCCAATACATTCCAAGAACTTATTGGATAATCTGTGCCCTGCTGTGTTATTTTCCCAACAGATGTCTAAGTAGTTGAAGTCCCACAACACCACCAAGTCCTGTGCTTTGGATGATTTTGTTAATTGTTTTAAAAAAGCCTCATCCACCTCTTCTTCCTGGTTAGGTTACTTGACTAATCATAATGGAGAAGAACTGATTTAACATGGAGCAGAGTACCTGTGACAGTAGCAGGACAGGCAGAGAGTTAGATTATACTGGATAAACACGAGCTCACAGGCACAATCCCTCCCCCAGCTCCCAGGCATACAGGGGGAATTCACAGGCTGCATCATACTTTTGGGTGATTTCAGCCTGCACCTCACAGCACTCCCAGCTAGCTCTGTGCAGTGGCATGGAGAAAGGGCCATGGCCCTGACTCTTCCTCATCCCCTCTGTAGAGACTGATGCTCTTGGGTGCAAGGAGGAAGCAGTCTTTGAGCTCCTCCAAGCATCGACTGACACTGGTGAGTCTAGATCTTCTGTATGATGCATAACTGGGATAGGGAAGGCTCCTCGTGCCTTCTCCCCACCACTCCATATTCATGTTCTACCCAGAGGCAGTTTGGTCCAGAGCTGAGATAAAACAGAAACTGTTCTGGTCTGAGCCTGGGCTAGATGAGGGATTAATATTCCCCCAGCAGAAAAATAGGGAAGACACATTCACCTTGAAACCTCTAGCTATTCCAGTATTTTA
Source organism: Gopherus evgoodei (assembly GCF_007399415.2). Taxonomy (NCBI): domain Eukaryota; kingdom Metazoa; phylum Chordata; order Testudines; family Testudinidae; genus Gopherus; species Gopherus evgoodei. The sequence continues at coordinate 41,761,221 of NC_044332.1, forward strand.
ACTTGTACATGTACATTTAGGCTTTTCCTTTTTAATCAGCAGATCCTTACAGTATATAAGTATATACATTTTTATGAGTCATGAATCATGACATTTAATTTTCTTCATCAACATTAGTAGGTATTTGTTTATAATAATGGGCCAGAGCTTATCTAGTACTAGACAAATTTTATATTACAAAATGATTGCTGAGCATAGGAAGGTGTGTTCATTTGCATTTAAATTCACTTGCAAAATAGTGAAATTCTGCCACCTTCTGGACAGTAACCAAACCAAGAGACATTTCTTATAGTCAGCCTTAAAGGATGCTGGAAAAAAAAGTATCCTCTACTAATGATGAGAATTTATTGCTTTTTTAACCACATTTTAAAAATGTAAGTGTTTGGATCAATAACTATTTTTATACAGCCTAAGGAAAACAATCATATTAAGTATTAAAGGGCATCCCCCCTCACTAGTAATAGCTAACCAAGCTGCAAACAACTTTAAAATGTTCAATTCTTAATCTTTCCTGATAGTCACTTTACTGCGCATGTTTATACTTTCAGGTCTGCTACAAAAACATTTTTTCTAAGTGATCAATAAAAATCCTTATATTAGCAGTTATTAGTGATAAATCCATTAAATGAATATATATAAAAACAAAGTCAAATGGGAAAGAGAAAGACAGTGTGGTATTCATGTTATGGTTGACTAAAATAAGTTATAAAGGCACAAGTGGGAAGCTTGTTTCTCCATTCATATGGCATGCAGCACTTAATACAAATAAAACGGCTAATGCATGTAGGTGATCATCTGAAGTAATAAATGTCTGAAAATTAAATGTTTTAAATTGTGTTTACAGCCACTAGTCAGGGGAAGGTTGCAGAATACAATGCACAGTACCTTATTTTGGCTACAAATCCTAACTGTTCTTGTGCTTGGATGAGATCAGCCAACTGTTTTTGCAGAGACATATCCTTACCACGGGCTTGTCTAATAAATGGATGCTCTAAAAGGTGGGTGACTGAAGGACGCTTTTCAAAATCCTTAATAAGACACCTGCGGAAATAGAGCAATAGCATTACGCATACAGCACTTGCTATTTGATAACAAAATCATTGAATTTGACTTAAACATTAAACTGTTGTCTTATTGTCTGGCAGTTCTGTCACAGAGACCAGATTGCTTTTTCTACTTATCAGTGTTATTAATTATATGAGGGGGCCATATTCGCTTTTCATTTACAGTGGTGTAAATCTGGAACAACATTACTTAACTCAGTGGAGTTACTTAACACTTATAGCACTGGTGTAACAGAGCAGAATTTGGGCCAGTAAACATATCTCAAATCTTTTTAAAAAGAGTAAACAGCATAAAGTACAGGTTTGCAGCATTACTATAGTCTTGTTTGTAGTATCCATTCAAAGCAGTTTTCATCTGAGAAGAGTAAAGTCCTTTAGACATTAATTTCCTACATATTATCCAATGGGAATTCTGACTGAGTGACGACTACAGGATTTAGCCCAATAAAATAAATGAGTAAGTGAACACTGCTCAGAACAATTTGATGCCAAGTTTTTAATAAACTAATAACATTTTCAATGGTTCTCACATATTACAGTGATGGGTATTAGTATAAGAACCTTGGTAGGTAAATTAGCAAACCTACTTAATATAGATCAGACAAGAAACAAATGACTCAGACTTAAATGCTAACCAGGATGGGCAAGTTCAATCACTGGTGGGGTCAGGTGATCTCGTAATGAGCAAACAGACAGAGCTTATTAAATTAACATGGAATTTAACTAATAAATATCATAGTGTACTGTCAAAGATCTAAAATCTAGGAAGCCATGATAAGAAGTATAATTCCGTGCCAGTAGAAGAGTAAAGCTAGAATAATATGCTCCAAACAGAGAAATGCATTTAAACTATCAGACTTTTTTCAAAAGTGTCCTTTAATTTCTTTTTGTATTAGTTTGTTCAATTTTATTTAGTTCAGTAATTATACTGTGATTGTAAAATTAAGATCATTTGAGAATCAGCAAAAGAGACTATATTACAGTATATATGACAATCCTAGCATTTCAGGGAACTCCTACTGGATTCCAGTCCAAGATGAGATTGTCTGAATAGATGCTTTAAAATTAAAATGTTTTTACACTTTGTATTTACGATGTTTCATGAAGCAATCAAATATACATTAAAGAAGTCTTTTCTTTACATGAGGAAATTTGACAAGCAGAGGATACCATTTTACAAAAAAAGTGCAATTAAACTTTCATACTTTTTATAGCACTCAATAGTCTACCAATAGCAAATCTGCAGATTTTAAATTATATCTAAAACATTACACATTTTAGTTTATTACAAAATGCACTAGCAAATTATTAAAGCTCAGCCTCACCTTGAATATTTTCTAGAACATTGAAGCCTGGTTCCCAGAATAATCCTGCAACATCAGTCTTTCAAAATAACTTTAATAATTGTGGTTCATCAGGACCATTTTCACAGCCCTTCTTGTTGACCATCATCTAGTCCAGAACGGACAGTCTGTAAAATGTTCTGTCAGTTTTTGGTCAGGGGAGTTTTGCTATCTGTTAGAACTGGAGCTTCCTGACAGAAAAACTAAACCAACAGAACCTACATTATCTCCATTCCTCTGACTGCAGAGCTATAAATACCACTCCTGTCCTGCATGAAAGAAAAATCAGTCATTTGTCTTTTACATGTTCTGAGTCCTTTTTGTTTTGTTTTGTTTGGGGGGGGTTTATCTGTGATTTTTATAAGTGAATGCACTCACATATAAAATATTGGGCATGTCAATCTCCATTTAAATGTATACCCTTCTCTTTTGTGTGTGAGTTTTGTAAATGGAGAGCTAATACTATAATGAAAATGAGAGAAACACAAAACTATCAGGAGTTCAAAGTCAGATTCCTTATTAAATAGAACTAGTAATTCACTTTATTTCAAATGTCTACCATGGGGAATTGGTACTGAAAGTTTATATTGAATACATTTGACATTTACCACCCTTGACATACTAAGTTCAAAGACAACATTCCAATTGTTTTAAGACAACAAAACAGTAAGGGTTAGAGTGAAGTCTGCACAAGAAACGGGATAGCTAAAGTGCTGTTAAAAGCATTAGTGGCATGGAAACTTTATTTTACTGTCTTGCAGACACTACGACAACTTCTGCTCCGAGTTACACCAGTGGAAGTCTAGAGAAACTCTGCTGACTAGGCCTAGAGCTTCTGATAGATGGTCTTACATATAGGGATGGCCCAGAGCTGAAGCATCCAACTGTCCATGGTACTGCATGCAAGTATATTCTAAAATTACCTACACTATACTGTGGTTTTGTCATGGTATTCTGGTAAATGTCACAAAAATATAGTAAAAAATAAAGTTAGAGGTATTGTTTTATTCTCCCAGTTTTAATGCAATTACAAAGACAATGAGCCAATATTAATTAATTAATTGTGACCAGATGCTTAACACAATTATTATTAACATTGAGGAGGACAGAACATAAGGCAGGATGGAGAACAATCAGGTTAAAAAATATTTAGATAAGTTAGATGTAGGGCCTGACAAAATTTATCCTAGGGTATTTAAGAAACAAGCTGAAGCAATCTCGGAACCATTAGTGATTATCTCCGATAACTCATGGAGAACAGGTGAGATCCCAGAGGACTGGAGAAGGGAAAATATAGTGCCTATCTTTAAAAGGGTCACAAGGGAGACCCAAGGAATTTCCAGTCAGCCTAAATTTGATACCTGGGAAGATATTGTAACAAATTATTAAACAATCAATTTGTGAGCACCTAGAGAATAATGGGGTAATAAGTAAAAGCCTACATGGATTTGTCAAGAACAAATCATGCTAGACTAACCTAATTTCCTTCTCTGGCAGGGCTACTGGCCTAGTGAATATGGGGGAGAAGCACTAGATGTGATATGTCTTGATTTAAGTAAGGCTTTTTACTCAGTCCCACATTCTCAAAGCAAATTACAGAAATGTGGTCTAGATGAAATTCCTATAACACAAGTGCACAACTGGTTAAAAGACCATACTGAAAGTATAATGATCAATGGTTCAGAGTCAAACTGGGAGGACATATTTAGTGGAATCCTGCAGGGGGTCAGTCCTGGGTCCAGAACTATTCAACATTTTCATTACTGACTTGAATACTGGAATGGAGAGTATGCTTATAAAATGTGGGGATAACACAAAGCTGGAAGCAGTTGCAACACTTTGGAGGACAGGATTAGAATTCAAAATGACCCTGACAAATTAGAGAATTAATCTGAAACCAACAAGATGAAATTCAGTAAAGTTCAGTGCACAGCCCAATACTTTGTTTATTTGATATTTTTCTTCCAAATACAAAATTAAGTATCACTGGCTAGACAATAGTACAGCAGAAAAGAATCTGGGTGTTATAGTGGATCAGAAATTGAACATGAGCCAACAATGTGATGAAGTTGCAGAAAAGTCAAATATTCTGGGATGTATTAACAGGAATGTAAGACACAGGAGGTAATTGTCCCACTCTACTTAGCACTGATGAGACCTTGGCTGAGATACCGTGTTCAGTTCTGGGCATCACACTTTAAGAAAGATGTGGACAAATTGGGCTGAATCTAGAGGAGAGCATCAAAAATGAAAAGAGGTTTAGACAACCTGATCTAAGAAAAAAGGTTAAAAAACTGGGCATGTTTAGTTTTGAGAAAAGACGACTCAGGAGTAAGTCTTCAAATATCTTAAGAGCAGTGATAAAGAGGTTGATGATCAATTGTATTCTATGTCCACTGAAGGAAGGACAAGAAGTAATCAGCTTAACTTGCAGCAATAGAGATTTGGGTTAGATATTAGGAAAAACTTTATAAGGATAGTTAAGTACTGGAATAAGTTACTAAGGGAGGTTGTGAAATCCCTGTCATTAGAGGTTTTTAAGAATAGCTTAGACAAACACCTGGCAGGGATGGCTTAGGTATACTTAATCCTGCCTCAGTGCAGGGGGATAGACAGATGATTTCAAGGCCCCTCATAGCCCTACATTTTTTTTATTCTATGGACTTAGAAGCTCCCATATGGGAAAGAATAGTCAGAAAAATGTATCAAGCTCTGGAGCCAGTTCTCCCAGATGGGATCCTGAAAGTCATGGTAGAAATGTCAGAAATAAGACACATTTTGGAGACACTACACCATCTTTGTAAACCAACTCCACTCTTTAAAGAATATTTTTAAAATAATCATTGTGGGTGAAATTCCAGGCCCATTGAAATCAATAGGAGTTTTGCTAATGGAGCTGGGATTTCACCTTTTGTGTTTCACCTTGGTCCAGATTCCCTCTGAGACAACAGGACCCCAATGCCTGCCTTTCTTCTTGCCTCCTAAGGGGCAGGGGAGGGCAGAGCCACAACCAGCATATCACATAGGCTAACCTATAAAAGCCCCCCTGGAGGAAGCAACTCAGAACAGCCGTGAAAGCAGCAACAGTATGATCAAAGATACATTTCACTGTCCCATGAACCAGGACTTACCTTCCAGAATACTCAGTTTCTGCATGTAAAAGGGGGCTGGTGCGGAAAACAAGTAACAACTTGATGGGATAAATTGTAGGCAAGTTGCTAGGAGAAAGAATCAAATAATGTGACATGGCTAGAGACAATCATTATTGGAGGCTGTATTTAGCAAGAGTTTCAGTGTATGTTAAATGCTCTGCCCCTCTCCTTTGTCTATTTGGACTGCAAGCAGTTGGGCTGGGACCTATTCTATTGTTAATCCAAAAGTTTTGTAGAGAGAGTGGCTTGAAGCTTGTATGGTAGCTGGAAGTTTTCGGGGACTGTACTGAGAGATTGACTTTTATGAGAGGGGTCAGTTGTTAGATTTAGTGTTATTGTCTCCATAACCTGTCATAGGTGCCTGACGATTAAGATTGTGTCCTTCTTGTTAATATTTTAACAACTCTAAATAACTAAATAAATAGAAAGTGCCTAACATACTTTGGGCACGAGATGAATAATATCAATATAACAACACAGGCAACCTGTGGAGAATAAAGTTATTCACTGCTCTGGCCCTGTGTTTTACTTTGTTGTATTCTGTGCAGTCCGCTGTTCCTCACTGCAGCTTATAAAGAAGTTTGTTCAGCTGTTTACCACTCTCTACTGACGAGCAAAAATCCCCAAATATCAAAAGTCACGGATATTGTAACAAATCTGTTGCCACCTAGGATTTTACTTGAGTTAGAGGTGAACTCATCACGCTACAGACTGTTGACACACACACTGGTCAGTCTGGAGGTGATGAAAACCTGGATCACTGTGGCCAGCCACCAGAATCTTGTCCTGGAGGAAAAGGAAAAGTTTCTTAGTAAGACGACATTGAATTGTTCTTCACTGTCTTGCACCACCTATGAGAGGGATGGACATCTTTCACAGGTGGTGCTATATATAACTCTTGGAGATTGTTGAGCTTCAGCTTGCAGATAGGCCCGAACTCTGCCAGGAGCCACAGGGTGATCTCAATATTTTGGTTTCTACCCCAGCAAGTTCAGCTCAAATTCAACTGACTTTGTTCGCAGAGCTGGATGAGAGCTCTTGGCATCAGTCAGAGCTGTGGTCTCTGGATTACGCAGGATGGGTTACTTAGCTGACTCACAAGATGGGGAAAGTTCCATACATCAGATGGCCACGTGACTTTAATTGGAGTTTTTGTACCATCAAGGGCGATAGAGGAATATTTACACTTTTTTAAAAAGATAGCAGATCCAGCAGCAACTAGCCCATTGCTAGCATCTCCTCTATTTTGAGATAGAAATATTGTATATTCTGGGATATATTCATATGCTGTGCTTCTGTGCACTGCCACTCAAATTGCAGTTGCTGCTATAATGCTGTACTGAATATGTGCTACATATTCCTCCGAAATTGTCTCGGAAACAACTTTTCTTGGGCCTTTAGCTGTGTGTTCAATGGTAGAGGATGGGACAGGCTGTCTGAGTCACTACTGGTGTTCAATAATGTAGTTGCTTCCCAAGCTGACAGCTGGCACTGTTACTATCCTGGCACTGTTCTTCAGAAGAGGGCTATTTAATATACAGTTCCCAAGTCAACCTGGGCTGGCCAGAACAGCAGGAGAAGCTGCTGAAGTGACTGTATGTTCCTCTGCTTCACAAGCCTGAAAAAAAAAACATGTGACAGAAGAAGCCCAACTAGAAGCCAAGGAAATTAATTTCTTCACAGGGGAGTAACTTTTTCTTACTGAGACACAATTTACATGAAGCTGAGCACTGTTACAGGTGAGAAGCTGTAGGTTCCACTGCATGGTCATACAGGAAAAAAGTATGCGGAAAAATAAAGCATAAAGATTTCATGAGTACAGTAGTTCCTTATCTAACCAGTGGACATATACTAGTAGGGGTACTTCTAGTGTTTGTGACTGATACACTAGGCTTCATCTCTCTGCCTTAGTCCCCAGTCCTGCAAAGGGATCTTTATGAGCAGACCTTTAAGCTTGTGCGGACATTGAGGTCAATGGTAATTGGGACAAATTACAACATGGTTTTACAAAAGGTAGATCATGCCAAACCAACCCGATCTCCTTCCTTGAGAAGGTAACAGATTTTGTAGACAAAGGAAATGCAGTGGATCTAATTTACCTCAATTTCAGTCAGGCATTTGATATGGCTTCACATGGGGAATTATTAGTTAAATTGAAAAAGATGGGGACCAATATGAAAACTGAAAGGTGGATAAGGAACTGGTTAAAGGGGAGTCATCAACGGGTCGAACTGAAAGGTGAACTGTCAGGCTGGAGGGAAGTTGTTAATGGAGTTCCTCAAGGATCGGTTTTGGGACCAATCTTATTTAATCTTTTTATTACTGACCTTGGCACAAAAAGTGGGAATGTGCTAATGAAGTCTGCAGATGACACAAAGCTGGGAGGTATTGCCAATACAGAGAAGGACCAGAATATCATACAGGAAGATCTGGATGACCTTGTAAACTGGAGTAATAGTAATAGGATGAAATTTAATAGTGAAAAGTGCAAGGTCATGTTATAAGCTGGGGATGCATCAGTTGGAAGTAACAGAGGAGAAGGACCTCGGCATATTGGTTGATCACAGGATGACTATGAGCTGCCAATGTGATATTGCCGTGAAAAAAGCTAATGTGGTATTGGGATGTATCAGGCGAGGTATTTCCAGTAGAAATAAGGAGGTGTTCGTACCATTATTCAAGGCACTGGTGAGACCTCATCTGGAATACTGTGTGCAGTTCTGGTCTCCCATGTTTAAGAATGATGAATTCAAACTGGAATAGGTACAGAGAAGGGCTACTAGGATGATCCAAGGAATGGAAAGCCTGTCTTATGAAAGGAGACTCAAAGAGCTTGGCTTGTTTAGCCTAACCAAAAGAAGGCTGAGCAGAGATATGATTGCTCTCAACAAATATATCAGAGGAATAAATACCAGAGAGGTAGATGAATTATTTACGCTCAGGACCAATGTGGAGACAAGAACAAATGGATATAAACTGGCCATTGGGAAGTTTAGACTTGAAATTAGACTAAGGTTTCTAACCATCAGAGGAGTGAAGTTCTGAAACAGCCTTCCAAGGGGAGTAGTGGGGGAAAAAGACACATCTGGCTTCAAGACTAAGCTTGATAATTTTTTGGAGGGGATGGTATAGTCAAAGACCAATTAATTGCCAAAATTAGGCTATTAGTGGTAAATATACCTAATGGTTTGTGATGGGATGTTAGATGGGGTGGGATCTGAGTTACTACAGATATTCTTTCCCAGGTGTCTGGCTGGTGAGTCTTGGCCACATGCTCAGGATTTAACTGATTGCCATATTTGGGGTTGGGAAGGAATTTTCCTCCAGGGCAGATTGGCAGAGGCCCTGGAGGGGGTTCGCCTTCTTCTGCAGCATGGGGCATGGGTCACTTGCTGGAAGACTCTTTGCATCTTGAAATCTTCTATTATAAGGTGGGTGCATAACTGGCTGGATAACCATACTCAGAGAGTAGTTATTAATGGCTCCCAATCCTGCTGGAAAGGTATAATAAGTGGGGTTCCGCAGGGGTCTGTTTTGGGACCAGCTCTGTTCAATATCTTCATCAATGACTTAGATGTTGGCATAGAAAGTACGCTTATTAAGTTTGCAGACAATACCAAACTGGGAGGGATAGCAACTGCTTTGGAGGACAGGGTCAAAATTCAAAATGATCTGGACAAATTGGAGAAATGGTCTGAGGTAAACCAGATGAAGTTCAATAAAGACAAATGCAAAGTGCTTCACTTAGGAAGAAGCAATCAGTTTCACACATACAGAATGGGAAGACACTGTCTAGGAAGGAGTACGGCAGAAAGAGATCTAGGGGTCATAGTGGACCACAAGCTAAATATGAGTTAACAGTGTGATACTGCTGCAAAAAAAGCAAACGTGATTCTGGGATGCATTAACAGGTGTGTTGTAAAAAAGACACGAGAAGTCATTCTTCCGCTCTACTCTGCGCTGATTGGGCCTCAACTGGAGTATTGTGTCCAGTTCTGAGCACCGCATTTCAAGAAAGATGTGGAGAAATTGGAGAGGGTCCAGAGAAGAGCAACAAGAATGATTAAAGGTCTTGAGAACATGACTTATGAAGGAAGGCTGAAAGAATTGGGTTTATTTAGTTTGGAAAAGAGAAGACTGAGAGGGGACATGATAGCAGTTTTCAGGTATTTAAAAGGGTGTCATCAGGAGGAGAGAGAAAACTTGTTCACCTTAGCCTCTAATGATAGAACAAGAAGCAATGGGCTTAAACTGCAGCAAGGAAGATTTAGGCTGGACATTAGGAAAAAGCTCCTAACTGTCGGGGTAGTTAAACACTGGAATAAATTGCCTAGGGAGGTTGTGGAATCTCCATCTCTGTAGATATTTAAGAGTAGGTTAGATAAATGTCTATCAGGGATGGTCTAGACAGTATTTGGTCCTGCCATGAGGGCAGGGGACTGGACTCGATGACCTCTCGTGGTCCCTTCGAGTCCTAGAGTCTATGAATCCATGATTTGAGGACTTCAGTGGCTCAGACACAGGTTTGATACAGGAGTGGGTTTCATAGTATCTTTCCCCAATCTGAACCTTAGAGTCCAAAAGTTGGGGTACTAGCATGAATTCCTCTAAGCTTAATTATCTGCTTAGATCTGATAAGCTGCCACCAATCAGGAATTCCAGTGCCTAATACACTCTGGTCCCCCCAAAAACCTTCCCTGGGGACCCAAAGACCCAAATTCCTTGAGTCTCACAACAAAGGGGAATAAACCATTTCCCTTCCCCCTCCTTCCTCCCTCCCAGCTCTTTCCGGCCCTGGGTACACCAGGAGATCACCGTGATTCAAACTCCTTGAATCACCACACAGAGAGGAATGTTACCTTCCCCCCGCTCCTCTTTTCCCTTCACCCAGAGGCAATACAGATTCAAACTCCATGAATCTAAAACAACAAGGAAATTCACCTTTCCCTTCTCCCCGCCAATTCCCTGGTGAGTACAGACTCAATTCCCTTGAGCCTCAACAAGGGGAAAAATCAGACAGGTCTTAAAAGCAAAACTTTTAATAAAAAGAAAGAAAAAAGGTAAAAGTTATCTCTGCAATTTAGATGGTAAAAGTTACAGGGTCTGTCAGCTTATAGAAACTGGAGAAAAAGCCTCCTCCAGCAGAAATACAATTTAAAATACTTTCAGCCAAATACACATTAAAACTCTACCAGCCAGATACACATTTGCAAATAAAGAAAAACAATCAAAAAGACTAAACCGCCTTTCTACCTTTTGTACTTACTAAATTTGAATAGAAGATTAGAGAGCCTGTAGATACGTGTGGTTACTCTCAGAACCCAGAGAGAACAAAACCAAACCCAAAAAACACAAAGGCTTCCCTCCACCGAGATTTGAAAGTATCTTGTCTCCTGATTGGTCCCCTGGTCAGGTGTTTGGTTCCCTGTTTGTTAACCCTTTACAGGTAAAAGAGACATTAACCCTTAACTATCTGTTTATGACAGTGGGTGGGTGAGATTCTGTAGCCTGCGTTGTGCAGGCAGTCAGACTAGATGATCATAATGGTCCCTTCTGACCTTAAAGTCTATGATCTACCTGTCCCTGTTGTGTTGTTAAGGCTCTCCTTCCCTTCATCTGTGTGTATGTTCCTACTCACAATGGAAACTGGACTGTACAAATTCCATATGTTCATATAGCTTATTTTGAAGCAGGGAAACAATATTTGAATATTTAAGAGGGATTAAAATCTGGGGAGGAAATCTGGCAAAGTCAGGAAAAAAGTAAGCAGGAGCACATACCTTTGAAATACAGAGACATTTACATTTAAAAGATGAACATCTAGAGAAAGCCTAGCACCACTTTCTTGATTAAATCCTGGGCTTTATAACCTACAACAGAAGTCCTGTATACTCTCATACTGCTCTCATGGTTTGGTTCTGCTAACATTCTCATGAGTTACTTCCTGAAGTGTTTTCTTTTATATGTTTTTAAAAGACAGTAGTTCAGAGGCAGCTATGGACCAACCACAGTGCGATCTGTCTTATTGTCAAGAACAAATCAAAATGTGTGTTGCATTATCAAAAATATATTTAAAAGTTCATATCACTGAGGAAACTGCTCTCTGAAGTAACAAAAGGCTTCAATTAAAATATGTTCTCATCTTGGACCAATTTGGACAGTTAGTCTAAGTAACATGATCAGTCCAACATCAACCGTACTGTAACTACAACTAAAAACACCAAGCCTACTGCACCTGCAAATTAAATTTGTTTGGCCCATGGAATTTATAAATGAAAATCAAAGCTGTGGGACTCCTACTTCTCATTGTACAAATTGTCTAGAAAATCCATTACAAAATGAGTGTCAGATAAGATACACTAAAATGATTTTCAGATTTGGTATGTGTGCCTATAAAATAAAAAAGAGGGGTAAGCAGGGGTTGAAAAGGAAACAAATATTGTACATTTTGGCCTTGATGAAAGTCAATCCACTACTTAATTTGAAATTCTAGTATCTTCCATCATGCTTTCTTTGCTGAAAATTAATTCTCAGAATTCATTAGTGTCACTACATTAAACATAGGTTGCAGCCATTTGCTGCAATCTCACAGCCAGGCTCCTAAGCACCATTTCCATTCTGCCACAATTACAGGAAAAGATGAAGCATTTATTAGCGGGGAACAAGAGCAGACACCCACACATAGGCCTGTCTAAGATAACCTCTAAAAATTCACTGACTACTTGCACTTGGATGATAACATTGTTGGAATTGCTGTGTCTCAACAATGTAAACTGCCATTTCACAACTGGCAAATCAGATGACTGAAAGGGGGAACTATTTATCAGCAGCCATGAACAAATATTTGCTAATGAATAAATGGAATGAAATAGATTTTATAAGAGCACCAGCAGTGGTCTGAATATTTTGTAAGCTCGGAAAGAGAAAACAATTACTAATGCCCCTCATTATTCCAGTCAAAACAGATTAGACTAGCATTAGTGTTTCTTTTTGAAATTCTTTTTTTAAACCAGAGTGATTACAACCTCCATAGCTACAAATTTGTTCTTAAAAAAAAAATGATTTAGTGAGTGGATCCAGGCCCCAGACATATTTTTAGGCATACTATATTTTATTTCCAGCATTTCATGGACAAAACAATATACCTCCAAGAATATTTTAATCCAAGGTATTACGTTTTTAGATACACAAAATGCAGAATAACCTGTATTTAAATTAAGTGGACAAAAACAAGAACAAAAATAAAGTTTCCATGAGAGAATACAGAGTGTCTTTGTGTCGCAGATGTCTGTAGGAGGTGCAGCAGTTAGCAAAAGAGAATATATCTTCTCCTGTGAGAAGATGAAGTGCACACACAGTGTCATAACAGACGCACATTACACTCACCAAAGTGTCAGTCACTGCTATAGGTCTGTCTATCCAGGCATTTACACTGCATCCATAAATGTGATATCTAAATGCCTGTGGATAGGCAACCCTGATCCAGCTGTGATGAGAAATGCCCCAATCCACACAGAAACTTTCCTGGGATTCAAAAAGTGCACTTTCTGGATCCAGGCAGAACTGGAGGTAGAAGGGCCATAATGCTGCAAGAAAGTCCATTGTCCCAGCGTAATTTGCAGACTAATAAGGCTTAGATAGTTCTTCACCCAAGTCTGAATAAATTTCATCCAAATTTCTCACAAATGAGGACCTGCATCTGGGTCTGGGGTCAGCTATTAGCCAACCATAGCTGAAATTCCTCAATAGCCAAATCACCTGATTGACCAAGCAGCACAGTCAGGACTGCTCTTAAGACCAGCAGTAGCACTTGGCCAGATATTGCTCAATGCTTACACCTGCAGCAGTGATTGCTCCTGTGCCTGCCTTGTTTCTAGCCTTCCTCCAGCCCGTTCAGCTCAGACTCCTGTTTCCAACTCTGACCACCACTGCTCCAACTGCTAGGCATGACCACTCATGCCCAGTCCAAGACAGTGGCAAACCTTTACAAGTTTGTCCATCATTAATTGCTGATACGTTAGCTGCTACACCTCATTACTGCTTGGCTCTCACTGTACTACCTTGATGATTCAGGGTAAGATTTATATTTATTGTTTCAATAATTCTGCGTGGTCAAAAAAAGTCTTAAAAACAAAGGGTTAAGCCCCCAAAACAAAACAGAAAAATTAATAAAATCCAAGGCACGACCATCCTCAATTAATCTACCTTTGGTTATCCCCTGCTGTTTGGGGAGTGGAAAAACACTAAAAGGCAAGATCAGCAAAACCAGATCTACATGACAGTTCAAACATTTCCGAACACTTGAATCAGTTACATGTGTGCGTTTACAATAAATCTGAAGTTCTCCCTCTCTTTCACACACACGCAAAAAGATACTGTGTTAGATACTTGGCATCTTCTTCTCTTTTAGTTTTTATGGATTTGTGATGCCATTTAAGAAAAAAATAGAGTGGAAACCACTTGTAAGGAACTCTCTCCTAGTGAAAATGCACCTGCAATGAATAAAAAGTGAAGTCCTGTGTTTTGTCAAAGCATTCCAAGGAATTAAGCTCCCTTTATAGTGATGCCCAAATTAGATTATAAGGAACTGTGGGAGTTAGTGTTTCTTGAGTCTGGGGTCCCACAATAGCAAGACAAAGCAAGCTTCATCTATGTCCACTTCCAGCCTTTCCGGAGTTTCTGCATCCTGTACAAGCTCTATTGTATCTTTCACTGCATGCACATCTTACAAGGGCTGCAAATCGCTCTCTTGTTAGATGTGCATGTTGTAAAAACTCAAGTATGGTTCTTACAGAATACAGAAGCCCTTCTTGCATGGAAGATTAAAGGGGGCTGTAAAGGTGCAGGACTCACTCCTGCGGCGCCTCCTGCTGGTCATCTGTGGAAATTAGCTCTGTTCCAGCTTCCGGAGTGCCCTCTGCATGTCACTGTCCCACTTGTTGCTGGCACTGTGTCCCTCCCACACCCTGGTGCCCCTTTACCCTGCAACTGCCCCCTGGCAATACCTCACGCAGTCTCTATGGTTCTCCCCTCTCTAGGAAACCCCTAACCCTCTAATCCCCATCTTGCCTCAGTCTGGACTACTGCCAGTCATCACCAAGCCCCCGCTCCCTGGGACAGACTGTAGCGTAAAAGCCACTCATCATAGGCAAGCGGGTTCAGACCTGCTGCCTTCCTCTGCCTCCCAGTACCTCTATGGGCCTTGGACCAGGCCCTGCACCCTGAGGAGTTGCCAGCCTGGAGCTCTCCTGGCTCTCCCCAGCCTTGCTTCACTCCCAGTACCCTTTCTACATGCAGGCAGCCAGGCTCTGCTCCTCTCATAGCCTGGAGAGAGACTTCTCTTAGGCCTCTGCCTCACAGCCTTCTTATAAGCTGGCCCTCATTAAGCCAGCCACGGCTGTGGCTGCTTTCCAATCAGCCCAGCCTTTCCCCTGCCACCGCCCTCTCCCAGAGCTGGTTTAAGCCCATCAGGGCAGGAGTGGGGTAACCACCCTGCTACAGGGGGCTTTCATGCAATTGCCCTGCACCAGTTAGGTCTTTTCCACTGAGAGTCACATGCTAATTATAGTGAAGCTACTTCACTGTAAAGCAGGTTCTACTGAATTTTATCACAAAGGAACAATTTTAGAAAATGAAATGCACATGGAAGTGGTTACGGCTACAAGCTTCTATTCAGCTCAGTTATAATCTCAGTGGGAATGACTAAATCAGATGTGGATCCTTTCACTTTCAAATTGCCAATTTGGATTTGACTCAGTACAGAATGTAACCAAAAGTGGGGGCTCTCCAGTGGACTATGTGGAGTGAGTTGGTGGGCTCCAATTCCTAGTGCACAGATGTATACAGTGCATCATGAAAACCACCAACACAGTTGAGATTATTTTGCTCCTTTAATGCACATCTCAAGAGCGAGATTTAGGATTGTTTAAGGCATTGAAATTAATCTTCTCTTTCACCCTCAGGTGACTTGCTCTAGCCAATGTTTTTCCTGCCGGCCAGTTTCATCTCATTGTTTCCTTGTGCTCTCCCCATCCGCTTGATTTATATACCTGTTGTTTATAGTCTTATACTGAGATGGTATAAACCTTTCAGAGCAGGGGTTGTCTTGTCATTATATATTTGTACAGTGCCTAGCACAAGAGTACCCAGGCCTGTGGGTGGTACAATAATTCAATTAATAAACAATGGCTGAAGTGCAATGGCAGATTGCTGTGGGGAAGTGTGTTCTGCTCTACATACCTGTTCTGTGGAGAAATAAAGAATTTCATTCTCTAGTACCATCAATCCAGCATTTTTCACCAGCTTTAAATCCATATAAAATCATTTTTTAAAGTGAATAGAGACTGAGTGGCAATGAGTGCCTAGGGATAGCACAGAGCATACTGGCACGATCCATTATATTAAAACCTCATCTAAGACATTTTAACCCTTTCAGGAAAAAGCAATTTTTAACAATCAGCACTATCATTTCCATCAAACTCATAAGAAGAATTCTGATTAAGTCAATACTTCCCTGTTATCAGCACTGAAGGAGACCAAACATCAGGTTCCCGGAAGCTGGAAGTGAAAAGTAAGCTCTTTTGGAAGGTTTCTAAGTGGTTAATTTTCTATTCTTTGTTCCCTCTCTACACCACCTGCCTCTGACTGCTCATCCCTGCCTCTGTCTTCTATGAAGCTCTCTGGCAGATGCTGGTTAGTCACACGCAGCAGACAGGTGGAGGGGAACAGGCACATCGTGAATTACATTTGTAATAATGATCCAATGATGACGTGTCCCTTTCTCTGAGGTCTCCCTGCCTCCTGTTCTTATTCCTGCCCATCCCCCCACTGCTACTCCCGTTTTGAAAAATAAAGGGAAAAAGGTGGCAGATTTTCCTACAGCATTTCTGTTTCAGTCCTAATTCAAAAGGACGCACATGATACAGACATTAGTGTCTACAGAGCTGCATACCGATGCCCTTTCAGTGAAAGCACACTCTGTGACTGTATGTAATAGGTTAAATAGGTCTTGTATCGCAAACCACCACATCAAGAGAAATAACATATTTTACTTTTCCTTCAGCTACAATCAGAAACCAAGATGAAGGACTTAATTTATGACACAATGGTCAATTGTCACATGCATAATATTAATTTTATTGCACAGAACACATTTATGTCTGCAATAATCTGCCATTTGGTAGCAAATACAGTACCATAAATTATTAATCTTCCCTAATGACAAGAGAAATATTCTAATACTGGAATGTCAACAGCAACTTTTTTCTTAATAAGTCCTCTTTCCGTTGGATTTTAATACTGGTCATCATGTAATCTAAATACCAACAAGTGTTTGAAAGCTCAGAAAAGCTCAGTTACTGTGAAATTATAAAGAAAGGTGTAACCATAAGAGACCACATCTGCAAGCTTTGAAAAAAAATGTCTACGGGAACATCTCATGTGGTTTTGGCTCGCCACACACAGGTGGACATTACTTTGAAGAGTGAGGGATTTAAAAATAACAGATGGCATTTTCCAGAACACTCATTGCTGGCCTATCTCTTCCCATTGAGAATTTTAGTACTGACCTCAATGGAAGCAGCGTTAGGCTAACAGGATGTGATTTTAAAAATCCTGCTGAATATATGATGAAGTCAGGATAAAGTCAGGGCTCACCTTTTCCTTCCTCAGTCACAGGATGTATTCTATTTTATTGGTCTTCCCTCAGACACTCCTGGTCATATTTGGCTTTCAGATTTTTCTTCGCTAGAACCAGTAGTTCATTCAATTGATGACCTAATATTACAAGAAGTATATTTTGTCCTCAGCTTGGTAGGTTCTGAATGTGCTCCCCTTTTTGCCATCTACACAGGTCATTGCGGCACCCAGATTTCTGCCAGACGAAGCATATAGGGGCTAGAATTGCAGTGAGGAAACCAAATTCCAAATGTGACAAGGAACTGCTAAAATTGGATGCAGCTAGAATGAACACAAAGGAGGTTTATATCTCCTCTCCATCAGAAGAGCATGTGCTTAGTGAGATTTTTCCCATCATGCAGTACAGACGAGGCCTCTTTTTATTCTATGTCCTCTAGGAAGAAATCTAATAAAGGTACCACCTGAGCCCACAAGCACCAGTCATAGGGCATATCTGCATCTGAGCTGGAAGGAGAGAGTCCCAGCTTGTGTAGACAGACCCGCACTTGCTCTGCTCAAGCTAGCATACTAAAAATAGCAGTGTACGGTATCAGCTTGGGCTAGCCACCTGAACATGTACCCACTCAGACCCCCTTCGTATGTACTCAGGCAGCTAGCCTGAGTTGCTGCCTGTGCTACCCTGGCTACACTGCTATTTTTAGCACGCTAGCTCAAGGAGAGTTAGCATGTGTACGTCTACGCAATTTGGTCATCACACCTCCCAGCTCAAATGTAGACGTAGCCAGAGAGAGAATAACCACTTGGCACTTAGGAATATACATATCATCTCTACACACTACAAAACAAATGTATTGTAAGAAAAAGATTTAGCAAGGTCAATGGGCCTGATCCCTGGGTCTGGCTGAACTGTGCCACCTTTATATCTCCTTATAACCCAATACTGAGCTTGGCAAGGGACCAGTTTGGCCCTTATGCCAGATGAGAATCACTGGAGCTTAACAATGACCATTTGACCCTTCCTCTTTCCATGGTAAAATAAAAGAGCTAATTTAGACTCAGCTGAGAGTCTTATTACACACTGCAGAGCTGAAATGACTGATATGTAGGTCTAAGTATTAGACCTACTTTGGGACAGTGTCTCTATTGCAAGAGACCAGCAGCAGCTCCAGGCACCAGCGCTCCAAGCACATGCCTGGGGCGGCAAGCAGCGGGGGGTGCCCTGCCAGTCCCTGCGAGGGTGGCTGTCAGGTAGCCTTCGGCAGCTTGCCTGTGGGAGGTCCGCCGGTCCCGCGGATTTGGCGGCGAGTACGCCAAACTTGCGGGACTGGCGGACCTCCCGCAGGCAAGCCACCAAATCCACAGGATTGGGGACATCACGCAGGCATGCTGCCAAAGGCAGTCTGCCTGCCGTGCTTGGGGCGGTAAAAAAGCTAGAGCCGCCCCTGCAAGAGACTGCCCAGCATGCACCAGCAGTGAGGCTCCCCCACTAACAGCTGTAATCACTAAGAGCTGTGTTAAGGGGATGGGGGCTCTGAAGACATCCTGGCGAGTGGCCAGCCAGGCGGCTGGCAGAGAGGCATGGCAAGAGGCCAGCAGAGAAGCTGATGGAGAGGGCCAGAGCAGAGCCCTGCAGAGATGTGGCAATTGGCCGTTGGGGTGACGAGTGAACGCCCGAGCAGTGCAGCATGTAAGGTGCCTCCTTATGCCTTCTACACAGGGTGGAAGGTGAACTGTGTGGCTACACTGGCCAAGGACATCAACTGTGACTGGGGTACAGAAAAGGGATGGGCACATTAAAGGTACTTTTGAGTTACTGGACTTAAGACCCTGAGGGGAAAGGACACTGCCCAGCTTACTTGGGGGTGGGCCTTTTGCTCATGGTTTGTGTTTATGAACCCTCATTGTGATGTTTTCCCAAATTAATGCTTAGTTAATTCCCTAATTTTATTAAAAGGTTTTGCTACACTCAGACTCTGTGCTTGTGAGAGGGGAAGTATTGCCTCTTAGAGGTGCCCAGGTGTAATTGTTGCAGGTCACTGGGTAGGGATTCGAGCCGATTTTGTGTTGTATTGTTGAAAAGGAAGCCCTAGATCAGAGGTTCTCAAACTGGGGGTTGAGACCGTTCAGGGGGTCATGAGGTTATTATGTGGGGGGGTCATGAGCTGTCAGACTCCACCCCAAACCCCGCTTTGCCTCAAACATTTATAGTGGTGTTAAATATATAAAAAAGTGTTTTTAATTCATAAGGGGGGAGTCACACTCAGAGGCTTGCTATGTGAAAGGGGTCACCAGTACAGAAGTATGAGAACCACTGCCCTAGATACTGAACCCTGCCCTTGTTGCTGCTGGCTCCACCTGGCAGAAGGGTTACACGTACATTGCATCCCAAGTGAGAAAATACAGTAATATAGTCTCTCTCTGTGTCACATTTTTGTGATCTACAGTCAGAGAACTAAGATCATAAATGAGACAACAGTGAGGTCAAAATAGGGCCCTTAGGATCTAGATGATCAATTAGGAGATATAAATTACTCTTCAGTCTGAAATTCAACCTTGTGATGCATGGCTATAATCATATTTTACATGAAAACTAAATAAAAAAATCTAAATTTAAAAAGTTAGGAAATGAGGTTTCCATTGTTTTTACAATCAATCATTGATAGTAAATGTGTTTAATATTGTGATCAGTGTTGGAGACCCTAAATCTTGAAATTTTACATTTTAAGCTTACTGCTCCCTGAGTTTCTTAATTCTTTAATTCCCTGCAGTTTGAGAGAGACTAATTAATTGCAGGAGCCATAATAGCTAATCACTGGCTAAATAAATTTAAAAGGACATGTCTGTCCCTGGAGATATCGTTGCTCATTTTAATTAAAATGACCATTTTCTGATGTAATGTAAATAAAGATTATTGTAGCCTTCTGCTCCAAGAACATATTAACTCTTCTTGCCACCTCCAGAGACACTGCAATTTTATTTGTGGTGCTTGAACTCCTTTTAACTAATTTGTATCTTAACTCATTTGACCATTTAACATATTAACATTCCTGCATGAATTCAGAAACACCACATGCGTAAATGGTGTTATCATATAAGGACAGACAACATTAATGTTGCAACTGCAAAAAAAAGAAGTTTAGCCTCACAAATTTTCAGTATCATAGGAGGGAGTGAACTTTTCAAACCTGAGATTTTATTTCAGTTGAATGAACATAGGTAAAGGTCTATCATTTTTAGAACCTATTGAGGTGGCAATCAATGCAGTTGTTTAAGTAACTTTATAGATTTTTATTATTTTGATGGATATCAATATTTATTCCTAAGCTTTTTTTTAGATTTTTATTTACATTTTCACAGCTGTGCAAAAGTATGGGTTTTAAGCATTTTTTCAATTTTTATCAGATTTTCACAGTTGCAGGAAATTATAGCGGGTCAGACAGCAACTATTTAATTACAGTAGATGTTGAGATTCAAAAAGCTAAAGCTCTATAACCGTTAAAACGCATCACATGTCAAAATATACAAAGTAAACACCCTTAAATCAAACCACAGTTCTCACACTGCATTTTTCTTACTTTGCCTATCTGTAAATTTTTATCATCATCGATGGGAAGATATTTTCTGTTTGTGAGTGTACAGTGAAATCAACATTTACCAACAAAAACTGAATCCTTCCAAGCCTACTTGTACAAAATGACATGTTATTTTGCTGTTGTCGGAGATGGCTTGACTAAGGCTTGATGTCTTCAACGCTAACAAGGTGTGTTTCTACAGCAAGCTAACTATCTCATTAGCTATATCATTGCAAAATCCTAGTGGAGACAAGATACTGTAGTTTTTACCTCAATGTAGCTAGTCAAGGTCAACTCTAGGTGAGGGAAGGGAGAGAGTTTTGACCTCACCTAGCTACATCCAGGTAAAAAGTACCTGTGCCTTGTGTCCACTGGGATTTTACAGCAAAATCAGTAACTCAAACTGTATTAGCATTCTGTGGATTTCATGTTAATAAAAGTAATTTACTTTTATTGCCTACAATCAGCTCAAGAGGTAGATGAAAAATAACACTAGATCTTCCAGCTTGGAAGTTTTACAAATTACTGTGATATGTGAGTACTTAGAATACAAAAGCCTCTCAGGACAGGAAAAACATTTTGGCATTTCATCTGGAGTACTGCTATTACTCTGAACAAGGCACAGAAATATGGAAAAGAAACTACATTGCCTAAATTTGCCAGTGTTGGCAAGGATGAAATCCTTGTATCAACAGAAATGAAGTTAAAGGTATGCTGAGCTGAGCAGCATGCTCCGTTTTGTGTCAATACACAGGTCTGGACCACAACTTGAACCAGATAAGCTTGTTATGCAAATTATGTTGGCCATCAGGAGAGAAGTAGATAATGAAATTACTACAAAGCCAACCACTCATCACAAGGGTGACAGAAACATCAGGCAAGGTCCTAACATATGGATAAAAGGCAGTAAGGAATTTATATAACCATTACTTTTAATTTATCATAACTAAGCCGTCATGAGTCATGCATTGACAAATGCATAACTAACGCATATAAATGAGCCAATTATCACTAATGGCTAAAAGGTTCACAGCTGTATAGTCTGATGTTTTTATTGTTGTAAAAAAATGAAAGTGTACTAATGTAAACTGAAACCTTGATAAAAATGTTTCGTAACCTCACCTCATATGGGAGATTGCTAGTAAACAAAATGTGGCAATGTCACAGCAAATTCCATTCCAATGTTCTCTTTCATCAAACTACAAAATTGGCAAATTTATTACAAATTGTTGTATTGCTTCAGATATCATTTATGTTTAAAACACTGCTTATCAGTACACTTCACTGCTTCATTGTGTATGTTACATGTTACTGTAAAAACACAAAGCAGGTTCAATAAACTTGGAGAAAAGCTGTTGGGAAACAAATAATTAAAATTGATCGGATTACAAATGTATAATTTCAAGGAATCAAAAAACTGAAAAGACAAGTATTACACTGGATATATAAACCACCAAACCTTGACTCCTTCTATAAAAAGTCATTTATATCCTATTGGATTTCTGTGTTCACATTAAATTAAAAGTTTGAATAAATGTCAGTAAGTTTTAAGCTTAATTTATTGTATTGTTCCCAAGCTCTGAAAGGGTTTCCAAGAATGAAGGCACCAAGAAGGAACAATGCTGAAGCAGAATGTACCAAATAGTTGAATGTTGTTCTCATGTTTACCAACTGCCTTGTCTCTACACAATACAAATAGAATATTAGATAGTCCGTGATGGTTTTCTCCTGAGCATTGGCCACAAACACCTCAAGCTTTGCATTTTAGGGGTTCTCAGTCAATATGGAAGAAAAGTCAACCATCATCCATTGTGGACTCGGAAGATTTTGATCCTTTCTAATTAATTGGTGATCACAATGTACTACATAGTTACTAGTTAAACCAGGCACATGCAGCATAGAAAAATAGGTCAGGTCTGTCTGCTTGAAATGCACAGAGTTCTAGTACTTCAGCAAATAAAGAATCTCCTTTAGTTTTCAGCAGGAGTAGATACCATCTGTAGGTCAGCCAGCACATTATGCCCTACCTTATGGCCTGATCCAAAAAACACTGAAGTCAATAGGAGTCTTTCCTTTGACTTTAATCGGCTTTGGAGCAAGTCCTTAATCTTCAACCTCCTAAAATGGGAAGTTGCCCCAAAAGACCAACTTCAGAAAGTCTGTGTCAGACTCAGTTCGTGTACCACTGCTAGTACAAGAGATTTCTGGATATATTATTTGTGGCATAGGTACAGAACAGACCTAGCCAGGTTTTCAAAGCCAAGGGGAGAAAACAAAAACTGAGGAGCATTGTTTCAGTTGAAGCACCGGGAATAAGAGATTTAAAGCATTAAGTAACTTGAATAGTGTTGAATCAATAAGGATCTGATAATATTAGGGCATATTAGCACAGAATGACATCCTAAGATATGGTGAACATAAGTATGGCCATACTGGGTCAGACCAAAGGCCCATCTAGCCCAGTATCCTATCTTCCATCAGTGGTCAATACAGGTGCTTCAGAAGGAATGAACAGAACAGATAATCATCAAGTGATCCATTCCCTGTCACCCATTCCCAGCTTCTGGCAAACAGGGGATAGAGACACCATCCCTGCCCATCCTGGCAAATACCTATTGATGGACCTATCCTCCATGAATTTATCTAGCTCTTTTTTGAACCCTGTTATAGTCTTGGCCCTCACAACATCCTCTGGCAAGGAGTTTCACAGGTTATTTTAAATCTACTGCCTAGTAATTTCATTTGGTGATCCCTAGCTCTTGTGTTATGAAAAGGAGTAAATAACACTTCCTTATTTACTTTCTCCACACCTGTCATGATTTTATAAACCTCTATTATATCATATATTTGCTTATTAATGGAAGTTATTATAAGAGTTTTGGATCTGATGATAATATGTAAATTATGCACTTCTTAGTTTACTTGTACTAACAAACAAAACATGAGTTTGGTTTAGTAAGGATTCCATGCTGAAGTTGTGTGGCACCTACATAACACATCAGTCCCTAACTTAATATGTTCTGCTGGTTTTGGTTTGTCAGAGGTATCCAAGGCTGAATGGAGGGGGGTGAGGACAACTGCTTGGTTCCTCTCCTTTTTAATTTTCATTTTTAATTGCCTAGAATTTACTTCAGCAAACCCTTCCCTGCAAGGCGAGTCCATATGTTGCTACCACATCTCCTGTACTACCAAACTTTACCTCTAAGCCATCAAGCAAACCAAGTGTGTTAATAGATTTATCCTTGGTCCATCACAAATCAAGAAGCTAGTCAACTTAATATAGTCCACAGCTGCTGGTAAGCAAATTGCATGAAGAGATCAAACTGAGCTGGTCAGTTTCAAAACACATGACATGCAGTCTTCAATTTCTGAGATCATGTGTGTTATAACCTTCTACCAAGCAAAATAACTATGTGTACCAAGTAAATTCTGCTTCCAGGGTTTCATGTCACTCTGTAAGACCTTGCAGAGTAAGCAGTTTTTAAATGGAAGGAAAAACTCACTGTGAAATGAAGTGGTTGAATCCTCTGCACCATTTTTCTGGATGTAGCAAAGTAGGAGGAGGATTTCTGAAAAATACACAGTTTTCAATTTTTAAATGTTAAGGGCAGATCTGTTAAATCACAATGTTATTGCAATTTTCTCATGGATCTTCAACAAAAATAACATGAGTTCTGTTAGAAAATGGTGACATAGAAAGAAATGTCCAAATAGTCTATATGCTTTGGATGCCTGTTTCATTTGGTTTGATTTTTTTTCTTCTTTTTTTCTTTTTTTGACAATTCCTCTCCCTCTTAATGAATGTCCCCTTTTTATTTCATTGCTGTTGATGCTGGTGACAAGTACAGAATGCATAGTGCACATCTTGCAAGCTTTCCCACAGTTTGCTTTAATGCAGCTTGACTCTGAAGGGATCATCTGAGGGCTGAGCAGTTAAGCCAGTCTCCATGCCCATTCAGTACTTGGCCTCTCCACTCAGCTAACCAATTATGATCGTGATGTTCAGAAACATGGACACCTGCATATTAAAAACTAAGGGAGAGATCATCAACAAATGGTGGTAAATTTCAGTCATTAAAGACTTGATCCTTGTATATTCTGGTAGCCTGGAGATTAATGTTTCTGTATAATGAGCACTAAAACTGCTACATTGTAGCATATGAATTTTGTAGTAACATTTTCCGCTCATTACTTCTTACATTATATATTAACAGAAGCTTCCATAAGAATGCATCCAGATGCTTACATTGTTGTATGCAGTGTAGCTGTACCATGTCAGTCCCTGGATATTAGAAAGAAAAGATGGGCGAGGGATTATCTTTTATTGGACAAACTTCTGTTCCTTTCCCACACCTGAAGAAGAGTTCTGTGTGGCTTGAAAGCATCTTTCTCACCAGCTGAGGTTGGTCCAATAAAAGATATAACCTCACCCATCTTGTCTCTTCAGAGTCTTAGAAATAACAAATATGCTGCCATATATTAGTTGTCATACAACTACTTTCCCCATTGAATACGATAGTAAGTTATATAGATAAGTAAATATTGGCCCATAGTGGAACATCAAATCCAAACTGCTTGAACACTGAAGCAATTCAGACCTGGATACAATCTTGGTGTCTAACATCATCTCCATCAGAAGGATCTAGACCAGAAAACCAGATCTGAACTCCTCAAACTTTGGGTAAGTTTGGCTCCACTTCCAGTTCCAAACTTCATGGAATAAGGCCCAAAAACAAAAAGTTTCCTGCCTAGCACATTGGGTCATTATCTTCCACACCTTTCTTCAAGCAATTAAAGTTTTCAAACATGTTTGAGTAAACATAAGAAAGGTCTGTTATAAAACTTTACAAATTTGTGTTTTATTGTAACTGAACTGGCAAAAATAGTCATATACTTTGGCTTAATCTGATACCAAATTGTCATGAATAGTCTCTACATTGCATTATGAATAAGGCTCATTTAATTCAGGGCCACACTGTACAACAAGACATGATTTGGAAACATTTTGGGAAAAAAAGCATAAGCAACATAAACACAATGTAAATTTGTACTGATCTGTTTAGCAATCTTTGAATTTCTCACACATGTACATTCAAATAGTAGCTCCATTTAACAACTACTAGTCCAAAAAAAATCAAAACAGTTTAAAAAAAAGACAATATGGCTTTGTAATACATGGACCATTTTCATTCATCTGTATCTATTCAAAACAAATGCAGTCATCTCATTTCATTGCAGGTTGTCACATTGTCTGAGCTGAATATGTTATTATTTTTCTCTTTTGTTACAGAAGATGCTGAGTGTAATTTTCTTCACAAAGTAAAGAAATTCAGAATGTTTTGAGGTGCACATCATTTATTCTAATGGTAAATTTGATAAATGTGTGATGGGTTATTTTCAATGGCACTAATATTTCAGTCCTGTCTTCCATTAACCAAGTTTATATCTTTGTGTACATCAGAGAATCTGTAACTGTACATTCAAACACAAAGCACAGTAGATGCTTTCAGAAGATACATCAAGAAACAAGACTATATCTGAAAGAGAGACAAGCTTCAAAATCTCTTTCTAATGAACAACGGCTAGCACTTTAGATAAAACCAAGCCTCTCTCTAATGTACTTTCAGAGTGGCCTACAACAAGTATGTGTCCATCATTTCACTTTTGACTCCATCTACCTTACTTTACAGGAACACTGCTTTATCTGACTATCAAAGTTCTAATAATAGCACCCATCTCTACAGTGTCTCAGTCTAAAGCATATTCCTACTGCCTGCAGAATGTTTGCAGTTAAACCTCCCTAGTTTGGAATTTCATTGCAAATTCAAAAGTCAAGCCTGGTTTTTTCCAAAATTTTGCTAGTATTCATAAACTATGTAATGTAGCTAATAAATAAATTGTTCGCATGTTCTTTTAGATACTAGTCTCAAAGTCTAGCATCTGATTATATTTATGAAGGTAATAATGGGGTTTAATTTAAAGAATGTAATTCAGAGGTAGTGTCAGTTCCATAGCATTATTCACTAAGAATATTCTAAAAAGAAACTTTATAAAGAGACCACAGGGTAAACCATTTACACTTTAATACATCCCATGTTGCAGATGTTATCATGGACCCAGCTAGGATTTCATAATGGAAGAGCAGGCCAGTGAACCAAATGTTATTGTTGATTTGCCTGTGAGACTACAGTTAGTCAATTGATTATTTTCTGGCTAAAGGAAAATTATTTAAAAACAGAATGATTCCTACAAATGGCCATCAGATTATGCTAGCATCAAAGGCACCTGCTTCTTCTTTTATTGGCTTCTCAATATTCCATCCACCAAATCATAAATCATGGACACTTATAAAGTAACTCATGAATTCCTGAGTTTATGGACAGTTTCTTGAGCCTAATATTTCTTTATCTGTTCATGGAAGAATTTGGTGTTATTACTAAATTCTCTCTAATCATCTAGGCTATGCTGGAAAAGTGGGCTTATAGTTAAATCACAGAACTGGATGCCAGAAGTCCAGGATTCAATTCCTGGTGCTGCCATAGACTTCTGTGTTCTTAGGCAAGTCTCCTAATCTGGGTCTCAGTTGCCCTATCTGTAAAATGGGGATAATACTGTTTACCCACCCCAGCTTGTTAAGAGGCTAAATTTAATTAATGTTTGTAAAGCACATTGAGATCCTTTGATGGAAGATGCTATTTAAGTGCAAGGTATTATTAATACCTTTATATGCTTCTATGATTTAAATTACCCAGTA
This sequence comes from Gopherus evgoodei, assembly GCF_007399415.2. Classification (NCBI taxonomy): domain Eukaryota; kingdom Metazoa; phylum Chordata; order Testudines; family Testudinidae; genus Gopherus; species Gopherus evgoodei. Next base: position 41,788,743 of record NC_044332.1, read on the forward strand.
GATGAAATGTTGCATCTTGATACACTGCACAGAATCTAGCAAGTGACTTTAGTGAATATAACCAAAGAATGTTTAAACAACATTAAGGCCTGATTTAAAATCACAATACTGAAGAACATTGAATAAAGTTTGGAACTCAGTCTTACTGTCCACTCTGAATTCATGTGTGTTCAGAAAAAAGCCAATTCACTTGCCACTGAAGTTAAATCAGATCTGCTGTGTTACTTAAGGATAACATGATGCACTTCCCTACAGCCTTCTACAGGCTGATCCTATGGAAGCCGTGGTAACCTCATAATAAACCATGAAGCCAAGAAGTGTAGGCATGCCAATTATTGGAGATTTATGAACATCTAGCACTACAAATGGCCATATACGCAGAAGTAAATAAAATACCACCTGAAATAAGGTATAGGACATGCTGATTAACATGTAATACAATTCACTGAGAGTCATGTTATGCTACAATAAGATATAATACAATTGTAACAATTCTAATAACAATACATTTACTATTAAAAGTCCTTCCCAAATGGGATTTCTCAAGTGCTTGGCAGTTTTCTTTTCCAGTAATCATCATCCTAGCTTTAGGGCTATATTTCCTATGCCCAAACCAGCATTTCCCCCCCTGCAAACTGGAACTCTGGCTCTTTCAGCTATCCCTCACTGCCTGGATATCTAGCTCCCTTGTTCCTCTTGGGTGACAGGGACGTCAATTTACTTAGCTTCTCTTGGTGATGGTTCAGTTGCTTCACGGCACTACAAACCTCACTTGTGCCACACTAATCTCAATTTAACTGAACTCCAATTAAAAACTAGTAAAAACATACTATAATGTTAATTGTTCCAACTCTTTGCACCATATCATGGCATTAAGAATGCAGATGACATTAAGAACTCACTGTGTCAATATCTTGCTGCTGTCCTTGGGCTGAAGCCCCCCTCCTAAGCTCACTAATAAGAGATTTTAAAGAAAATTCTAGTGTTGGTAAGGCCACCCCTCTCTCAAAATCATAAGCAACACTCTGGCATTCTCTTCTCCCAGAGAGATGCCCTTCTTTCTTTCTCCTTCTGAGAAGTACCTTGTCCCCTGTCTGTCCCACCCCTAGAGGATTCAGGTAGCTGCAAGTGACTTCATTGTCATCAAATATCTCCTGATCAGTCTTGAGGCTCTAGCAGCTCAGCCTCTGCTGGAGGAAGCTAAGCAATGGCCTTCCAAAGCCTTTTAAAATAGTGTGTTAGCTTAATTTTTCTTTTTATAATTAGATTGGGCTTGTACACACAATAATCACCATGGATTTCTACAGAGTTTTTATGGTCAGTTCAATATATAGGACAAGATCTTGCCATCATGTGGAAAGGCACTCTGCAGGTCTCAAAGTTAGATAGGACAAAATCGGGTTTAGTTAGGACAAAGGTTTCACTGCATTGTATGGTGGAGGTGGGGATTACCATGGATCTTGGAGCATCTGAGGAGGCCAAGGTTCCTGCAAAAGGCAGCCAGACAAACTCCTAAGGCAACTGTTGAATGTAGGCACATGAAAATAGGTTAATATCCAGGGATACGTAAATGTCCAAGAATTTGGTTTTCCTTTGAAAATACTGTAACTTTCCTGAAATCTGAAACTAATGATCAATTAAAAACTCTGATTTATAACACTGGAATTACATGTATGAAATATAAAATGACTGCATCAAATAGCTTGTATAGTACATACTGAATTATCATGTGTTGAACCACACCCAAATTCAGCACTTGTCTTAGTACTTTGGCCCAAACAGGGATCTATCTAAGGTCATTTGTGTCTCAAAATTGTGTTATATCCAACATGTGTTATTCTACTGATTGCATCTCTTTGCATCAGCTGATGTCATTGGACTTCATTAGTATCTGGCAACTTCTGCAGCATTTTGCACATATTCATAAAAAAGCTAAATATCCATCTCTTAGTAACTTGCTGATGCAGCTTATGCTATTCTTCTTGTTCAATAAGAGCACATGCAACCAATTCAATCATCCTTGTCATATACAAGGAGCTGAAGGACAATAGCAGCTTATTTTCTAGTATAAGTGATGGATAATTGCAAGAAGTAGATATGAAGTTCATTGCATGAGCTGGCATAGCTAGGCCTTTATGAATGCACTGTGAAAATGGTTCTCTTCTGATGCAAGAAGAGAGACCAGCCATTTATTTCCCAAGTTTGTGCCTTTTTTTCCTAGTCCTTAATTCTATAATTAGACCAATACCATTTCCTTAGGCAGAATCATTGTTTTGCTGATGGATATTGTCCTTCTTTCACTGCATTCTCTGCTTTCCATGGTCTGATTGTTATACTTACTTTGTGGGAGTTTTGATGAGTGAGGACTGTTGCATTGAGCCCATACAGAAGGTAACCTACATACGCACACACAATGTTTTTAAAGTGCTCCTTAGAACATGAAGACATTAGCAAGCTCAGCCCCAGAGAAGAATCGATTCTGAATGATCAGTAATAGGGAGTATGTGCTGGAAATGTTTTAATCTGTTGAGTTTGATGTGTTTTCTTCCATTCAGTTGCCTCCAAAGTCACAGCTGGTAAAACCAAATGGGTATTTTACCACAATCAGACCAGCAACGTGGTTCAGTGAGCACCATTTGTCCTTTACATCAAGCTGTGTGCCTAATTACTGATCATAGTTAATAGATTTATAATATGCAACAGGAAAATAACTGCTTCAGATTTTAAATACTTTTTTTTGACAAATTAAAAATGTTTGAAAGCAAAATGCACTTAAAATAAATCAATAAATTTAGCAACATCTTTTAAAAGGAAAACCAGAACCTATCTCAAATGAACAGATTGTATCATCAGACCCTGCCACACTGTTTCTAATGGGGGAATTAGCAGCTGAACATCAACACCTGTCACTGTGAACAGGCTCTGGCAAACACAACCAGGTACATGCTTCTTGTGAATTTCTTACAACAGTTTGAAATGAGACAACCAGAGACAATATTTATGTTGATATTTGCCAGGTTTATACTTAAGCAGATTTCACTTGAAATGATACATATACACCTATTTCCTAAGGTGAAATTTTCTGTCTATAAAAACAGTGAAAAGTTAATGATGTGTAATAATGAGATTCTTCCACAAATGGTTACATGATACAAATGGCTTGTATGGAAATAGGTAAATACCTGAATGAAATTTATACCTAACAAGTTCTCACACAGGCTTAAGGTCTGACCCTGCAAAGACTTACTATTCTGTATAGTCATACAGAAATTAATCAGACTGCTCACAGTAGGACTGAGTACCTATCTATATCTGCATTATGGCAGACTTCCCATAGATTTTAATGGGAGTTGCCTGAGACCCTAGGCCAAGGAAGACATGTTTACAGATTAAGGTCCAGAGGTAGCAGGACTGGCGCTAGAGAGTCAGTCACAGCTAATGAGCATCCTTTTCAAGCCCAAAAGATCTCTTACTCCACTGCCTTAGCCACAATACATTTGAAAGGACCTCAAGGCACTTTTAGGTTTGGGTCTCACAAAGGGAGGTCAAAGAGGAGATCATAATGACAAGAAATGAACAAGACATGCTGTCCTCATAATAAATCTAGTGTGATTTGTCAAAAGGCTTGAAAAATTTTCCCAACAGCCATTAAACCAAAGTAAGCCTAATAACCAGTCTGAACATCTCCTGGGCCACTAATCACCCTAAAGCCATGTGCCCTGAAATTTAAAGGAATACAACAGTTGTGTCCTGTTAATTGTGCACTGCATTTAATTAAAATATTATCAATCCACTCTGAATTTAATTCTTTTAAAATATGAAACCTATTAAAAGCTGGTCACATAGCAGTAAAATATATTTGTTACAAATATTATCTGATGATTTTTACATCTATTTATTAAATAATACATTCAACAAATAGTATTTGGTCAGCTATCGAGCTAAGTGAAGACTGCAAAAAAGTATTTGTTCAGGAAATTATTTGACTGAAATATCTCAAATTATATATTCACTGAATAATACTTTCTATAGGCCACACCCATGCTCCTTCTTTCTTATGCCCATCTGTACCCTAACCACCCACATACCAGAACTGAAAATTTACCAAGCACCTTACAGCCAGTAGACTAAACCTACTAGCAACAAACTGATAAAGATGGAGTTCCCACTAGAAATGGATAATGCCCAAGAGAGAAAGCAACCTGCACGGTCTCCCTCAGCTCCAGGGGAAAAGGAGAGTGCTGGGACGTCTACCAGGGTGCTGTCACTGGGCCCTATGCTCAGGAAGGTCCATCTTTCTTATCAGTCTCTGGCTAGAAGGTATCTGATAAATTTTAAGCCTCCATCCCCAGGGAGAAGGAGCATTTTCTCTGTTGCCCCCTTCTCACACCAAAGTCATCTGACTAATACAATGAGTGGGGTTCTCTGCTATCCTAGCCCTTCCTCAGCTTTGCAGGTGTTACAAAGGAGGTATGGCCAAGGACTCTATCCCTGCCCTTTGCAGTAGTGGAGTCTGATCCAAAGCCAACTGAAGTCAATAGGAGGTTTTCCATTCACCTCAGTGGCCTTTCGATCATGTCCTTAAATAGAAATGGTCATATTCTGAGGCACAGAAGCTAAAGAAAGAAAAGGCAAGTTCCCTCTGCCTCACTGCTAGGACATTTTAATTTGCTTAATTTCATCCCATGTTTCCTAGTTATACCAGCCCCTACCTAATTCCTCTCCACAAAACACCCTTAACAATTCTTCTCCCTCAGTGCTTGAACAGCAGGGGAAAGTGCTAGAGTTTTGTGCCAATCTCCCTCCATCTTTTTTTTTTTTTTGACTGACAGTAGGGTATTTATGTATAGGCTTTCCATTCCACAATCTCTGAAGAGTTGCTTCCCTTCCTTGTAAACACACAATTTAGACCCCCAAAACTGAGGAGGGATATCTGACTCCAGCACACACAAAAATATAAATAAAAAATGTTATGCCAAATCTGTGCCTCTTCTTACATTAAGTATTCTCAAATTAGATGAGGTCAAGCTTTCCACTTTGGTTTTTTCATCCTAACTGCTGTGGTTTTTGTGTAATCAAAAAAAAGTCACTAAAAACGCAATAGACCCAGTTCGACCCCTCAGTGTTAGTCAACAGGAAAATGAAAGTACTACACTTCCAAGGTCTTGGGGTGGGGGCGTTTCTCGGACCCTAAACACATACACACATTTAAATGAAGTGTGAAAGGCAAACCACTGCCTATTCTTTCTTGAAGTATTCATAATCTACTATTAGGATAACCTGTTAGCATTGGTTTTGTCTGCTTACCTCTAGTGGTTTTAGTGTAGTGAAAAAATGTCACTCAAAAGGTATTGGGGTCAGTTAGACCCCAAATTAATTTTGCAGGTATTCCAAGATCAGATTATTTTTGTTTTGAGGCAACACTTACAATATTATTCTATGACTCTTTCAGCATTGTTTTTATCATCGGAGTTTCAGTAATTTGTTTGTTTTTTTCAAAACAATGAACCAAAAATGTCTTGGGGGTCTGAAAGACCCCAGATAACATTTGACTCCTGTATAGTCACAACAGTCCAGAACATTGAGCGTCGTTGACGATAACACTGTCAAACTGAGTTTCTGGGAAGCCGACACTTGATAGGAAGAGTTTCTGGGGAAGCCACAATTGTCAAATACATTTTCTAGCAAGCCTACATTTGACAGATGCTGTTGCTGGGGCAAAGACTCGCTGTTGCATTGCACATGCACTGTGCACGTCTGAATGCATATACTGTTTGGATTCTGTTGAATTGCACACGTCATAATTAATCTCTGAATAAGAGATGGATGTTTCTCAGGGACCTGCGTACAGAAATGGTAAAACCACTGGTGCAGGTAAGAACATTGCAGCCTGGCCTCACCTCAGGCTGCCAGGGAAGCCATGTCTAGTATGCTGGATACTATCCACAGCCTAAGAAATGGGAAGATGTTACATCTGCTCAGAGAACAAGACAGAAAAACACATCAAAAATGTGCAAAATGTCAAAACTGTGGTATGTTCAGAACATACATCATCTATTTCCTCCGTTTGTTTGAAGTACTAGGCCATTCACAGCTACTTTGCTGTGTCTGGCCTTTTTATATTGTTGCTGTTGCTATCTATTTTCATTGTCTAAACATGGGGTCAATTAGACCCTCACACCTGCAGAGAGTGTAGCTTTTTTAAAAAATTGTTTGATCATGGTCAATTAGACCCCAACAAAAGCACTGTGTTGTGTGCTTCTGAATCTAGGAAAGTTTTAACTTGCTCATAGTTTATTAGTTCACTGGCTACAGTAAAGTCCATTTTAAATGCATCCCATGTGTTTCCTTCCCTCTCCAATTTTGACATATTAGGGGGTCTCCAAGATCCCAGTATGGAAATAGTTGGTTGATTTTTGGTCCAATATGAAGGTTAAATGTGCAGAAAACAAAAACATTCAGTTTAAATTATTCCAAATCATCGTCACTTCCGAGCAGTAAAGACATGCCAGTTCAAATCTTGTGGGATTTCCCTTAATTTAAACAAGAAATGTCTGCCCTCAAGTTAGACCAAAAGATATTGACAGACCAGAATCAGTTAAAAGTATCAGCACTGGAAGTAAAATGCTTCTATATGTTTCACTATCTTTTAATTACAGTTCCAGAGCCAGCAGATATTTCCTCCACCACTGGGACTCTTACTCTGACACTTCGAGATGAAAGTTAAATAGACAAATATATGGATAAGACTGCGGATTATTTATTACTGAAAAGACTGTAGAAAGACAATGCATTTTTTCCCTGAGTTTTCATGATTCTTTCTCCTGATGCAGTAAAATATAAACTGGACATTTGTTTTCTTTTCACTTCCCAGAAACAAATAATACTCTGGGAGCTTTGTTTGAGAATCATAAAGCCACATTGGCCCTCTTCTCTTTGTGATTTCAGGCTATATTTTTTCACCATCACTGAAGAGGCAAAAAAACAGACACTCCAGCTGGCTTGTGAGGTTTTGACTGACAGCTGGAGAGAATTTTTTCCTGCAGCTGTAAAAGAAAAATGAGTGAACAAGATACCAAACAGATTTTTAAAACTAAAATTTTAATCAGGATTTGTTGGCAAGTCTCCAGCCATGAACATTTTTTGGCAGTTGGCATAGTAATGAGCAAGAACCTATGTCGACATATAAATTCATTTTCAAAATTATACAGAAAACATCTTTCAAGTTTCAAGAAGCACTATATAAATCATTGGAAGAAAAGCATTTCAAGAAGAAAATAAGGAGGTGGCCAAAAGAGATTATTTTTCATGTATCAAGCCCAGTGTTTCAGAGCAATATTTGTATAACAAATCATGAGTCACTTATAAAGCAATAATGATGCATGCAAATTTGTATGCACTTAGCATACTAAATTATTCTGAAGGTCAAATTGTAACCTTCAGAAGAAATATTTAAGAAAATAAACTCAATTATATGAATGTTTAAGTTCATACAGACTAGGAACATGGCTGTTAAAGTATGGCAAAGTGTTCTGCTTGGGAACATCTGGATTACCACTGACTTTTTCGCTTAAACATTGCAATTCACAGGCCACTGGTTTCAGACTGGTTTGGCAGCTGCAAAGGTTTTATTAGCCCTTTGCAGGACCTGACAAGGCATCATTTATTTCTGTCATTTATTTTTCAGTTTCCAGTTTCAGTTTCTAGCTTCATTCAGACAGAAACAAGTTTTATATTTCACAAAAACCTTCAGATGCAGATGAATAAATAGAGTTTTGCTTTTCAATGATTAAGCTTCATAATGTATATTTAACCTAATAACTTTAAATGAAATGCTATCCCATAACCATATTCATGAAAATCTTTGAAAGTTAAGGGGCAACTGAAATTAACAGCTGGAATTGAAACTAGGAAAGTATTATGAAAGATTTTTTTTAATTTATAATTAGTTCACTTCTTTACTACAATGTATTATTTTGCTTTTCTATTAAAACCATGGCTTCATGAATTTGCAAAGAGGAGAGTGCCAATTACCAAAGAAGGAAATTTGCGCCTGACTGAAATACATGCAATATTGTCTAGACATTGCAATTCTGCAGTTAGAATATTAAAACATTCCGATTACACTGTATATTTATACCTGAAATTAATGCCTTAAGTAGAAGTCATAGGTGAAAATCTGGCAAGTGGGTTCATAAGGACACCAATTCTGAGTTCTTTGTGTACCACAAAACTCACATTCATTTCCAGTCTATTTACCAGCCCCGACGGGGACCATGTGGTTGACAGCAGTATTTTCCGGTGATGCAGAGCAGGTCTGCGTCTGTTCACTCAGACTAAGAGCTGCAAATGACAGGGTCAAGGGAAGGAATACTGATTGGGCAACCACAAATCATTTTTCTGTTGGGGAGGAGGAGCACAGATTAGCAGGGCCAGATTAAGGCAATCCAGAAGCCTAAACACACCTCACGTGGAGACCATGTGACCTCACTCCCATGTTGTGATTTGCCCCTGCTTGGGATGGCAGGGACCATGAACACAAGAACTGTCTGCTGAGTTTCCATCACCACCTCTCCCAAGCTCAGGAGGTCTGAGGTCTGTCCCAGAGGAGGGAATAATCTCCTCCCTCTCACCCCAGCCAATGAAGGGCCCTGCTGACACTACCCCAGCAAAGCCAGGATTTTCAGGTCTTCAGTTTCCATTTTTCATCAAAAAACCCAGCATATGTCAACCAAAATCTTCCCATGAAGATTCTGCCATCTTTACTCAGATGGAGTACTGGTCCATGGGACTAGTTACAAAGTGAGATATTATTCAGTGTGGTCAAAGGTCACAGTATTGGATCCTAAAAAACATATCAGGACACAACAAGTGAAAGCAAAATGCACAGGAGTGGGTAGGAGAGCTAGGGCATAGGGATTACATACACAAAATTACACCATGATGTCTGAGAGGAAAGAAAATGGAATAGAAGGAAGGGAAGCAAAGTCTACCAGAAGGAATAGTAACAGGGTTACATTTTTAAAAATGTATTAGGATACAATGGGGAGCAATCCCTCCAGAAACTATGGAGGGCGGTGACCCCCCCACCTCTAGCTAATCAAAGCTTCTGCAGGTGGGCCTGTGCCAACTCACAGTACACAACACAAAAGCACTGTGCAGTGCCCTGTGTTTGGCTATCTCCATTCACAAGAGGTTGGGGACTGAGATAAGAAGGGTTACAGGACAAATTCAATAGCTGAACTATGGGCTTGTCTACATCAGAAAGTTGCAGCGCTGGTGAGGGAGTTACAGCGCTGCAACTTAGGAGGTGTACACATCTGCAGGGCACCACCAGCGCTGCAACTCCCTGTTTGCAGCACTGGCCGTACTCCCGTTTTGTCTCGGGTGTAGAGGATCCAGCGCTGGTGATCCAGCGCTGGTAATCAAGTATAGACACTTACCAGCGCTTTTCTTGACCTCCGTGGAATAAGCAGGTATCCCAGCATACCTGAGGAAGCCTCTGGTAATCAAACTGGTCTCCTTCCCCAGCTTGCTCTCGCGTTCCCCGAACCCCGAGCAAGCAGGTCTCCTTCCCTGCGGTTTGCAGAGCGGTTCGGGGAACGCGAGAGCAAACCGCGGCGAAGCTGGTCTCCTTTCCCGGTTTGCTCTCGCGTTCCCCGAACAAGCAGGTCTCCTTCCCTGCGGTTTGCAGAGTGGTTCGGGGAACGCGAGAGCAAACCGCGGCGAAGCTGGTCTCCTTTCCCGGTTTGCTCTCGCGTTCCCCGAACAAGCAGGTCTCCTTCCCTGCGGTTTGCAGAGTGGTTCGGGGAACGCGAGAGCAAACCGCGGCGAAGCTGGTCTCCTTTCCCGGTTTGCTCTCTCGTTCCCCGAACCCCCGAGCAAGCAGGTCTCCTTCCCTGCGGTTTGCAGGGTGGTTCGGGGAACGCGAGAGCAAACCGCGGCGAAGCTGGTCTCCTTTCCCGGTTTGCTCTCGCGTTCCCCGAACAAGCAGGTCTCCTTCCCTGCGGTTTGCAGAGTGGTTCGGGGAACGCGAGAGCAAACCGCGGCGAAGCTGGTCTCCTTTCCCGGTTTGCTCTCGCGTTCCCCGAACAAGCAGGTCTCCTTCCCTGCGGTTTGCAGAGTGGTTCGGGGAACGCGAGAGCAAACCGCGGAAGCTGGTCTCCTTTCCCGGTTTGCTCTCGCGTTCCCCGAACCCCACTTGAAGCCGCCCAACAGCGCTGCAGTGTGGCCACATCTAACACCACTTGCAGCGCTGGTTGCTGTAAGTGTGGCTACTCTGCAGCGCTGGCCCTATACAGCTGTACTAATACAGCTGTAACAACCAGCGCTACAAAATTTTAGATGTAGACATGGCCTATGTGAAAAGGTTTCTACAATGCCTGCCCACAATAAATCTTGCTTGCGCCAGGGTAGTCAATCACTCACACTCAGGAAGAGTGCAGTCACTTCAAATTTTTAAAACAAAGAATACCTAGAGAAATCACATACAGCTTGAATGACAATAGCATAATAGTGGCTTGCTGGTTTTCATCCCAAACACCACAATGCAGCATTTTGAAAATGATGTGGGGGCCCAATCTTTATCCCACTGAAGTCAGTGGCAAAACTTCCACTGACGAGACTGGCTATAAAGAAAAGTCATCAATAAAATGTGATAAATGTAAAGATGAAATCAACAATTTAAATTTAATTGTGGGCATGGAGGTGCATAAACCTAATGCAGCTCAACTTGTAACTAAGTGCATGTACTGAGGCCCAGAAAAAAGGAACATTGTCTTTGACCAATGAAAACTCATTACACTGCTCTACAGCCAAATTGCTTCTGAAATAAATGTAGTCAAACTTTACTAATTCTGGGTCACTGAGAACGAAAATGATGCTTAAAATTGTTGATTGGCTCTAGTTTTCAAGATATGCTATTGGGTCAGTATATACGACCCTTGACTTGGGAATGGCGGAGGATAAGTGAGTTATAAAGGGAAAGGATCTCAATTTAAACCAGAAATGACTAAAATACATCTTTGACTGGATCTATGAATAAATCTATGACTGGGTTTGGACAGTACTTGCTTTTGAGGCAAAACAATGAATGATGCAATCTGAAGCTGGTATTGCATCATACATGATATGAATTGCATCATGTTATTCCTGGAAGTCATGGATGATGCAATCATAACGAAGCTTACATCACTCTGCTGAACAAATTGCCCTATATCAGCTCTAGAAATCGTACAGTGTCATGCTCTCTTATTTGTCAGTGTTTGGTTTTGCAAAGGGACACATTTCTGTTTAGCCAAAGTGAGCAGAGATGCCTCGTACTTGTGTGAACAGTGCAGATAACTTCTGCTATGTTGTGGTGAAGTGACTTTTGCATCACAAAAGCGCAGTATAAGCACTATGGTTAAGAAAGCCTATCACCTTTCTTTTGGCTGCAAAATTGGAGATCAGGACAAGAGGTGGGCCCCACACATATGCTGCAAGACTTGTGCAACAAATCTTCGCCAGTGGTTGAACAGGAAAAGGAAATCTATGCCTTTTGCAGTGCCAATGATTTGGAGAGAGCCAACAGATCATACCAGCAATTGTTACTTCTGCATGGTGCCTCCAGTTGGGAAAGGTGTGTCAAAGAAGAAAAAGTGGACTGTGCATTATCCAAACATTCCATCAGCTTACACTCAGTACCCCACGGAGAAGGACTGCCGGTTCCTGATGCACCAGAATCATTCTCACTTGAGTCAGACGAGGAAGAGGAAGAGGATGAAACTTCTGATCCTGAACCATCAACGTCACAGGACCCACATTTTCTCCCCTCCTCCTCTGAACCACACCTCATAATACAAGGTGAACTGAATGACCTTGTCAGGGATTTGGAACTACCTAAGAGTAAGGCAGAGCTGTTGGGCTCCAGACTACAGCAGTGGAATCTCCTGGCAGGTGATGTTAGGGTTTCCATGTTCCGTGACCGTCAAAAGGATCTTGTCCCATTCTTCTTCATGGAAGATGATCTTGTAGCCTGCAACAACATCGATGGTGTGATGGCAGCCCTCAATATTGTTCACGATCCAGATGAGAGGAGACTGTTCATTGATTCATTGAAGATGAGTCTTAAAGCTGTTTTGCTGCATAATGGCAATGTTTTGCCATCAATTCCAGTTGGTCATGCAGTCCATATGAAGGAAACCTATGACAACATGAAACAACTTTTGAGGTGCATAAACTATGACCAACATCAGTGGCAGCTTTGTGGCGATTTGAAGGTTGTTGCTCTCTTGCTTGGTCTGCAGACTGGATACACAAAGTACTGCTGTTTTCTCTGCGAGTGGGATAGTTGTGCAAGAGATTCCCACTACATCAAGAAAGATTGGCCACTCCTACAGTCATTGGAGCCTGGGAGGAAAAGTGTTCAGCATCCACCACTTGTTGAATCAAGTAAGATTTTGTTACCACCCTTACACATCAAGCTGGGTCTGATGAAGAACTTTGTCAAGGCCATTGACAAAACACAAGCAGCTTTCAAGTACCTCCGTGGAAAATTTCCAAGATTAAGTGAAGCTAAGATAAAGGAAGGTGTCTTTGTTGGTCCTTAGATTCGTGAACTTCTTCGAGATGATGCATTTGACCATGCACTGCGTGGCAAGGAAAAGACGGCATGGAAAGCCTTCCAGTTAGTGGCAATAAATTTTCTCAGAAACAACAAGGCAGACAACTACAGGTTGTTGGTGGAAAACCTCCTCAAGGCATACAAAAGCCTTGGTTGCAACATGTCACTAAAGATATATTTTTTGCACTCTCATCTAGATTTTTTTCCACCAAACTGCGGAGCAGTGAGCGACGAGCACGGCGAGCAATTTCACCAGGACATTGCAACAATGGAGAAACACTATCAGGGCAAATGGAGCCCATCAATGCTTGCAGACTATTGCTGGACAGTGACAAGAAATGCTCCATTTAATGAATTCAAGAGACAAGCCAAGAAGCGCCGAGTAGACATTGAATAGGACTAAACTATGTACATAATAGTTTTTTGCCTTTTGTTTCATAATCGGTTTTATTTATATAACCCTTTTGCTGATTTTTAAAGTGTTACATAAAAAGGACAGGTGAAATATTATCATGTAAAGCAACAATAAACACATGAAAAGACCTAGGTTTACAATTTATGATTAAAACTCTACTATCTACACAATATGCATAGAAATAAAATGTAAAAAACTTAAATATCTTAGAAACAGTAGCCAATCAGTTGTTTTAATTGTCATATTTGAATTCAGCACATCAAAATACATAATAAATAGCACATTTTATCTCTGAAGCAGATGACTTCTCAAAAATTGTAGACCAGTGTTATGGGACCAATGGTTTTTGTGGTACTATTGACAGAAGTTCTTGGTGCTCACATCATGATCTGCATACATCACAACCAGGGAATATTTTGAGCTATAATCAGGCCCACCTGTGTATTTCATCTCCCAGCAACGGAATCTCAAGTTGTTTGATTTATTTTTTTAACAGATATTTTCCTTTCTTTAGCTTTGGCTTTTAGCTCTACAGAAAGGGTTTTGCAGAGGTGAGAGAGTCTGTGGCAGTCATTTCACAGCACTGTTGCAAAGCTGCAGATTAATGCATGTTCACATTTATAATCCACAGTCTCTTATGATCATCTTTGAGAATGTTTGGCCCCAACACAGGGGTATAAAGGACGGAGAGGGCACAAGGAACCTTCCTTCTCCACTCCCCCCCACAGCCCCTAGCACAGGGCCATGCAAAATGTGAATCTTGTGCTCAAGGAGTGAAAGAACCCTGCATGGTTAACATTAATTTAGGACTAACCTCCTGCAAAGGTGATGGAGGGGAGGAGGAAAGGTGTTTGTCCATCCCCTGCACTCTCACCAAAGCTTTTGCAGTAGCTGTGCTCCCTAGAGTTTCAGGAGGAATTGAGCCTACCTCTGACACACCAGGCCTTTTTCATATCCCCTATGTAGTAGAGCAGCGGCTCTGTAAGATCCACCCATCACAACTACTGGCAAGAGAAAGGAAGCAGCTTCAGACATTTGGAAAACTGCATCCAGCTTTCATGTTTAGTTTTTGAAATCTTGTGATCAGATCTTTGCTGGATGTTATTTAACAGTTTGCAAATACCAGAATAACTTTATTTCCAGGCACCTGATCTGCAAATAGTAAGATACTACCAATCTGTTTGTGTCCACAGGTAGCAAAATATGACTGGATTATTTTGCATAATCTGAGCAAATTACCTGTGATGATTTCAGACAAGTCTCTGGTATCTGAATGAAATATTTTGAAAATAAGTGAAGGATGAAATTTGAGTTATAGTGGAGGGTAGAATGCAAGGGCAGAGAGCAAGAGACAACAAGAATTATTAGAGATACTGTACAACTGAACCAGAGCTGGCCTTTTGGTCCTGCAAAGCCTGTGGCCATGACTCCCTGATTTGAGGGAACCAGAAATGTAAAGGAGAAACACAACTTTTGTTATGGGGAGGCAATGTTGTCAAATAGATAGAGCACTGCGCTGGGAGTCAGAGACCTGAGCTCTATTCCCAGCTCTGCTACTAACCTGCCTGTGTGACCTTGAACAAATCACTTCACTTTTCTGTGCCTCAATTTTACCTCCCTTTGTCTGCCCTATCAGTTTAGATTATAAACTCTCTGAGGCAGAAGGCAAAGACAAAGTGCTTTCATTTTATATAGCAAGAAAGGAAACCAATGAAGGGATTCAAGACGGGGGTGATCCAGGGTGTTGGAACAATTTGTATAGTGAGGTGCTGCAAGCCATTTAACCGAACTGTAAACCGTCTATATAATGGAAACCACTGGAAGCGAGGGGTTGAGGCAGCACCCCCAGCAGCTCTAGTTTCAGCACCTATGGTGATGGGTGGGCAAGATGATTTTATCAGAGGTGAGAAGCAGGACAGAAGGTCAAAGAGAAGATTACAGTAGTCAAAACAGAATGATATGATCAAAGTGTGGCTTTAGCAGTGGAAAGCGTGGACACAGGTCATACTACATATGAAGGAGCAACAAGATAAAGATTTGATATGAGGAGAGACAAATCAAGGATGTGAACTGGGGAAATACAGAGGGAAGAGTCTTCAACTGAGGTAAAGAAGGAAGGCAAAGGGGCGTTATTAGAATCCCAGTTTTTGAGAGCATGAGTTTGTGATGGTGGTGGATGATTGAGAGGGAGCTCAGGGGAGACTGGAAAGAGGGCAAGAGGCAGGGGTAGAGAAGTATATTTGAGAATCATAAAGAGGATAGTTCAAACCATGGCAGCAGAGGTGGTAGCCAAGAGAAGGAGTTTGAATGAAATCCCAGCCCCAATAAAGTCAATAGAGTTTTGCTATTGGCTTCATTGGGGCCAGAATTTCATCTTTCATTTACAAGAGGACAGGAGTTACTATTGGACATCAGTCCATATCACAGACCACCAGGGCCGGCTCCAGACACCAGCCTACCAAACACATGCTTGGGGCGGCACCTTGGGACAGGGCAGCACTTGGGGTTTGTTTTTGGTTTTCTTTGGTTTGGCCGGGTGGCACTGGGAGGAGGCGGGGCTTGGGAGGCTAGGCGCAGTGCTGGGGGGTCAGGGACTTGGGTGGTGCGGCGCTTGGCGGGGGCGGACTTTAGCGGCACAGCACTTAGGGGGGTAGGGACTGGGGCAACACGACGCTCGGGGTGGGGTCTGGGGCAACGCGACGCTCGGGGGGCAGGGCAATGCTCTTTGTTTTTGCTTGGGGTGGCAAAAATGTTAGAGCCGGCCGTGCAGACCACCTGTACAATTCTACAACAAATTGTTTCATATCATCAATCCTGTCTGTTTAAAGGGTTTCCACTATAGCAAACATCCACGCACAAGACGGGATCCTGAACTACTGCAGCATTTTTACCTTAAAACCACCAGAAAATGTTATTAGATTTCTATGCACCAGATAGGTGCCTGTTCTCCACAGTTGAGTTACATTCCCTTTAAAGATGTCCTGCAAAGCCAGGGGGAAATGGGTTTGTGACCTTTTTTCGTGTTTATGACATATAAAGAAGGCCTGAAATGTTAACTTCTACTTGTTTTATCACCTTAGGCTATAAAATCTTATCTTCCCTTCTTTGTTGGAGTACTCCTTGGAGGGCCAGACAACTCATGGGACTTGAATCTGGGTCAGTAGGGCTCCAGCTGGGTGGTGCTTCTACACCACCACCACCAAGCAGCCTTAGCAAAGCCATGATCCATGCACTGTACATCCTGAGAGACCAGTCACTGCAGGAAGTGCCACCCATGATAGAAATGACTGGCAGCCCCTTCCATGACCTCTGATTGGCCACATTACATGACGCACGACAATATTAAATATACAGATTGGACATTAAATTTTCTTTAATGTTTAGCCACTTTCCTCAGGTCAGATCTTTTCTTTTGTTTCCATTGCAGGATGTTTTCTGGCTTTTTCTCCCCCAGACAGTTCAAGCAGATGTTGTCTGTAAAAGTCTGATGTGTTTGCATGCTGGCAACACACCATGGTTCATCAACTAGCCATATAAAGATATCCTTTTGTAATTCAGCACATCTCTTCTCTACACTTGTTTCTAATATGCGAGAGGTCTGATAAGAGAGAATCTGTGATAATCTACAAACTATTAACTTTTTGCAAAGAAAGAAACCTAGGAGATGCATTCTGGCCAGTTTTACCAAATTAAGTTGCACAATATAAAATCCTTTCTTCTAGCCTTGTATAGCGATGGAAGGCCAATATACTGTACCAGATTTTTTATTCTGAAACTTCCTTGGCACCAGGGATGCTGGAGACTAGTGCACACTTGGGTGCTAACCTCACCTGAAGAGGGCAAGGAACGGGTCATATCCATATCTCACGTCCCACTGGCTAGCAGAGCTAGGCTGGCACAGATGATGATTATATGCTACAACCTTTCAAAGAGTATGACAGAGTTTTCTCTGACCCATGTTTCCAGCTCTCAGACTTCTCATACCCTCTTCCCCGCACCCCCCCCAACATGTGACTATAGCTGTAGAGCCACAACCATATGGCCAAACATGCTGGCCTTTCATTTTTAATATTTTCGCTTTCTGCAGGTATAGTGCAAAAGAGAGTATGACATCCTTCAGTGTAGACATGATGATACTAGAGTCCGGCTGTCAGGCAAAACAAAACCATCTATTTCTCTCCCACTTACATCTTCTCTGGTCTTATTTGTTCCACACACCAACACCTACCCCAGCCCTGAGCCCCTTTCCACACTCCAAGTCCTCATCCCTGAACCCATCCTTGAGCCTGCACCCCCTCTCACACTCCAACCCTTACCCCAGTCCAATGAAAATGAGCGAGGGTGGGGGAGAGCGAGTGATTGAGTGAGGGGGATGGAGTGAGTGGAGGTGGGGCAAGAGTGTTTGGTTTTCTGCAATCAGAAAGTTGGCAACCCTACATGGTAGCCAAAATTTGCATTTTTTTTTTTTACCTGACGTTAGGCATCTAATTCCACTTAAAGACTCCTCAATAAGTGGCCAATGTGATATGGCTGTAACCTCTTGCCTTCAGAGTTTATTGGGTCCTGCTAGTGAAGGCAGGCGACTGGACTCAATGACCCTTCGGGGTCCCTTCCAGTTCTAGGAGATAGGTATACTTCCATTTATTTATTTATTTATTTTATTCCAGTTAGTTAAAGCCCCTTGCACATTTTCCTGCTTGGCGTTTACAACCATCATTTGATCACGAGGGATAAGGACTATTTCATTCTTGCTGTTAAAATGCTTCCCTGTCATATCCAGTCAAAGGTAGATCAGAAACCATGTGGTCTGAATATTTTCTCTCTCAGTGTTGTGTCTCCTGTCCCAACCCTATCTCTCTTCCATGAAGACAAGCAGAGAAACTACAAAGAGAACAGGAGTACTTGTGGCACCTTAGAGACTAACAAATTTATTTCAGCATAAGCTTTTGTGGGCTACAATGGAATGGAACACACAGACAGGAGATATTTATACATACAGAGAACATGAAAAGGAGGAAGTTTGCATACCAACTGGAAGAGAAATCTTCTACTCTATACAGAATCTTCTACTCTATACTATGGGTTTGATTCAGTCACCACCTATCCGAGGTCCCATGACAATGGAAAGTTTACCTGGAGTGTGTCTGAAGCTTGGCAAGATGCATGGGAGCCCACAGTTGGCCAGCTGAGCCTCAAAAGTGGGTAATGTTGATCAAGGAAGAGTCTTTGGCCAGGTAATCTAGGGGATGCACCAATCCAATGTATTCCCCATGCAGCATTGACTGGTGGGTCTCCTGTGAAGCCATTATTCAGTTTAAAGCTGCCAACCCTTGGTGACATCCCTAAAGGAAGGCAGCAATGAAAACACGTGTTCTCCCCAGGGCGTGAATGCTCCCAGAATGCTGGGTTGCAACTGGCAATCTCTGCCCTACAGCTTTTTGGGGTTGTTTTTTTTTCAGAAGATTGAAGAAAATCTCAACAGCATATTCGTTGTTTAAGATCAGCTAACACAAAAGCAAAGCAATGTTCTTCTTCCTTCCAGTATTTAGAGCATTCAAAACAACCGCTAAGGCTTTATTTGTTTGCAGCTGCTACAGGGGGAAAAAAGAGATGAGTTTACACAATTTAAATCCTGACTCAAACACTAACCATTTTAAAAGGGAAACTGAATGCTATTTGAGCAGACTTTCTAAATGTATGCTTCATGCATGCTTGCTTTATACAGAACCAAGGCGTTCTTAAAATTTCAAGCAGGAAAACCTGCTCTGGTTACCTTGGTGATAAACTAAAGATAAAAATTGTACATAATTGTTGCTGATATCACTGCTCCCATATTATTTCCAAGGCTACAGAGAATCTCAAATAATTGTGATGTTTCATTTCTATACGGTATTGGAAGCCTATTTTCTTTGCTCAATAAATTGTTTAGTACTGCAGGTAATCTATCTAAATCTTATCTAATAAGGCATCAGTAGCCTCTCAGCAACCTCTGTTTATGATGTAGATATATATGTTAAAAATGTTGCTAGCTAGGTCTGTATCAAGTAATTTAGATTATCTCAATTATTTTTGTCCTAAGACTCTATTTCCATAACAAAGTCTATTAATCATATAAAATATCAGAAAAGTAAATGTCTTACTGCAAAGCAATATTACATATAAATTATCAACCTAGCAGAAGCTGTTCTCTTGCCTGAATGGCAGAAAATTGGCAGAAAATTGGCTAAGTATTTATAACTCACTGATTTTTCCATCCAGCCTTCAATTTCACAAGTACTTCTCTGCACAATACAATCTTAGCCATGCCCCATTTTCTCCACTATAACCTCTAGTCTCAATGCTTAGTAGCGAGAATCTCCTTAACATTATTAATTACTGTATTTAATGACAAGTTATTGTTTCGAGTGTAACTGCCTCAGGACAACTACAGTCTATGCCATTATCTCGAGTAGTTTCTTAGGAATTCTTGCTTAAATGGTAACCAGTTCTGACAACATACTAAAAAACACATATATTTAATTTGCAATTATTTGCAAAGCAGAATACATACAACTAAGCACAGCCCTATAAATCTAGCCAGAATGCTGTATTTCCAATGCTCAATTGTGTTGAAATAGACAGTTGTTAGTGGGCATCCATCTACCACCTCTCCTCGTGTAGGATGTGCCTTTCATCACTTGACTGCACTCAGAGTGCAGGGCTTGACCTTGTCAGCATGAAATTTTCCACTGGAGCAAAACAAAATGGCATTTACTGTATCTTAGCAGTCTGCTCTTACTTATGGAATGGATTCTGAACAGTAACAATTTACTTTAGAAACTGGTTAACTAAAATAGCTTATGTGCATATAATGCATGAAATGGGCTACATATGGATTTACTAAACAAATCTGGCAGGCAACTCTGTTCTGTACTAGAATTGTGAGAAAGTCAAAGAGCAGAACACAGGACACCAGAGCATACAAAAGGTGGGCCTTTCCCACTGTTTGTAAAGTGAATGGCTAGTATCAGAGCTGAGCAAATACTACCAACATTTTCCCATGATTATTCATGTACAATTCTTTTTGACTGTGCTCCCGTCTCATCTGTGCTCACTTTCCACGAATGCTCTAGTAAACGGGTTTACTGGCAGGAATGCTTACTGAAACTGCACACTTTAAACAAATATTGCAAAATATTTATATAAAGGAATTTTTTATGTTTGTAATTGCAGGTATTCATACTGGAAACGTAGTCTAAGAATTACTCTTATCAAATCAAGAAACAGCAGTGTACCACGTGCCTGCGTCCCAGGGCCGGTGCATTGGCATTTGGGGTGCGCCATTTTCTTCGGCAGCGACTGCGGCAGCCAGATCTTTGGCTGCCCCAGTCGCCGCCGGCATTTAGGCAGAGGGAGCTAGGGCAGGGGAGCGCGGGGAGAGCCGCCTGCAGCAAGTAAGGGGGTGGGCGGCATGCAGGGGAACTCCACGCCCCAGCTCACTCCTGCCCCGCCTCCTCCCTGAGCACACCGTGGCCGCTTCACTTCTCTCGCCTCCCAGGCTTGTGGTGCCAATCAACTTAGGCACCGCAAGCCTGGGAGGCTGGAGCAGTCAAGCAGACACAGTGTGCTCAGTGTTCTCATGCTTGTGCGCGGAGCAGGGGTGAGCTGGGGTGGGCGGGTGCCTCAGGGCAGAGGGTGGGGAGCTGCTGCAAGGGGGAAGCTACCACGGGGAGGAGCTGCGTCAGCGTGGAGGGGGGGAGCTACCACGGGGGGCGCCTCAGAGCGGAGGCGCGAGGGGGGGGGAGGGCGCAAGGTGAAAGTTTCGCCTAGGGCACGAAACATCCTTGCACCGGCCCTGCTGTGTCCTATCCAAATAGCTAAAATTCTGAATATCAAAGACTGACAGTGAACTGCTCATGAACAAGCTACAGACCCTGAACTACTTGCTGAAATTATTCTGTAAATAGATGTGCACAACAAATGTATCTGCTAAAATCACAGTTTATGGACAATTGGTGAACAGAAAAAAAAAGGCAAAATCTATTGAATACATTCTTAATTCATCCTGCACCGTTACATATCTGCAAATATAATTCACCTAAGAAATTATATATAACAACTAGAATAGTCCAGAGTGTTAATGGTGAAAGAAAGAGTTTTAGGTAAGCTATAAAGGGAAGAACTTACATACTTAAGGTCTTGCATGTTGTATAATATACCTGTACAAAAGTGAGTACCAAGTGGATGTAAAACACTACCGCCCAGTCTGAGTGCAGAATTCTGACTTTAAGTCATTTTACCACCATTGTGGATATGTATAATTGACTACTCATGGTGTAAGGCAGCGGAGAATCAGGCCCTCATTCTGCTATCATATGAATGCTAAGATCTGCCCACACAAATACCATTTTGACTGTAGCCATTTCGGTCTAAAAGGGCATTGATGTATTTATATGGCTTTAGAAGCACACACTCCTCTCTCTCTCTCTGCTCTTTTAGCCACTACTAAACCCTACAATCAGCAACACATTATTGAGTCAATTCATCCCTGGCACAACTGCATTTAAGCCAGTGAATTACACCAGTCATAAATTTGGCCACTAACACTTTTCACAGGGATTGGATGCTGTGCAAGTTCCCGACCCAGCTGACTTCAATACACCTAATAGCTGTAAACTGTGACAAACTGTTGGCTTTTTAATGGTGACAAAATATTGAAATCCCAGAGCCTGAGACAACACAACTCATTTCCCATGGAACTAAGACCTATTTCACCAGCCCTCATAAGTAAAAGGCTATCACATTAACTCACATCACTCCTTAACTTTCACACTGTTGTGTGAATAATTTAATAGATTGGCTTTAAAAAAACAGAACGATTATACGGCTATCTGGTAGTACACTTTCCATGAAGACTTTAGCATTCTGTATCCCCAGTTCAGAGGAAGATGGAAGTATCCAAAAGATTATATGGAACTCTCACAAAGGTAAGCAAACTTTTGGCTCAAGAAGAACTGAAGTTTTGTCCACCCTAGAACCAAAAGGAGCATTTTTAAGCTTTAGAAAAGTTCTGATAAGGACCCCTCAAGCTACACAGAAAAGAAGGAGCTATGGTTGAAAACCATGGGGGTGACTTCCAGCTGAAATAGCAGTTTAGCCTTTCTCCCGATACCAATTTCCTAGGTTTATTATAAGGTTTCTTATACAGGGTTTGTTAACAAAATTAGGAACTACCATGCTGTTTGCAGCACTCGTACTGAGAATGTCTTATATACCATGGTACAGTTATAGCACTAGTTGTAAATGGCAACCGTGCTGATGCACTTCCAGAAAATTCTGTGGGGCTAGCAATACCCCTTAGTCAATCCCACAAACAATCTAAGACTAGAAACACCCCCATTATGTACAATAGAACAAGAAGAAATGTCTCAGAATGGCTTCTATCTGTCTTAGGTACTTATATGACCTGCCAATCACCATAATATCTGAGTGTCTCATAAGCTTAATGTATTTATCCTCACAACCCCCCCTAGCCCCTGCCCAGTGCAGGAAAGAACTATAATTCCCATATTACTGAAAAAGAACTGAGGCACAGAGAGTGTGAGGATCAGATTTTCAAGGCATCGCGGAGTCCCCAGGCGATTCTCTGGAACTGTTCCCCACAAAGCCAGTCAGGACTTTGGGGAGCCTCTTCTCCCTTGGAGCAGACTGTCTTCAGGGCAGGAGCTCAAATGGCTTCATCTCCTGGATCTGTCCTTGGAGCATTCAGTATATGCCCCTCCATGTGCTTCCCACAGCAAGTCGGCTCAGGCGGGGTCCTAGGGAAGCCAGAGGGTCCTGCACCCCACTTTGCAGTCAGACGTGACTCTTAGCCAGCCAGTAAAACAGAGGTTTATTTAGATGACAGGAACACAGTCAAAACCAGGTCTTGCCGGTACAGACAACAGGACCTCCTTTAGTTAGGTCCATCTGGGGCCCCAGGGAGGCCACAGCCCCATTGGGAAGACCAAGCCCCATCAGGGCACCCCTCTCCACTTCCCAGTCAGCTCTAAAACTGAAAAACCCTCCAGCCACCCACTCAGCTTCCCCCGGCCCCTCCCCCAGCCTTTGTCTAGTGTCCCCCGGAGGTGTCACCTGGCCTCCAACCCCCCTCCTGGGTTCTCAGGTTACATGCTCAGGTATGCTCCCTTCCCCAAGGAAGGTTGTCCCAGCACAACTCCCCTGCAACATTCCCAGGTCAATACTTCCCACTCAGCATTCACATAACACAGCAGGGACATTTCCAGTTCGTCACACAAGGTATTTAGGCTCCTAAAGATACAGATAGCTATCTAGTGAGATCAATGGAAGTTAGGTGTCTAGGTGCTTTTGAGAATCCCATTAGGTGCCTATCTGCATCTTTAGGCACCTAAATGCCTTTGGAAATCTGGCCCCAAGACACTTGCCTGGGGAAGTCCGCAGCAGAACAGGGGATTGAATGTAGGTTCTCAAGTCCCAGGCTACAGCCCTGAACCCTAGACTATACTTCCTTGCTGCCTCTGACCAGCATCTTTACTCCCTTTACTCTTCATTCAAGCCAAGCAAAGATTTCTATTTATCTGGGTATTTACATAACTTAGCACCTATTTCCAAGCCTGCACCTAACCACAGCAAAAACATATCACATGATAACATTTTGATCTGGAAAGGTAAAATTATTCCCTCAGATATGCACACAAGGCTCACATTGAAGTAAATAAAAGCCACATGCATTCATGGCAGAATTTGGCCCTTTAATGTGATTTAAAGACTATGTTTTCCATATACCCAGTAAGTATGAGACAACTTAAGCTCTGATAGATTCAAACCTTCCACCAAATTGTTCAGCAAAAGACTTTATTAAGCATTCCTCTTTTATTATTATAACTATCAAATGTTTCATTTTAAATAACTGAGATTCCTTCTTTTGGCTCTTTTGCTACTTAACTTATCAACAAAGTTTTCTTCTATAGTTCGTGTTTGCAATATTCCCTCCATTTCCATGTGTGCAGAACTCAGACTGCCAGCTGGACAATATTTCAGAAACACTACAAAGAGCAGAATAACCTGAGTCTCTTCATTGTGGCAGCTGGGAATGTCACAGAGTACATGGTGGATCCATTTGCAAGTAAGAAAAGCTAGAGCTTTCAAGTAGGAAATATTATCCAAGAAAGATGTGTGTCCCCTTTAGTTGTCCTTATTTAGCCAGAAGGTGAGGAAAGAAAGATATCACACTCCAGTATATGGGCCTTTCCTTCCCCACACAAGGACACAGAGTGACGGACACACAAAATTACTTCCGCATCTTCTAAGCCACTTGATCTCATGGCTACACTATTTATGAAAACAAAGCATAGGTTTGTTCCATCCTTTCATTATGTTGTATTTATCTAATAGTAAAGAAGACGAAGACAAAGACAAAATTTTGCCCTTCTTTAGCATCTGTCTTTGGAGGTTTTCAAAATACTTTGTCAATATTAATTACTTAAACCAACTCTGTGAGGTAAGTAAATATCATTATGTTCTTTTTAATAGATTGAGAAACTATAAGCTAGAGAAATTAAGGGCCCAATTCCGATCTTACACCAGTTTTAAACCAATTGTATTTCATTGCCTTCAGAAGAGTTACTCTTGATTTTACATTGATGTGAGAGCAGAATCTGGCTCTAAGTCTCACAGGCAGAATCAGAAACAGTTACTTAACTGCCAGCGGTCATGCAGAGAATTGCCCTCTCTCTACCAATCCCCTGTCAGCAGCATAATGAAGAGTTAGCTCCATAAAGACAATATATCTACAGCCTAGAAATACATACGTCATTCTGTACTGATATTTATACCCATAATTCCCAAACTACAATGCAAGATATTTATCTCTTTTTTGCCACAGTTCTTATCCTAGCCATTAGTTTTCTTTTCAAAATTTCAGGGTGCTACTAGCTTAAGAGATTTAATCTATATGATGTAATACTTTTCATAAGATAACATAGCTTGAAGAATTTATGGGTCTATTTCACTTTAAAATGTTTAGTTCTAATGACAGTCAACATTAGACAATCTTTTACCTTATAATATTGTGCTAAAACAGAGACACTTAAGTAGTGGCAGCAGATGGAAGAGGTTAAAAGTATCAAATCCTGAATTACCAACTTTGCTAGGCCACCTTCCCTTCATAATTTAGACCCTTCTGCTGGAGATTTGAAAATATATTCTAGACAGATGACATGTTAACAGAATCATTTCATGGTTCAGTGTCTTCTCAGTATGATTTATCTCTATCTGTTGGCACCGGAGGTCCCTATTCAGGAGATTTATGAGCTAGTTCCAAGAATTCATTTTCGTGAGGGAAAATGTGTGCATTATCACAAAATAAAAGATTAACATTTGCTTTAAGATTACGCTTTCTTCTCATGATCAGTTTTAGGGTAAGATGCTTGCATGTAACCCCAGTGCTACCTCCGTGATGTTAAGGATACATATAATTAAATGTTTGTGAGGGTATGAAAGTGATCTTTATAACATTTGTGTGTTAGCCCACGAACATATATCCATTCCTCTTCTAAAGCTATACAAACGTACAAAGCGAGGATCAGAAAGTTAGTGTATTATGAAATATTTTGACCTGAAACTTAATTGAGACTTTTAAAAAAACATCTGTTATCTAATTCTTGCTGCAGGCACTGGATTTTCCACAGGGCCAGGAAAAAGGAAGAGTTTGGCCACTAGAGTTTTCTTAAACACAGATTTTCAAACAAGTTTGGGGCCAGCTTTTCAAGTACTCAGCATCCACAGCTGGGATCAGATTATCAAGAGAGCTCAGTTTCCATTTAGACACCCAAACAAAGGGCAGAATTTTTACAGCGCTCACCATCCAGCAGTTCCCACTGTGACACTTACGTGATTCCGACTGCTAAGTAGTTTGGCTATACCCTTTTAAACACATTAAAAATGGGGGATGGGAAACAGTTCCCTTGTTTTTTTTCCCCCCAAGTCACACTGTCCCTCAATATCTATCAGCCTTCCACTATAATACTGCTAATAAGGTCCCACCCTACATGGGGAAGGGGGGCAGAATGCAAATGCACCTGTGCAAGTAAGAAGGCAGGGACCCCTCCCCTTCCCATTCATAAAGGAAAAGCAAATTGGACAAGACAATTGATGCTGGGGCTAAGTAGAGTGAGGGAATGACTGAAGTTTGCTGTACCTGTAGGAATAAAGGGAGACAGCCAGCTCCAGGTGACCAGCCAGCTTTTCACCATCTGCTAATGCTTCACAGACCCATACAGCGACAGGGAAAATGAATGCCTAAGATTCCATTTCAATTAATTTATTTTTCATGTTAGGAGATGGAAAATAATCTATGCAGCTATAAAACATATTTTGTTACGTTCTGCGTAGTTTCTCATGAAAAGGTTTTCATTTTGGTTTAAACAGTACTGCCTTTTAATGGTTCTCAAACATTCCTGGTGTGATGCCTTAAGGCATGATCCTGCCAGCACACATGCACATGAGTAACCTTATTCAGATGAGAAGTCCCATTGGCTTCAATGCATGCTCACATGTACATTGCCAAGATCAAACCATTACATGAATTCATCATTGCTCTGAAAAATGGGCCTGGTTAAATCCACACCCTGAGTGCCGTAGCTATGCCGATCTATGTAGACACAGTTAGGTCACCAGAAGAACGCTTCCATCAACCAAACTAGTGTTGCTTGGGCAGTTGGAGTTCCAAAACCCCTTCTGTTGCTGTAGTCTGAGTCAACACCACAGGGTACCACTATGGTATTCATAGTGTAAAGACAAACTACTTGGGGGTGACTAGCTATTCGCCAGGGATCAACGCCCTGGAGAACAATATGAAGGGTTTCAATTAACCATTGGTTGGAGTTACAGAATTCAGATCTGGATCAGGAATGGCAGGAGGCTGTGAGTAAATAGCAGCAAAGGGGGGAAAGGAAGCAAGGGGGAAGAGGGATATGGAGCAGCTGGAAGGAAGGATGGAGAGGAGCATGGGTGGCAAAAAGAGAGGCTAACAATGAGGGACTGTGAGGAAGAAGGCTGTAAAAAGTTGTGACAAATAGCCAATCAGCATGCACAAAACAGTGTCCAAGGTTCAAACTGAGAAACCTTATTCAGTTTCTTCCATCACAGTCACTGACTGAAAAGTGTAAAGATCTTTCTAGAGTTTCCCCATAACCTCGGTATTTCACTTTCAAGTTAGAGGAAGTGTTATAAATAAGTTATGAGTATCCCATATTCTGAAGCATTTCTGGACTGAACTTCTGTTCCAAGGATACACTTTTGTATATAATCTACATAGGTTTTTCATTTCTTTCCTGCTAGAAGAATGAGTTGGATTTATACCTTGTAATAGCTACATTCTAATATCAGACCCTGTATGTTGTTTGCTTGCTAACAAGAATGTTTAGCTATTGCTAAGTTTTTTCTATTTTTAACATTTCCACTGAAATTAACACATGAAAGCATTAGAAATGCAGCAGTCCAGTGCATACAATGCCTATTAACTTCAGTGGGGTTCCAAATCCACAGCGATTAGAGCGTAAGACCCTTAACAGGGATTTGTTTGTGTGTGAAGGACATGACTATGGGAAGAGGTACACTCATTTAGAGCCTGATCCAAAGCCCATTAAAGTCAACGGAAAAACTCCAAGTCACTTCAGTGAGCTCTGGATCGTGTTCTTTGCTCTTACTGGAATGCATTGGATTCAATTATTTTTTCACAGAACTCTGAGAGGGAAAAGACCCCTCAGCCATCCAGGCCATATCCCTGCCAGTGCAGGATTGTCCCCTATATGTTTCCCATTGATAACTGGAAAGATGATGGAACAAGTTATTAACTAATCAATTTGTAAGCAACTAGAGGAAAATAGGGTTATAAGGAATAACTAACATGGATTTATCAAGAACAAATCATGCCCAAAAAAACTAATTTCCTTCTTTGACAGAGTTACTGGCCTAATGGAAAGGGAGGAAGCAGCAGACATGATATCTCTTGATTTTAGTACAGCTTTTGACACAGTCCCCCATGACATTCTCATCAGCAAACTAGGGAAATATGATCTAGATGAAATTTCAGTAAGGTGGGTGCAAAACTAGTTGCAATGCTGTACTCAGAGAATAGTTATCAAAGGTTCACTGTGCAACTGAGAAGGTATACCTAGTGGAGTTCTGCAGGGGTCAGGCCTGGGTCTGATACTATTTAATATTTTAATTAATAACTTAGATAACAGAGTGGAGACTATGCTTATAAAATCTGCAGGTGATACCCAGCAGGGAAGGGTTGCACGTACTTTGAATGATAAGGTTAGAATTCAAAGCAATCCTGACAAATTGGGGAACTGGTCTGAATTCAACAAGATGAATTCATTATAAATAATTGCACTTAGGAAGGGAAAACAAAATGCACAACTATAAAATGGAAAATAACTGGCTAGGTGGCAGTGCTGTTGAAAAAGATCTGGGAGTTATAGTGGATCACAAATCGAATATGACTCAACAATGTGCTGCAGTTGCAAAAAAAGTTAGTATCATTCTGGGGTGTATTTACAAGAGTGTTACATATCAGACACAGGCGGTAACTGTCCTGCTCTAATCAGCACTGGTGAGGCCTCAGCTGGAATAGTGTGTTCAATTCTGGGGACCACAGTTTAGAAAGATGTGGATAAACTGGAAAGACTCCAGAGAAGAGCAACAAAAATGACAATGGTTTAGAAAACCTGACCTATAAGGAAAGGTTTAAAAGATAGACATGTGCAGTCTTGAGAAAAGACAACTGAGGGGGAACTTGATAATGGTTTTCATACATGTTAAGGGCAGTTTAAAGAGGATGGTTATCAATTGTTCTCCATGTTCACTGAAGGCAGGACAAGATGTAACTGGCTTAATCTGCAGCAACAGAGTTTTAGGTTAGAAATTAGGGGAAATGTTCTAGATATAAAAGAGTATTTAAGATCTGGAATAGGCTTCCAAGGGAGGTTATGGAAGCCCCATCATTGAAGGTTTTAAGAACAGGTTGGACAAATACCTGTCAAAGATGGTCTAGGTTTATGTGGTCCTGCTTCAGTGCAGATGAATGGACTAGATGACTTCTCCAGGTCCCTTCCAACCCCACATTTCTATGCTGTCTTGTCAGGGCCAGGACATGGACAGCCTGGCTTAGGGGATAGCACTGGGCATGGGCTGAGGGGCCAGGAGCCAGTTTCCAGGAATCAGGCCAGGTTAGAATACCAGGAGATCCAAATCAAGAGACAAATGGGTGGGGAGTGATCAAGAGTCAGTAACCAAGAGCCAGACAGAATCAGGAACCCAGGAGGTCAGATTCGGCACATGGAACCAGGATGCAATTACCAAGAGTCAGGATACCAGGAGGTCAGGTTCAGGACATGGAACCAGAGGGCAGGAACCAGGAAGCAGTTACTTAGGGTCAGGCTGAGCCAGGATACCTGGAGGTCAGGATCAGAAGGCAGGAACAGATCAACGCCAGACCAGCAGTCCATGGCAGGGAGAAGCCCAGTTGTACCTGTTTCCTCCTATGGCTTAAAAAGCAGCTACAGTCTATTCAGGAGCCTTGGACCTCTCCCAATCACAAAGTAGGCTTGTGCCCTGTTGGACATCATGGATCCTGGTCCCAGCTGCTGTCTGAGAGCTGCTGGGTGGGGGACTGGAATGTGATGACTCAAAGACCCATGAGGCCTGACATTTCTATGATTGTTTTGTCCAGTTTAGTTTTAAAAGTCCCAAGCAGTGTGGATTCTACCAGCTCTGTTTCCTTCCTTAAATTTTCTTCCATTGTTCCTAGTTATACAACCCGGCCGTGTTCATTTACTCGCCTCCTTGGTGCAGATATCCTTCAAATATTTGTAGACTGTTACTTCCTCCACAATTAGTGCATAATTAAGGTGATAGACAGATAGATAAATTTTCCTAAGAAATCAATCCTTCCAGCCCCAGGATAATATTGTTGCTCTTTCAGGGTCTGATCCATTATCTTCAATGGGCTTTGGATCAGTCCTTTAGAGGACACAGCAAGAAAGAATAATAATTCTACTAAAAAAAGAGAACTATCCTGCTCTTTGGTCATTTATTGGAAATTAATTTGTGGTCTCATCAGGAGCAGTGCCAGACCTTCTGGCGCCCTAGGCAGAATTTGGGGGGTGGCATTTTGTGCGCTCCCCACAGGGCGTGAGGGAGCTTCCGGTTCCGCTCCCGTCGCTCCGCCGAAGAAGGACCTTCCGCCGAAATGCCGCAGGCGACAGTGGCAGTCATTGAGTTGCTCAATTGCCTGCCGCTGTTTTCCGCGGCACATCGGCACAAGGTCCTTCTTTGGCAGCGCGACGGGAACAGAACTGGAAGCTCCTGTGTGCCCCGTGGGGAGCGCACAAAATGCCGCCCCCCGAATCCTGGCACCCTAGGCAACCACCTAGAGTCACCTAATGGAAGCGCCGGCCCTGGGTCTTACTCCAATTTCTAGTTGACAAGTGTCTAAATCATAATGCCGCTCTTATTGGCATGCTTGTTGACAGTCTGATCAGAAAGACCCAGGATTGAATTAGCATGGCAACTGAACTATTCTATCACCCAAATTCAGGGACTAAGGAATATTGGGGTTTTAGTGTAGGGAAGCTTTCACTGATGCTGGCTATGCTGTATCTGTCCCTTGAACAAGTAGATGACTCCTGTGTCCAAATCTGTCAGTCTGGTACTTTTCACTAGCATTAACATTTCTTAAATTAATTCATGAGGGTTAATTGTCCTTTCCTTGATGAAACACCTCAAAATTCTATGTTAATGTGATGAAATGCGTAGCGCAGGGGTCGGCAGCCTTTCAGAAGTGGTGTGCCAAGTCTTCATTTATTAAGTCTAATTTAAGGTTTCACGTGCCAGTAATATATTTTAACATTTTTAGAAGGTCCCTTTCTATAAGTCTATAATATATAACTAAACTATTGTTGTATGTAAAGTAAATAAGGTTTTTAAAATGTTTAAGACACTTCATTTAAAATTAAATTAAAATGCAGAGCCCCTGGACCAGTGGCCAGGATCCGGGCAGCATGAGTGCCACTAAAAATCAGCTTGTGTGCTGCCTTCAGCATGCATGTCATAGGTTGCCTAACCCTGGTGTAGCGCATACAGCCAGTCTGACACACAAAAATGTTGTTGGAAATGGAAAGGTATGGACCAGCTGTAGCCATGTATGTAGAGGAACGAGGACATGATATTTTCAGAGAATCCAAAAGAAATACATGAGTCACTCGCTGCAAGGATTCGAATCAGTCCAGTCAGCGAAATGGCCAACTGAGAATCAATGACATTGGAATAATAGAGGATGGTTTGCAGAAATGAGATATGTACAGTAAATCAATACTTCATAACATTATTGTCCAGTATAACCTGGTGGCATTTTATATTTCCAGATGAAATGTTTGTTTGACTGTCATTATCATAGTCACCACAGAATTCTACAACAAACTTCAGTGTAATGTCATCCCTGCATCATTGTGTGTGTATATATGTACAGATAGCAGAAACTTTACTTGTAAATGCCATTTAAAATATACAACAATGAAAACCTGAAAGAAACGGAGAGCCTCCATTTTAGCATGAGACACTATGGGAGAGTGAAAAACTGGGGGCTACCTCCCTCCATATACATACCTTTTAACTTCGTATTTTTATCCAGGTTGGGGTGGGTATGTAGAGAGCAGTGTGCCTCCCCAGGAACTTCCATCTCAGCATACTGGTGGATCATCCAATGCTGTATAATTGAGAATCTGCACAAGCAATTGAATGTTGAGTTCCCTTTCCTCCATCTCCTTTGATTTGCTTTGCACCAGCACTCCAGAGAGCTAAATATGTTTGTTTGGGCCTATGAATAAATAAGCTGATCATGAGAGCAGGGTTTATTACTTACACAAGCCAAAAGGCAGTGGAATTTTTTAATTAATTAATTTATTTCATTGTGATAGATTGGATCAATAGATACTAAGAGAAGATATTATGAGCCCATTGTATTGTTTTCCCTCCATACATAAGGAACAACCATAGACTTTCAATCAAATGACTTCTTTTCAGTTAAGGGAAAACAACAAGAAGGAACAAAAGTAAAGTCTCCATGAGTGAGCACCATGTGCATGTCTCCTCTGTAAGAGACTACAGCAATTCTAAGAACAAAAATGGCTGATGTCTCTGCCACCAGCAGATTTCTTAGAAATTCAGAAGGGTCTGACACGTAAAATAAGAACTTCATAGGGTCACGGCTTCATGTGCACACCTTGCTCTAAAGGCCTGCCTCCTTATTGTGACT
The DNA here is from genome assembly GCF_007399415.2 of Gopherus evgoodei. Taxonomy (NCBI): domain Eukaryota; kingdom Metazoa; phylum Chordata; order Testudines; family Testudinidae; genus Gopherus; species Gopherus evgoodei. Next base: position 41,821,083 of record NC_044332.1, read on the forward strand.
GTCCTGCTCATGAAAGGTGCCAAATTGACGGCCATGGAAAATTAAATTCAGAGGATTATGTACTATACAATGCAGGTAGCTATGCTGCAAGCTTCCCCCATGTGCAATGCTTCCACACACTGCTCCTTCAGTATGCTTGAACCAAGTCCTGGAGACAAAATCTTTGAGTATGAGAGATGCCTGTGACCCTAAAAACTCCTCAAGGCCCATTGGCAAAGGGTTGACTGTTCTGTAACAGCAACTCCTATCTGACCTGCCAAACTCACTGCTCACCAAACATACTGCTTTCACGGTATTTATCTATAAAGAATGCCTTGTGAGGTATCAATGAACACTCATATCACACTGGTCATCAATAGCATTACAAGATATATGCATGGTCTAGGTGGAAGAAATTTTGCATACCTACCAAAAATACATGTGTAACCAGGCAGTTGACAAACGGTGTTTTTTTTCTTCCAGACAGTAGATAAGATGTATCTTTCTCTGTCACATGTAAATTAAGCCAACACTAGGGAAGCCTTGTTCGCATGTGAGGTCAATAGGTAAAACCAACAGGAGGGAGCACACTGAACATCAAGCATTGGGGAGAAGAGTCTTATTTGGGGGTGAATTTCAAAGGCTTACTGGACTATAAGAGGAAGGAAAAAAAGACATGTTTCTATTCCATTTACATGATTCTATTCCATTTATTACCCTTGTAGGGTGTGGGGAGATATTCATGAAAACTTGAATTCTGGTTATGACTGAAAACCAGCAGGTCTGAGAAAGACTGAATGCTTGCAAGGAACTCCACTCTATTAAATAGAAAAGATAACCATTAATAAGTGTAGACCTAGGATTGAATTTGATGGTTTTGTTTTATTTGTAACCTATTGTTCTTACTATCCTTACTCGTGAGCTCTTAAAACCTTTGTTAATAAATGTATATTTATTTTCACTATAGCTAGATTACAGTGCTGTGTTGTTATAAAGAATCTGATCCAGAGTTATTCTAGTCTAGCTGTGAGTACTCTTCCCCTTCAGGGATAGCCTACTTGGTTATTCATATGAATGTCCAGTAACAGGAGTTGGATACAACAGAGGGGCAACAGAGAGACACTAGCAGAGGGGCTCGGGAATTGGCATGTCTGTCAGTAGCCTGCACAAGAGAGAGATTGATCTGCAGAGACCTGGAAGTCAGTGCGTGTTGGTGGCCAGAGGCTGTTGGTTTTTATGGATAGACAAGACTTCTTCACACCAGGGGCATGCACAAAGATGGGGGCCAGGGTGGGAAGCAGCAGCATGGGACCCCCTCCAATAATTAGTGGGGACACAGAACTCCTCTGGCCCTAGGGCCCTGACAGGGAGAGCAAGCTCTTCTGGCTCTGGAGCACAGAGAGGTCACAGAACATGCCCCTCCAAAAACAATCAAATTTAAATTCCTTCTCCATGCTAAGGGTAGATAGTAGCAAGGAACCTCACAACTCTGAGTAACCCTGGGGAGCATGACAGTGCCAACATGCTCAGTGCTGAAACTGCTAAAAAGGGCATTGGATATAGTATGGACACCAGGAACTGGACTGAGATGGTCAAACACCACTAGATGGTCAAACAGCCCCCCTGACGGTAGCAACTTTTGTCACTGCTCACTATCACCTGAACTGGATTTAAAACAGTACCTGGAGATGACAAGCACCATATCCCATTAGCAGTCCCTCTTCCCATCCAGCACCCAACATAGTCTATTATGTCTTGTGGAAGTGGATAGTTTTTAGTACTGGCATTCTAGCTCGTAAAATGCAAAGCAGAAGAAAATCACTTCTCTCAAAAAAAATAATAAAATTTCTGCCATTAAGGAGTTTAAGTAGTAAATACACACTATTTATCTTATCAGAGTAGACACCCCATCTTAGATATTGCAAAGTCATGCAGACATATCAGTGAGTAGGGAGAGAGATAAATCATACACAGAAATCAAAGCATCCACATGTCCCATTCCATAGATCTTCCTATCCCTTGCTGTTATTTAACACTATGACATGATTGCAGCCCTTCTAAACTGGTTTGAGTATTCATCTGATAAAATTTATGGACATTAGTTTTGAAATCTGGAGCCTCCCTTGCTGCTTTAATTGCCATGTCCTGTTCTATATTTGTGCCACGGCAACCAGAGGAACTGCTGCCTCAGTCTGAATAATTTGTGGAACGGTAGTGTCAATTCACATCTGGGTCGGGTACAAGGAGATAACATTATGACGCAGAACCTCAGACAGCCTCATCTGCATATAAATAGACCTAATCAGAAATGCAAATTGCAATCAGAAGAAATTTTAAAAGCCTGTGATAATTGTGCGATTGTGCAGATAACAAAAGGTCAAACACTTTTATTGTCACAGCTTTTAAACTGCTATCAGCCAGTGGTGATTCTTCCTTTACAAATGCAATGTGGGAAAGGCAACCATATGCCAATTTGCAGACAACCTTGGACAAATTCTTGAGAGATTTTTCCTATTATTACCATAGCCCTCTTGTTAAACCCTATTTCACACTGACAATAAAATCTTGACTTGTCCAGTTAGAAACCCCAATCAGGTGATCATAAAGCAAAACAAAAACAGATCATGTGAAATGAAATATTCAGGTGATATTAATAAGTATGGAGAGAGCTTCCATCTTCTTTTTATATGTATATTGTACATCTTATCATCCAAGGGCAAATTAACAAAAGAAATGATGGACACAATTTAGTGAAACTGACAGATTGCTACATAACATTCTCAAAATTACATGTATGTCTTCCACAATCAGACAAGTCTAAGATTCCAGAGGAATGCCATTTAAAAACATTATGCTACATTTCAGATACTCACTTCTGCCTCTGTTGAAACAAATGCTTTTATCAATTACAGATAAGAATATTACATTTGCAGTCTATTGTCGATGGTTAATAAAATCAAAACCCAAGAGAAGAATAAAGTAAATTTAGAATTCTATTATTTCAACTAGCCCTTACTATTAATTATTTCTAAAGCCAGATTGAATAGGAATCCTCATAATGATGATAACTCTCTTTTATCTGTTTTCCAGTGATGGTTTCTTACAATTCGAGGAGAAATTGTTTACCAAATATTTATTTTACTTCTCACTAGACTCCCTGTGAACAACAAAGTGAGTCAAGAGAGCCATCTAGTGCCATACCTTGGAATCTTAAAAAGCGTTTTCACAGGATGCATGTCAAATAAAGGTGGGTCTCCATCACCCAATTCAATAGCTGTGATCCCAAGGGACCATACGTCACAACGAGCATCATAAGAGTAGTCATACTGCTGTTCACAAGCAATGACCTATCAGATAAAAGCAGGAAAAACAATGTATTAACCTTCTCATCAATTCGTGCTGTCCTCGCATGACATTAATGCACTTTTGATTACCAAAATCACATGCAACTTCTATTTCTGCAGCTTTGCCTGCATTTCCCAGATGGAAATGTCTTATAGAATTATAACCTCTCCTTAGGTTTGTTCGTTTTTATTTAAAAAAATATCCCCACAAAATTTAATAGAGAATTATACCCCTGCTATAGAACTGTACAGGCTGCTTCAAACAACTCTACAAAAAAATCTCTATTAAATTCTATATATTTTAATTTCTACTGAAACCTATTGCAATTCTATTACATACCTATTAACTTCTATTTTGTAAGGTGCAAGGGTGATTCGCATGATAAAAATATTCCATCACTCACTCTCATCAGTCAATTTCTTGCAAATATATGTAGTTTGCCCCCCCCCGGATTTGAGTAAATAGAAAAAGCTAAATCAATATATCATGGGCCTGATCTAAAAGCCCACTGAAGTTAATGGAAGCTTTTCCATAGACTTCAAAGGGGCTTTGGATCAGGACCTGTGCACCAGGACGTGTATGCACCCTGCCAGTGAAAGTCAGTATCTACATTCTTATGATCACAAGTTTCACAACTAGATCTGAGCTCAAAACAAACCCCTAAATGTGAACATCCGCAAACCTTGCTGTGGAGGTCAGAAACCAAATCCAGGTTAAAATTTGATCCTTGTCTCTATAAATGCACGAAACAAAACCTCAGATCCAAAAACCCTTGCACTTATTGTGGTTTGGAATCTTGCATCAAATTTTCCAGCTCAAATGCCTCACCACCACCAAGTGCTTTGAAAAATTTTTATACTCTGTGGTGTCATTAATAGGTATGTGCATAGTTTTCTGCATAGTGTGAAATTAAATTGCAAATTTGTGTTTACTATAGACAGAATTGCTGACAGCACAAATTATTTTCCTATAAAATAAGTAAAGGGTGTTGAATATACAAGATAAGAAAATCTTGCAGAGGCAGTATAAGTTATGGTTAACATAAAAGCATCTCCTATTACAGCAATAATTTATTTTTAATCAGGTCCTTCCACTTGGTCTATCTAGTTTAGTTGTTTGTCTAGAGCAAATTGATTCAGAAAAATCAGATCCCATACCTGAACTTTCTCGCAAAGCTAGAACCAAATATTCAGATAACATTCCTCCCTAATTTTTTTCACTTTAGTATGTCAGATAACTTCCTGCTTCTATTCTGTTCTCTTTAGTTTCGTATATCACCCTCATCAGCGGGATGTCTGAGTGTTCTCCAGTAGTGCATTAAACATCATCATCATCTGTCATGTGAGGTTGCTTTTTTTCCCTCTTATGCTCACTCGAGAGGTAAAATTAAAGTAAAAAGTTTGTGGGGGTTCTTCATTGCTGTGGGAGTTCATTCCATAATCTTGGACTGTTCCCCAGGAAAGGTCCGTCTCCTAAACAGACAAGCTTTACTCTGGCAGTGGATAGTTCCATTATATCTGAGAAGTGGAGTTGTCAACCACTGTCCTCATCCCAGAGCTTTAGATGATCATGTAGGTATCATCCTAGGCCCAAGCAATTGAGTGCCTTAAAAATATGGACCAAGACCTTAAATTTGGCATGGTATTCTATGGGATGCTAGTGTAAAGACCAGTCTGATGTGCTCACAGTAGCCCATGTTGCTAAAAAGATACGTTATCATGTTCTGTACTAGTTAGAGTTTCTGGATGGCTGCATGCCCAGGTATGTTGCAGTGCTGTAGGACTGGAAGCACCAAAATACTCTACAGGCAGAACAGGAATCAAGACATACAGCAATTGTCTGTGTGGTCACTGTGGGCCAGAAGAAGTAGATATTTGCTGGGCTGCCTATGATGGCAGAACTCATGGAGTTAGCTATGCTAGCCACAGGGAATAAAAGTAGAAGTCTAGTGATAAAGCCGCTTCATGACAGGTCCTGCTCCAGAGGTCTGGATAACTTCTTATTTTTATAGTACCATATGAGTCTTCGCACATGCAGGATGATACTTGCCCTGCCAAGAGGAGTTTATAATTTAGGGGTATAATTCTGCTCCCATTGAAAACCAATGCCAGTTTTGCCATTAACTTAATCAGGCCCTAAACTAGACAACATATGGACACAAAAGATGGGGAAAGAGAATGTAACACACAGGATTATGCAGTGGAGAAGTTTGGCATGTGTACTGCTAATTTGGGGACAGGATGACAGATGCATTTGTATGTACATTTATCGGAACTGAAACATCAAACCCTTTTGAGATTTGCCTAGGACTATTCAGAACTGCAGTTATTTTTGTCTTGGCTTCAGTAGATATAGCACATGTAGAAAAGCATAGCTGCAAGCATATAATATATAGCAGAACGATTATGACTGGAGCTCTGCTAGCTGGAGACAAGCACTGTATAATTAGCACTGCTGACCCACCAGATGAAAGGAGTCTTGAGTTTAAAGGGCTGAAGCTCCTGAGGAAAGGTGCTACTGTACTCAGTTGACAGCACTAGCTAAGCAGCTTATGAGGTGTGTGAGAACAATGCTGAAAGCAGAGCACAGTGTATAAAAAATGAACATGGTACAAAATTGTTACCCTTGTTCCAAGGAGAGCAAAACTGCTAACCATGTCCAACAAATAAAATAAACCAGCTGAATGTCTTTCCATATGACATTATGCAGCCTATTTAATTTAATCTGATCTCACTTTAGGGGTAAAAAATATTTTCCATCAGCCTTGTATACACTAGCTACATTTCCCAAAAGTCTTTCACTAGTTCAGTTCCACTGGTGTTTAGCAACACTGGAAGAGTTGGTGTAGGCACAGCGTCTCTCTCTCTCTCTCTCTCTCTCTCTCATACACACACACACACACCAGAGTAAACTCGAGACCTAAACTGGTTCTTTATTCCCATTTCTTTATTCATGACTTCCAGATCTTATTCAAAGATGAAATTTTTGGTAACATTTATCAATGAAAGATTAACTTTAAAAAAATCAATTAAAAAGTATTGAATTTCAGAACAATTTATATTAGTAGTTAAGTATCAGAGGGGTAGCCGTGTTAGTCTGGATCTGTAAAAACAGCAAAGAGTCCTGTGGCACCTTATAGACTAACAGATGTTTTGGAGCATGAGGTTTCGTGGGTGAATACTCACTTCATAATTATTGATTAGAGCACACAGTCTCCTTAACCCCATCCCTGTCTGTGCAGGGTTCATATACCCCATCACACACAGTTTTCAAGAGGAATTAGGCTTGGGGGCTCAGAGGTAATGGAAATTTCTTCACACTGCAGAGAAGCTTACCAAGCCCTCCATATCTGTCATTCCGGCTAGACTGGAATAGCATCTAGAACCACTGAACCATACAAAAATGATTGTGGCAACTGGCTATACATAATTACAGACCTATGGGGTATTCCTTCAGCTTTCCTCAAAGCCTCCCTTCATGGTGCCTAGCTAGGAAGTCAGCGATCCTGTAGGCGAAGGGTGAAATGATGCAAACACCCCCATTCTGCACAGCAGATTTGGTGCTGTATCTATCAGAAGGTCAAAAAAGCAGTGGGACATTTCTTCTTCAAGGACTTATCTTTAGCTTTCAAAACGTAGCTTTCTGAATTCCATTATATTGCGTCAATGCTGTTAGCAGCTCAAGAATAACTCTTTCATTCCTGTTGCAGTTCATTGTAGCTTTAGTTTGACCTTCATCAAAAAACTTAAATAAGAAAAAAAAATAATCAAGGAAGAAGCTAAATTTTCTCTAGTTTGTTTAAATTCTTTATCCACTTCCCAAAAACATCTGTGTTCCCAATGACACATCACTTTACTGAAATCATGTGAGTCAGCTCCTATAAGATGGTGACTCAGAGGAAGTCACAAACAGTTAGCCCATACATAGCTAATTAAATAGACATTTTTCTCGTTCACTTTCTTGAAAGGTCAAAAATATTTATTTGCTTGGCTACAAAGCTGCTACACTCTATCCCCAGATGACATTTGTCTAGATACTTGCATGGTCCTCATCACAGCATTGAGAGAGTTCTTCACAAATATTATGAAATTTGTTCTCAATATCCTGTGAGGCAGATGTAGCAGTTCCCCCATTTTGCAGTCAGGGAAGTGAAGTGAAGCATGGAGAGATTTATTCTCAGGATCAGCTAAAGGTCACAGAGATTATCTATGGCAGAACCAGGAAGTAAATCCAGATCTCCTGATTCCAAGTCCAGTGACTTAAACCACAAAGCCATCCTTTCCCTCCATAAGCATGGCATGTTGCCATTTATTCTAATTCTAAAATCTATTGTCTGAAGTTTGACAGCAAAATTCACTCTTCATCTAAACTTTCTTAGAAAGTTTATTTACAAGCTATGCCAAAATAATTAAATGAGTGTCACAGGAAGTTGCATTCATGATGGATGGTGTAGTGAAGGGATATAGGTGCTGTTTCCAGAACAATGTCATTGAGCTTCTGTAGGCTTCACAAACAGTTAAAGACTTACAATATTCCAGCAAAGAGAAGAGAACATGTGGAGCATCTTTAGATACTCTCCTGTCTACAGCTGAGAGCTTATGCCTTTAGTAAATACGGTACATGATAGTAAAACTACATTACAGCAAAAATCCCGGCATCCCAGGTGAGAAGCATTTAAAAATAATCAAATTCTCTGTCAATTATGAGTTCTCTTTGTTTCCAACTAAATTTAATCTGCAATTAAACATGCATCCAAGTGCATTTCAGGCAGTTTTCCATCACTCACCTCTAGCAAGAGAAGCTGATCAGAAAAGACATTGCATTTGTTGCCACCTTGCTAGTGAGTATGTAGAATGTATATGGATTGCATTAGCACAGACTGAGTGATTACTGAACTGAAGACAGTTTGCCATTTACCTTGGGATTTGTTAGGAGTTTACCATTGTGTGCCCTTCACAGAAGCTTGTGGTGGGGTGGGAGGGAAAGTAAGACTCTGCTTTATTGCTTCACCCATGGAAGATGAGCATGGACAGCAAAACAGTTGTTTGGAGGTTGGTTTGTGCAGCTGGTTGGTTTCTGTCTTGGAGTTTAAGGCCTTGTCTATACTACAAATGCTTTGCTGGTATAGCAGTATTGGTATAGCTATTCCAACAGAGCACCCTGGCATAGATGCATAGTATGCCAACAGAAGGAGTTTTTCTGTCAGCATTCTAATACCACCTCCACAAACAAGAATTAGCTGCACCTTCATTGTGGGATTTGCTGGCATAACTATGTCCGCTGGGGAGAGGGGGCTTCAGACACCTGACCAACATAGCTATGCAGACAAATCTTTGTATTGTAGGTCTGGCCTAAAACTGTGACTTCCTGGTCCCAAAACGATACTGCTGCCTATTTTGAGTACTGTATTAAAGTTAATGCTCATTCTCCTGTGCATTCAATTCCATAGACCCTACCATGGGGCTTCAGGACATATGTGGCTTTAAGGGACCAGATCCAGACCTAGCAATCACAAGTTCATTTTCAAGATCCACCCTTCCTGAAGAGCCTCCCGGTTTTGTCCTGTCTTCTGAGCTATAGCTGGTGTCTAGACAATCCTCTGCAGAGCAAGAATCTTTTAAATTGATACAAAAGGCAAAACTTTACAGCCTGCCTCCTCTGCAAGAGATCCAGAACCACATATTCCTGGGGACATGCCCTTCTGTCAAAAAGTGCTTTAAGCCCCTCAGGTTCTAAGGGACTGATGTTTGAGATTTTCTTTTTTCTTCTCTCTGCTGTGCAAGGAAGCTAGAAAGACAGAGGCATCAGAAGAAAATCCTAGACCAGGCAGTATGTTACCTACCCTATCTCCCTTGCTCAAATACATAGTCCAACTTGGATCATATCCAGAAGTATTCTTCCTCATTGACCCAAGCACAGACTGAGGAGGATTTCACCTTGGCTACTGTCCCCCAGGTCCAAAGCCTGGATCCTAGCAGAAGAGTACACTGTCTCTCACAATGTATGCTGAGCATGATGTGGCCCTGCTTCAGGCGGGACTTAGGCTCTACAGTAATACAAGCATAAATATAATAGTAAGTGCCAAACATTTCTTGAAACTTGTGTGCAATAAAATTCAAAATTGAATCTATGCTCTGCTGCTACCATAGTAGATTTATTGTATTGTTTTCCCACCAAATGAGTTCAATTTTCAGAAATTTCCATATTCATTCATCTTCATGCCAGATAATACCAATTCAGAGGAAGATGCAAGAATCTCCTTTATGGTCATTTATGAAATAGCCTATCCTGGGAGAAGTTTCTTCCTAACCCCAGATAGTTAATGTCTGGTTTATGCCCAAGATAATTTAAAATTAATATCCCTTTTGTTTTTAATTTTATCTGATGTAATTCATGCTATGAAAACAAATCTAACCTCTAGAAAGAGTCCTTTCAGTAATGTATCTTGTAATCAGTGCTATGAAAATAGACATTTGCCACACATGCATTACACATGCTGTAAATATATATTTTCAAAATTTTCCTCACTAAAGGCCAAAAGGCCACACATTTTCTTCTTAGATTTATTTTCTATTACAAAATGCAAACCAGTTTTGCATGCATAATCACTTTTAAATTACTTTCAGGCAGCAAAAAAATTAAAACGAATTTTTTTTATACTTTCTGATTTCTCACCTGTTTAAGTTGTCTCCCTTTATCATGTGGATTCCTAGAATTTCTTGTGGTAATCAGAATTTACAACCAAAAAATAGTTTCATATTTGAATGGCACCTAAATGCATAGTCAAAATGCTCTTATCAGAAGAGCTAATTTTAGCTAAATAGAAGTTAAAGCAAAGAGACCTAAAGCTATTAACCCAGGGCTGACCTTGAGTCCCATGATGTAGGCAAGCGAGCGGTGAACAAATAAATTGAAGGATGGAAATGGGGGAACATACTCAGTGCTTTTTAGAGGATTGTATGCACTGCACATGTCTATTTAGAATTAATTTTGAAACACAGAACAGAGTACAATTTTCAGATGAATGCAGTTCTGTGATTTGGATTGGGAGTTGGATTTTCTATTCCAGGTATTAGATGCCTTTAACTACAGGTATCAATCTGATTTTTAGGTTTTTATATAGTTTAGGTATAAACAAAAGAAACCTGCTCCAAGATGAAATCTGGCATAAGGCTACTGTTCTTGGAGCAAAAATCAGGCCCTGAACCTGAAAGCCCTTTATTCATGTGAATATTAGACATCAGAAGGACTGCTCTTGTAAAAATTTGCAGGATCAACTCATTGTTTTAGATATTTTTCAAATATATGAATGTAAACAAAAATATTGTGCTAGTTTAATATTTGTGTTTACATAATCTAGAGAGAGCACCTCATATTACAGTATCAGAGGGGTAGCTGTGTTAGTCTGGATCTGTAAAAAGCAGCAAAGAGTCCTTTGACACCTTATAGACTAACAGATGTATTGGAGCATGAGCTTTTGTGGGTGAATATCCATTTCGTCAGACACATGTGGTATTCACTCACAAAAGCTTATGCTCCAATACTTCAGTTAGTCTATAAGGTGCCACAGGACTGTCGCTCATATTACAGTGTGACACTGCAAGTATTTTCTCATTGTTCCAACATTCAGTTTATTCTCTCTCTCTCAAAACAAAAACAAACAAACAAACAACAGATTCAAAGCCAGAAAATAGACAGGAGTTTTTTAAAATAAAAGGTGCTGTGGGTATATCTAGTTAGAGCAGCAGGTGCTCAACATTCTCAGAAGCATGCTCTTGTGATCTGAAGTAGTAAATTTCATGGAGATGTCTATTTCACCAAGGAGGAGGAAAGCATTCTGCTTTATTGGAATAATCTTGCTGAATGCTATGTTCTCTTGGCTGGTAACGTGGACCCCAAACAGGGAGCTGATACAGTTCAGACTCCTTGTTTGAAGTCATAGTCCCATTTAAGTCAACAGCAAAACTCCCATTGATTTCTAGGATAGATGCTAGCAATGAAATCTTGGCTCCACTGACCTTCTATGATATCTTTTCCAAGGTGGATATGATATCTTTTACTATCTATACACTTCTTCAATGAACACATTATTAAATGTGTTGTGCTCAACAATCCCATAAGTAACTAGCATCTATTCATCTCTGTCAATTTCTGATGGTTATAAGTAAACTGTAAAAGTTGGTGTCCATGGAAACTCAATCTCTGTTGTTTTTAAGTCATTCCCAATGTCTGTTCCAGATCCTGTATGGCAATTCTTGTTCCTAAAGCTAGATTTGGCACAGGGTGACAATGCTAATTCACATTAGGTTTACACTTAAGTTCTGAGGTTCAGATTTCAGGCTGGACCAGGTCAAGAGTTTATCTTTAATACTGCTAACATCTTGTGAGCTTCTCTTGCAAAGTTTTGGATGAATGACATAATCTGATTTTGTGATATTTTCACTATTCAGGGTAAGAATCTTGCACTGTTCCTTTGACCACTTCTGAACTGGAACTGGAACTGGAAATAATCCACTGCTCCCCTGCCACCCATTCTTTTTTTCTTTTTCTTTTATTTTTTTTTAAGATTTGGAATACAAGATGTATAGGTGAGTTCAATTTAAAGGATTAAATTTGATTCTCCTCCTTTGTCCCCAGAGTACTTCAGGGATGACAGACACAGATTTTAGGTAACTTATTTAACAGGCAACAAGAAGTATTTATAAAAGTAACATCAGCAATGATGATGCTGAATCTAGCCTGGCTGTATTCTCTGTTTCAGTCTCTGCAAATGATTCCTATATGTGTGAGCCCATTATGATTAACATAATAACCAACTCTTAAGTTACCTCTTAGGTTTAATCTTTTTTTCCCCTGAGCTCTTCAGCTGCCTGTATACAGCTTACTTCCCATAAAATTATCTCCCACTTCCACTTTTCAACCATATTTTGGTTAAACCCAGGATATGCACTGATCTCTTGCTCTTTTTTCTCTGTCCTGATGCTCTTATTTGACATACACACACATCAGAAAAACATTTCCAGAAGGCCCATTTACTCATTGGGGGCTTAGTCCAATTTCCTCATTTTTTTCTAGACTATATGCTTTCAATTTCTCTGATTCAGATTATTTCCTATTGACCCACTTGTTGTAAGCTGTTTGGGGTTGTCCTCTGCTGTCTCTCCATAGGACCCCCACACACACATATCAGATAAAAAGGAGCCAGGAAACTTTCTTTGCCTGCTGCCCTATGTTTTCTTTTCACTGTACAAGTCTCCATTAACTTTCACTAATCCTACCTTCGACTCAATGGAAAATTGTTTTTAAAAAGCTGTTATCAAGGAGGATTTTTCTAGTTCTCATAATTCTAGATTTTCATCTTTCATAGCACAATTTACACATGCATTAAAAAAAACTAAGAAGGCATCACAAAAAGTAATGCAAATTCTGTATCTGATGGAACATAAAAGTGTCATTCACACAAACACAAGGCAACCAACTATAATGATGTAAGCCCATGAGCCTTACAGTACTTGAAATATAAAAGATAGTTCAAGGAGAAGCATAATCAGACTTGGAAGGATTCGATTTTTATCGGTAAATATCAATTTTCACTGGACACACACAAACCTATGAAAAAATATTTCCATCAATAATAATCAAACTTTACAGATAGGCAAAGTAAAAAAACTGCTGCTTGAGGACTCACAGAGTTTGACTTAAAGGATACTTTGTATATTTTAACATGTGATGTTGACAATTTGTATTTCAACAGTTACAAAACTTTAACATTTTGAATCTCAACTACTATCATTAAATAATCATTTTCTGATTTCCTCTGTTGCTGACCCGCTCCATAAATTTCCCACGACTGTGAACATTTAAATCAATACAATTAGAAAAAAATGTTTAAAATGCATTATTTTGTACAACTATGAAAATTTAATTGCTAAGAATTTTAAAAATGCTTAAAACTTAACCAATATTATCCTTCAAAATTATTGTGTTTAAATAAAATTCTGCAAAGCCTAAGCATAGTGGATAGTTGAGCACTGTGCAGTTATTTCACAGAGTTGTATCTCTACAATGCCTGACCAGTGCATACATGGTGGCTCACAGATGCATGCTTACTTGCTGAGGGTGAATATGCCTAGGGTGCTGGATTACTTGGAAACATCTTTTCAGAACAGGAACTTTGAAAAGAGCTGCCTCTGTTCTGATGTGGTACGTACAGAATGCCTTTCAGTCATTACATGTAACCATATTTTCAGATCACTTACACCAAAACGTCCATTTATTTCTTTGGATTCTTATTCAAATTATTTTTATTATTTTCCAGCGAGACAATTAGAAGGGGAGTGGAGAGCAGAAAATTTGAGTAAGATTTCAACCATTAACCCTGATAGTAATTACTCAAGCAAAACACTACTGTAAACAGCATCCTGAATTATCTGGGTTTAATAAAAATATTTTGTCATCTTCGCCCTTGGCAATGTCAGAATGAATGGTCTAAACTAATTTTAGAGTGTCTTTAAGCAGGGTGATGCCATAAATAATGATGGCACGATAGTTACTAAGGTGTCTCATGTCTCTTTTGTGACGTTAGCTGGTTGTTATGGAGATGGTAAAATATCAACCTCTCTTTGTGAGTCTGTACGAGATCAATTTTTGGATCCATTACAGCAGGTTCATTTCTCTGCTCAACTGTAATCAGTTTTCCATGGCAAAAGAAAGAAGACCAGATGGGATTGTAACATTTTTTAAAAGAAACAAATGTTTGCATTATATTCAAAACTGTATGCTGTATGATACAGACCTTTGCTTGTTTACAACAGATGCAGAATGTAAGCTCTATCCCAAATAGCCTGTGGTTCAAACAGATGATATGTCCCATCATTTCAGTTGGAGGCCACTATTTTTGTTTAGATTTAATATTGCACATTCTCTCTCTTTATGTATGTTTTTGTACCATTTTATAAAACCCAGACTCCTGCAATACTTGCAGTTACTTAAAGGGACACTGTCAAAGGTACTGTTCTCTGTCATGCAGTCACTGCAAATGCAAAGGGGTTAGTACACTTCTAATCTACAAGAAAGAAAAAATCTCTTAAAACTGCATGAAATGGGATGAACAGTAAAAATACAGCGCCCTGGTCTACACTACAAGTTTAGGTCGAATTTAGCAGTGTTAGATCGATTTAACCCTGCACCTGTCCACACGACAAAGCCATTTTTGTTGACTTAAAGGGTTCTTAAAATTGATTTCTGTGCTACTCCCCAACGAGGGGATTAGCACTGAAATTGACCCTACTGGGTCGAATTTGGGGTAGTGTGCAATTCAATGGTATTAGCATCCGGGAGCTATCCCAGAGTGCTCCATTGTGACTGCTCTGGACAGCACTCTCAACTCAATTGCACTGGCCAGGTAGACAGGAAAAGCCCTGCGAACTTTTATTTTATTGCCTCTGCAAGTGGAGATCAAAGGGTGGGAGGGGAGGCGAGGGTGGCTGGCTTACAGGGAAGCAGAATGAACCAAGGGGCGGGTTTTCATCAAGGAGAAACAAACAGAACTTTCACACCATAGCCTGGTCAGTCATGAAACTGGTTTTCAAAGCTTCTCTGATGCACAGCACACCCTGGTGTCTGGCTGCGCAAAATCAGCAGCCAGGCGATTTGCCTCAATCTCCCCCTTACTCTGACAGATATTGTGGAGCACATGGCAAGCAGTAATAATGATGGGAATATTGGTTTCACTGAGATCTAACCGAGTCAGTAAACTGTGCCAGCGAGCTTTTAAACATCCAAAGGCACATTCTAGCACTGTTATGCACTTGCTCAGCCTATAGTTGAACTGCTCCTTACTACTGTCCAGGCTTCATGAGCCATGGGAGCAAGGGGTAGGCTGGGGTAGGTGCGACCGTGCAGTGCTGCTGACTGGCATGATATTCCAGGCCTCCAGCTCGAATGATATTCCAGGCAGGACTGAATCTCCATTAGACAAAACTTAAAGAAGAAAATGACCTGGAATTATTCCCATTTTTGTCTAGGCGCCCCCGACTGACCTCACCGAGGCCAGCCAGGAGCACATATGTCTGCCCGGGCACCACTGACCAACATAACCGAGGTTGGCCAGGAGCACCCACAGGACGATGACAATGATTAGCAGTCGTATTGCACTGTCTGCTGTCTGCAAGGCAAGGCAAGGCAAGGCAAGGGGATATTGCTGTGTAGCACTGCAGTACCACGTCTGCCACCAGTACCCAGGAGACATACGGTGACAGTGAGCTAAGCGGGCTCCATGCTTGCCGTGGTATGTCATCTGCACAGGTAACCCAGGAAAAAAGGTGAGAAATGATTTTTTGCAGTTGCTTTCATGGAGGGAGGGAGAGAGGGACAGGGGCCTGATGACATGTACCCAGAACCACCTGCCACAATGTTTTTGCCTCATCAGGCATTGGGAGCTCAACCCAGAATTCCAATGGGCAGCACAGACTGCGGGAACTCTGGGATAGCTACTACAGTGCAATGCTCCGAAAGTCGACACTAGCCTCGGTACTGTGGACGCACACCGCCGACTTAATGCACTTAGTGGAGGCACACATAATTGACTGTTTCAAATCAATTTCTAAAAAATCAACTTCTATTAAATCAACCTAATTTCATAGTGTAGACATACCCAGTGGGATGCTTCTGGGTAGGCTGTTATAAAAGTGCACTGAGTCAGTTCTCTTGCCTAGAAGCTTGATGGGGATCCTTTAATTTTCTTCATTTCTATTCTCTGTTATGTCCATGGATCTAAACATGCTTTGCTACATATGAGCATATAGAGGCCTTGCTCCACACTGGACAAAGCCAACCAATTCTGCTAATAGACTGCCCAGACTACCTGCAGTCTCAACGACTTGTGATCCCCTCCTCTATGCTTAGCCTTTCATTGTCTTTCCTCATCTATCCAGTGTTTAATGCCAGTGCTGCAGGCTGGCAAGGAGCTGTGCCAGAGCTCTTTTTCTCTTGGCACTCCTCCTCATGCTGTTTGTTATGTTTCTGGCATGCTAGCTGGTAACATTTGTGGGTGAAGGAGTTACATGATTAAGCAGATGTTGCGTGCCTGGTCACAAGTGGGGGAAAATCACTGGCCAAACTAAGTCTTTACAGAAAAAGACTATGTAAAACCTAAGGCTGGACTGGTAATAACATTGCAACCAAGAACTACTTTTCATGAAGCAATAAAACTAATTAAAATATGTCAGAAATGTTAAAACAAAACCAGATTGGTCTTATCTGATTTTGATCTCAAACACTAAATGTATCATAATGTACAAATCTCTTTGCTCTAAACTGGGAGGTAATGTTCAAAAGGGACACAGCGAAAGCAAAGACAATGAAAACCAGTAGTTTAATTTTTATTTGTGAAAGCAACTTTGCAAAGCAAATAAATAGTAAACGAATCTATTATCCAAAAATAGATGGAGACAACAAGGCATTAACTCATTTTCAAGAGCTGGTTCTTATTAACTCTTATTTTGTTGGGTATAAAAGTTCATTGAGGTACTGGTAGAACATCAACCAGTTTATCTCCCATAAATTACACAACAATTTTAATAGCTACTTTAGTATTATCACCACACTATCTGATATCAGACCACTGAATTATAACATACCACTGTGCTATAGGTTTGCAATGGGAATAAAGATTTTTTTCCTGTAACATACAAAGGTTTCAGGTTTTTGTTTCACACATTGACGATTAAAATGAAAGAAACATCTACAGTCTTAGAATCTTAACAGTTCACCTTATCTGCAGGAGGCAATTAGAGTTTTTGTGTGTTTGTTTTAAACAAGAACTCAATGGAGTTCACTTTGCAGCTCAGGTGAAATTCTAGGGGTCTAAAGTTGAATGTGTCGCTCCCTGAGTTCTGATCAACACAAGATAGCAACATGCAGTGTAATGGACTTGCCACATCTAAGCCTGGTGCTCTTTCAAAAGATTGGTGCACATGTTCTTCATAAAGAATGATTCCATGTGGTGACTATTAGCTATCTTTATGCATAGTTGATATTATGGAATCTACATTTATTTCACTGCTTTTTACTGTAAAATTGTGTTTCATGAGTGCCATCTGAACCTTGATTTTAGACTGTTTTTCTTTAGTTGGACACTTTCATGTACAGATGGTGAGCTAAATGAGACAGGGCTGAGTCTAGGTTTTGCAGGACTCCATCTATTTTCTTCCAAGTCTGTAAGTGGGAGACCTGGGTTCAAGTCTCAGCTCCACATCAGGCAGAGCAGGATTCAAATCTGGCTTTCCCATATCCCAGGTAAGTACTTTAATCACAAGATTATCACCTATTCTGGGGTGGGCTGGTGACACTCTCTCTTGCTCTCTCATTTTTTGTGGAAAATGTCTAAACGTCTCAGGTTCATCCCCATACAAAATTGAAAAATTTTTGAAATCTTCAAAATATTACCAGGATGGGAAAAACATTTTCCATCCATTCGTGCACGATACATAGTTTATATATATATAAAAGTAAGAACAAGTGCATTAGCATCCTCATTAATTTAAGCTTCCTGTTTACTATGGGGATGTTTAGTTCAATACAGTAATAGATCAGGATAAACATTACTACTTATAACTTTGATAGCACACAAGAGTAATGTACTAACTACCAACCCATTCCTTTTAAATACCTTCCCAGTGCTCATTTCTTCCAGGGCAGCATGAGAATATTGACCACCTTCAGAACTAAGCAGATAGACCCACAAAACAAGTCCAGCTGAAGGAAATATCCATTTTGCTCAGCCCAGGAATCTTAGCAAGTGTTATGGAAGAAGTGTATCTTATCTCTGTAATGGTGTGGCTCCCCCTCTCACAAGTGCCTCTTCTGGTTGGGTGTGTCTACAGTCTTTAAACAGTCCTGGCCCAGGTATCAGGCCATATCCCTGGGACTTCCTCCCTGAAGGCAAAATGGTTTCACCTTCTCTGCTCTGTTCTGGCTCCAGATCACTAGTTAGGTCACTAACTAGTTCAGATCCTCTTCTGGGGATTTCAGTTGTAAGTCACTTCCCCAGTGGCCTATGGAAGGAACCCAGGTCCACTCAGCATTCCACGTCCCAGCCCAGGAACCCTAAGAATAGCAACCACTCACCACTGTGTCCTTTTAATGAAACTGCTTTCAGTTCCATAGGCCACTTCCTCACCACCTCAGTCTTCACCGGTGCTTCATTCTTAGCTTAGGGCTTTTCTGTGCTCAGGCCCAGCAGCCAAACAGGAGCTCTTTCTTGCTTCCCCAATCCCTGCCAGCACTGAGATGTCTGTGGTGCTGCAGTTTCCCTTGGCTAGCCAGGAGCATCATCTGCATTCTTCTGGCTCCAGGAAGGAACTGCGTGTCTCTGGCTCTGCAGCTCCTTTTTATATGATCCTCCTGGGACCTGATTGACTGTTCTCTACAACCTTTCTGGCCTTTGAGGCCTCCCCCTGATTGGCTGATTCCTGCAGCGTCTCTCTGGGCCACTGGGAGGACTTACTGCCACTGTTCTTTTCCTGGCCTAATCCACCCTGTTACAATCACAAATAAACTGCTAAAGGTATCTTCAAACACTGACCAATGTGCCACCCATCCCACACAAGAGCACGTGGAAAGGACCAGATTACTTCCAGAACTCTGGATTTCCGCTGTAGCACAGAGTCCACATGTGACCCCCTGCCCAGGTTGGTGGAACACCTGGGGATGGGGTCTGGCAAGGGAAGAGCCCAAAAAGATAGAGCAGGCTGGGAATCTGGATCCCCAGCTAAGCAGATAACCAACTGAGCAAAGGGGCTCACTTAATGTGCTGTACTGTAACACCCCACTTAAGGATAAGTCCTGTAAAATATAATAGGGATAGAATAACAGGATTAGCTTTACATATATTATGCTAAAAACTCACAAAATTTCATAGAGATTAGATCCCTTCTATAGGCTTTTTGAACCATACAGAGTTCTATAGTTGGAATATAATTCTGTACAAAAATCCATTGAATGATTCACAGAAATCCATGGAAAAGCTATCTATTAAATTCTGTATGGACACTCCCATAAGTGCCTCCCCTCACCATGGCAAGAGCAATAGCCATTGGCCCTGCTCTCTTACTCTGCAGAGGGGAATCACAGAGTGTAAAGCTAGAGTTATTTCATGCCTTAAGGAAGGCGTTACCATAAGTTTCCTGTAGATTAGCCTATAGTTTTATGGAAAAGCTGCAAATAATCCTCTTTAATAGAAGAGGATAATGCCTCTGTTATCAAAGGGATCGAATTTGTCTATTCATCCCATTGCGTAAGAGCTACAGACATGGAAGGAAATGAAACAGAACCATAGTTGGGAACCACCAAATGCTTTTTCTGGTTATTATCGGTATCAGATTTTTAAGCCAATGTAGAAATGGGACAAAATTGTGTACTGCAATGAACAGAGGCAACAGAAACAAAATAAAGAAAATGCTTTGCCCACCTCGGGTGCCATCCAAAAGGGTGTTCCCACTGAAGTGTTTCTGCGTAGCCGGGTGCTGGTGAGCTGGGCTGAAACACCTGCAAAAAACGGATTCAGATTTTGGCCTAAAATTTATGATGTATTTTCAGTTCAGATTATATCAAGTCTTAGGAAAACAAACACATGATCCTTAAAGCACGTCTGCAAAACAGCAGTCAAAATCAGAGCAAGGTGTATCATTTGTATGAAATTATTTATTTGATGAATTTCACATTTTGTTTTAATCATGACTTGTTCAAGGGCAGACCACAACTTTCTCTAACATATTTGTTATTCAGAGTTGTTCAGATAATTGCTCTGAATAATTCTTGGTTTGAAGCTCATTCATTCAAATTCAAACTATTTGACTGGCGACCTAAATCACATTGTCTGTTTCCATTTGCTGACTGGAGGAATACAACTCTTAATCAAGCCTGTAATGTAAGTGCTCACATAAAGTGAATTTAAAACTTATTTTTCACAAACATTCCCCAATTTTCAGCTAAAATTCACACTCTGAACCTTTCTGCCAGCAGACTTGCTTTCCAGAATATTCATGAATACCCCAGTTCAGCAAAGCTTTTAAGTACATGCTCAAGTCCATGCCTGTGAAGCAAAGCGCTGAAGCTCATCTTAACCTTAAGTGTGTACTGAAATAAAGTACATGCATCAGTGCTTTGCTGAAGAGGAATGAACTATCGTGACAAGTACAAAAGCAAACACATACAGAGAGCAAATAGAGCCAAATCAAATTCATTAAAAAATTTGAATAAACATACACAGAAAACGTTCTGCTCTATCCAGTCAACCCTGGTCAAAATACAGTTGAACCTTAGCATTTCTGAGACTCCAAAAGAATTTACCAGTAAACCAATATTGTCTTCAAAGTATTTCAAATGAATGTTTTTTTCATAAAACATAATGTTGCCTTCCTACAGTATTATCCACAGACATAGAAAAAAATGTGGAATAGATATAATTTAGCAACATTTGCTGCTAATAAATAAAATTTGGAAGCTGGAACATCAGCTTCCTCAGTTTACACTGTTAGCGTCCATCCATCCTGCAGCATGGAGTGTGCTTCCCAGCACAGGTTGATAAACATGCACTAGCTTTGCTCAAGCTAGCTTGCCAAAAATAGCACTGTAACCAGGGCATCAGCTTGGGCTAACCATCCAAGTACATACCCAGGGATTATACCGTCGGGGGGATAATCCAAACTGCCACCTGGGCTACCCTAGCTATGCACAGTAGCTCAAGCAGAGCGTCCATTTACCCATGCTGCAGTGTAGACATCCCTTATGGCTAAATTCCAATATGGTCTTTTATTTTTAATCTCAGCGTGATTGCAGCCCTTCAATGATTTCCTCAGTACCACGCTGAACCATGTATTGGTTGCAGCCCTACAGCAAACTTCTTTATTTGACTCTGATTCTTGCTCACATCAACAGAGTTTGTAGCTGCTAGATAGACTTGCATAGAGATTATAGTTACAACGACACACTAAAATGGTCCTGAATACCAATGAGCCAAAAGAAAATGTTTTAAAAGAAAGAAATAAAGAAAAAATTGTAGTTCTCAGACATTTTAGGACAATTTATACAGTGAATAATATGTGTTAATATGTATCATGCTGAAAGCAACTTAAGGAGAAATATAAATATATACCGCATCCAAAAAATCTATTTTAAAGGAACGATACAGTTGCAAAGTCAGGCAATCAAAAGTTGAGAAATGCCACAGTTAAGATTGCCTGTGCCACTTTAATTTGGCCCTCTTGTGCATATGCTTTATGAGATAGTCCTTAATTACATGATCACATACCCCTGCATATCCCACAGGAACCCTACTACATTCAGTGCACAGAATAGATGGCATTTACTGAAAGGGTTCAGTATTTATGTTTATCCTCATTCAATGTGTGGCCTTATGCCTTATTTCTGCACACCACTCAAACCCTGCACTGAACACAGAACTCTAATTATTCTCTATGGTGTTCTCATCATAGTATCTTAGTATTTTTTAAAAAATAATTAATATATCTTCACAATGCCCTTTTGAGGTGACGCAGTATTATTATACCTATTTTACACCTGGGTAACTGAGCACAGAGATTAAAGCCAAAATTCTCAAATGTGTCACCTAATTTTCTGTGCCCAATTTGAGGAGTCTAGGTCCGCTTTTTCAGAGTACTTGGCATCTTAAAGCACTTTATATGTTCAGAGCAGAGCTCCTATATACTACAACTGCAGCTGAGCGAGGTCAGCACCTCTGCAGAACAGATCCCAGAGCCCTGAAATTCCTGCCTCAGTCATTACATACCTTCCAATTTCTGCAACAAATGACACAGGCATAATACAGACAACAGCATCATTCACTACACAGCCCTGTTTCATACCCCAAGGAGGTCCATCCAATGAACTGAATGAGGCAAGGCTCCTGCCCTATCCTCTTCCGTATAAGTATCCTACAAACTCCTGTGCCATGTCCCCCCTGCCAGTTCCTGCCCCATCCTCCCATTGCCCATTCTCCTCCTTCTGTTCTTGCCTGTTTTCTCCCTCCCTGCTCCTATCCCCCCCATCTGTGGCTCCTGCCTCTTTCCTCCTGTTCCCTTGCTCTTGCGCCTCTTGTTCCTATTCCTCCACCCTTTGGTCTTCTGTCTCCCTCTGCTCCTGCCTCTTTTCCAAACTTCTAGGCTCCTGTTCATAGCCACTCCCATGGCAGGGAGGGTTCTTGGAGTGTTGCCTGGGTACCAAATCGCCCTGCCACTCAGCTTTTTTCTTTGTTTTTACTCTACTGATTGGCTAGGGGCAGGGACGGGACAAAACCAAGCCACAGCCAGCCACTCTGGGAAAAGGGGCTGCAAATGCTTTCCACCCTGGCCAGCAAAATGGCTCACACCATTGCTGCTCCCCAGACTCCTGTTCCACCACCTCTTCCTCACCTTCTGAATCTGAGTCACACTGTTTCCTCCTTTCCCTTCACACTACCTGCAGCAAGGGGATCCAGAATACAGGAGAGATTGTTTCCTTTTCCTTCTCCCAGTTCCTGGGGCTGGGTCCACAACATCCCTTGGTAACCAGGAGAAGTAACTGCAGAAAAAATGTTACCCAGTCCCTGGAGCCCCAAAATGGTGCATGCTCAGCCCTTTTGTGAGGATAGCACATGCACAGTCCTGTCACATGCAGGGGCTGCGAAGGGATGGCATGGGGCATGCTCAGTCACTCCCTGGAGATGGTACATGCACAGTCCTGCCACATACAGGAGCTGTGAAGGTATGGAGCATGCTCAGTTCACTCAGAACTTTAAGAGAACTTAGATGCAAACTCCATTAAGTCTCCACTGAGTATGTGTGAACTGCAATTTTTCAGATGGTCACAACTCTACCAAATTTGGGCAAATTGTCAGAGGACAGAAAGAGTCATGTCCCTGACACTAGGGCAACCCCCTGCCAAATGTAAAGTCTCTGCTCCAAAGCATGGGAGTGCTAGAGCTTCTCAGTGAAATCATTGTCAGTATTTGTTAAACACTGGGAAAACAACACACTTTTCCCTAAGCTCATTCTTAGAAACTCCAACTTCAAGCTGTAGTTTCCTCTTCCACATTAATATGTCCAGTGATGTGTTCTTGTTTTAGAAAGGAAAAGGTAGATTTATGCCAGTCTACACTAGTTATCGGTCCAGATTATACAGGTAAAACTGCCTCAAATGAAAAGTAATGTTGTTGTAACCATGTCGGTCCCAAGGCATTAGAAAGCCAAGGTGGGTGAGGTAATATATTTTATTGGATCAATTCTGTCAGTATGAGAAATAAGCTTGCAAGCTGACACATAGCTCTTCTTCCAGTCTGGGAAATTTATTCAGATTATTACAGTTAAATACGTGATGGAACAATTATGCTAAACAAACTGTTCCATCTTGTATTTAGCTGTGATATTCTGAGTAAGATTCCCAGACCTGAAGAAGAGCTCTGAGTGGCATGGAAGCTTGTCTATCTTGCTGACAGAAGTTGGTCCAATAAAATATATTACATCACCTATCTTTTCTCTCTAATGAAAAGTGATTTTTAGCCCCACCATTAAATGCCAAAGAGATTACTAGGCTATCACTAGTTTTGCCTTAGGCCACATATGTTTCTCCTAGCGCTACTTAAAATTGAGTGTCTCTACACTCAACAGTAATGAATTTCTGTCTCTAGCAGCTAATAAAGAGGCATCTGCTTCCTAAATTTATTCCACAGATTTAAAACCAACAAATTTTAAATATAATTTTAGTTTTATAATACTGTGACTTTAGGAGAGTTAAGTTTGCTTTCCCCTTCATGCATCATATTATAATTCTAGGCCATTCTTTTATTGCCAGAATTCTGGCATGCCAGTTTTATGGTACTTTCTCAATATATGAATATTTTACTTTAGCAATATGCAGAGTTAGGCAAACAGCTGTATAATACTGTATTTTCAAAACTGTTTACATAACACTTTATACTGACTCATTATGATTTCCTGCTCCCTTTACTGTTAATAAAATTTCTCTTTATATGTACATATCTGACTCTAGAGAGGAACCACAGCACTCTTTTACTTTACTAAATGTATATGTATTTCAAGATAGAAATATTCATCTGGGGTAAATTCTACTGCAAAGTTCCCCTTCCTCTAGCTCTCTCTTTATGCCTCTTGTGATGTTTCCAATCCAGCAAGGCTCATGTCTAATGCACTAATCACAAATTAAATGGATCTGTTAGTTTGTGAACCCATAGGACCACTTTACCTTCCGCTCAGAGGGAATAAATGTGCTTAAGGCTAGTGAAAGCCATTTGAAAGAAAATAATGTATCTTTTCATATGCAAAAGATGGAATATTTAAATTTAAATGAGAGAGAACTTCCTTGAGATATGATATTCTTAATGGAATGCAAAAGTATTTCATAAATAAAATGGCTTTTTTAAGCTATTGTTTTAAAAAGCCTAAAATTGATTTTCTGACAGTATTCCTAGGTTGTTCCATCTGCTACTTTTCCCCATCACTCCCTAAATATCTCAACATTCCTGGAAAGTTCTCAGTAATTTCCACCTTCTGAGTGGAAAATAAATGGATGCCTCTGGCTAAACTGCACACATCAAGAAAACAAATGGTAAGCAGTCATTACCAAAGTCAACAAGCTTGACACCTCCTTCTGTTGTCAGAAGAATATTGTTCCCTTTGACGTCACGATGGATGATTCGGTTATTGTGTAAATGTTGAAGGCCCTGTATACCCATGACGACAAAAAAAATAAGCTTACTCCCTTATTTTAAAACAGTTACCCTACTATTAGGGAGTGTAATGAAGACAATCTGCACTTCATTACAGAAACATCTGTCTGCTTGATCACATGCTTGATATGCCCCCCTACTGCTATAACAGCCAGCATAATATTGTCATCATTACCATAGTTTATAAATGGAAAATGTATGAGATGGGTAAATTGCACCTTCTACTGTCATTACAAGCCTGTTGAACATCCTTACCAAGAGAGCACCATATAAGATGTATGAGATTATAGCTTCATCCAACCATTGGCCACACTTCAGCAGGCCTTTGACAAGATCTGTGACAGAACCTCCATTACACAGCTGTGAAGAGAATGGGAGAGCAAAAAAAGAAACAGAACACAAGACCCCTATTACTCAACAGACTTGTTCAAGTTGTGGATTCCTACAGTAGGAGGCTGCAACATAACACAAATCCCAGACCAAGTAGATTTCCACCTGCAATTATTTAAGTTGTCATCCTTGTCATAGAGCATATTTTATTAACAATGTTGACAATAAATCACAGTACTTGGGGAAGGGGTGTAAAGCACAAGTCAGAAGTTGTAAAATTTAACTAAAAGTGAAATATTAAAATAGAAAAACTATATTTTATTATAAAAAACAGAATCTAGAGATACTGTTTAATTTATTTGAATATTTTCACAATAATATGTGCATTGTCTTTTTGAAAAACTGCCTTTGTGTGAAGAAAAGGCCAGAAAAGACAAGATTGATGCACTTGATAACTGGGAGGCAACAAATTACAGTCATTTCAAACCTTCACTTCATCAATGCTCCTGCTGGCAGGCAATATAAAATAGACAGCAGCCATATCTCTATACTCGGACTTGATGGCATGCTCTGCCAACAGCTGAGATTAAACATTCTGATCCAGAAAAGCACAGCTTCTTGCAAGCACTTTCCATTAATGGACTGCCATACATCAAAGGAGGAGGAGGAGAAAAAGGAAAATTAGAACCTTTGTAAATGTGTTTTCACCCACATCATTAGTTCATCATCCATGCCCCTCTAGCAACCACTTCCCTCTTATCCTCCTGTTCTCTCTCTCTCTTTCTCCTTTTCGTACTTTCATATTTACAACAACTGTATGACGCTTAAAATTAAAAGGAGTGTTGTTTGGCAGGTTTTTTTTGCAGAGTGGGAAGGACATTATATTTGTTCTTCTGGAGTCACCTCTTATTTTTGCAGAGCAGTCCCTTCTACACCATACCAAGTTTTCTGTCACGTAAAAATCATATGTCTATATCAACAAGATACTTGAACTCAGATCTAAATTCCCTTTGCATTGCCAGTATTCAGTCTAAAAACTCTAATGCATAAACTCAAACAAATGGCATGAAATCAAATTCTAAAATCCTCCTCTGAAATATGGTGATCTACTTTTTTTCGTTTTTCCTTTCTTCCCTAAATTTTGTCAATCTAGTATCAGTCTCTCTGCATTCTAATTTGCTATGTGCTATAGACGGTATGGATATTTTTCACCATACATTATCACCATTACTATAGGACTAAAAAAATCTATTAGAATTCTGAACTTTTCTGCACATGAAAAGTGCATTATGCTAGCTACTTAGGATCCAGAACACATGATACATTGGCTTCCTTTACGCAAATAAGCTACTGAAGTAATATTCCATCAGTGGTTGATGGTGGCTGATGCAAGAGTTTGCCTTTCCTTTTTTACTTGGGAGCTTGTTTCATCCAGTTGGGAGGGAGTCCGTAAGCCACTATCACACACCAAATACATTTGTAGATGAACTAAACCCTTAGGTGGAAGGGAGTGTATGCGCTTACCTACTCATGTTTAGTTGTTTGCCTGGGGAGTCATCAATGCCATGTATAGTCTTTATTATCTTTATTGTACTAACTGTGTACTATTGAGATGTGTTGTGCTAATTTTATTTGCATTCTTTTTTCACAAAAAAACTATAGCCAAACAGAAAAGTAATCTCAAGGGACTGGTAATGAGATATGAAGCCTTTCAGCTCAAGGCCACCACTTCAAACCCAACCCAAGTTGATTGAAAGTGATACAGTCTTATGGCTGTTCAGTAACACATGTGAAATGAATCACATTCTCTCCAAATAGCTAAGTACCCACAACACAAAGACTACCACCAAAATTGACAGAAACACTGTCAAAACCTAGTCCCAGATTTGGACCTTAGCGTCCAAAATATGGGGGTTAGCATGAAAACCTCCAAGCTTGGTTACCAGCTTGGACCTGGTACTGCTGCCACCACCCAAAAAATTAGAGTGTTTTGGGGCACTCTGGTCCCCCCAAAAACCTTCCCTGGGGACCCCAAGACCCAAGTCCCTTGAGTCTCACAACAAAGGGAAATAAAACTTTTCCCTCCCCCCCCCCCCAGGTGTTCCTGGAGAGATACACAGAAGCAACCTCCGTGAATTTAAACAGAGGGATTCCACCCTCCCCGTTCCCAGCCTGGAGAACAGAATTACCGATGGTCAATCTCTCTTTCCCCCTCACCCAGAGTGAATGCAAAGTCAGGCTAGTACATCTAACACACACAGGTTTTCCCCTGACTTCTTCCTCCCACCAATTCCCTGGTGAGCTGCAGACCCAATTCCCTGGAGTTCCTCACTAAAGAAAAACTCCAACAGGTCTTAAAAGAAAGCTTTATATAAAAAAGAAAGAAAAATACATACAAATGGTCTCTTTGTATTAAAGTGACAAATACAGGGTCAATTGCTTAACAGAAATATGAATAAACAGCCTTATTCAAAAAGAATACAATTTAAAGCACTCCAGCAACTATAGACATGTAAATACAAAACTAAAACTCAACTTTGTACTTACAACTTGGAAACATAAGATTAGAAAGCAGGACATAGAAAAATCCTCCTCATAGCTGAGAGAGATTCAGGCAGACAGAAGAACCAAGAACAAAGGACTCACCCACAAAAAACCCTCCACCCAGAGTTGAAAAAATCCCGTTTTCTGATTGGTCCTCCGGTCAGGTGCTTCAGGTTACTTTTTTTTTTCAGGTGAAAGAGACATTAACCCTTAGCTATCTGTTTATGACAGACACCCATGTTGGTAATCAATAGAGAGCTCTGGAATGAAATGATCATGAACACTGAACTAGCCGCCTGCCACTAGAGGTGGTCCTTACATAAGAGAGCTAATGCATGTTTTAGGGACATGTTCTGTGAAATATCTTTTCTATGAATAAACATAAAATGTTAGTTCTCAGTGTAGCACATTCCATCATCATATAAAATTAAATTAAGGGCCCACTTCTGCTTCTCTTACTCACTTTGAGTAGTACCTTACCATGAACTTTAATGCAACTACTCACCTGACTAAGGTATTCCTCCTAGTGAGTAAATGTTGCAAAATAGTCCAAGGGAAAATATTTTTAATTAGAAAATTGTAAAGATGCTCATCACAATGACTATATGATTTCATCAAAGAAACAGTGATCAAAGAAACAGTGACATGCATCCGACGAAGTGGGTATTCACCCACGAAAGCTCATGCTCCAAAACATCTGTTAGTCTATAAGGTGCCACAGGATTCTTTACTGCTTTTACAGTGATCACAGTAACTGAGAGCTTTGTATATACCCTTTTACTAAAAAAAAAATCACTACACTATTACAAAACATAATTGCTGTGCACAGACAAATCTGCATGCAATTCTAAGGCAGGGTCAACTGTTTCAATAAACTTCTGTATATAAAAAAACAAGAAGTTTTGTCTTCAATTTCTTTAAAATTTTAAATTAGGTGCACCAAAACCAACACACTATACATCATTAATGCAAAAAGCTAACCTGCAGAAATGGTATGTTCTTCTGACATTCATGATTGAGTTGTACAGAACAGCATGTCTGATATACTTCAGGATAAGAATGTTAGCTGTTTCTCTGTTAGTCACTAAGAACCCGTACAGCTAAAAAACCTGATGATCATTTTGATAACCATTGAAACTTATTATGAAAATTGGCATATGGTACCAAATGTTGTCCTCCGTACCATATAATGTTGCAATGCATAGAAGTCTGGTTTATTGTATTACTGAGACAGGGTTAAAGTAGAACATAAAGTGATCGTACTTAACTCTGATTCCACCCACAATCCCAGAACAGTTGGATGGTCCTTCTAAAATAATCAGTAACAAACAAGTTAGTGCTCAGATTTATATTGATGTATGTTATGGAAAAATACTGCTATGGTGCAACATGCCCTATGAGATCTCTCTAATCTCTGTCCTGGGCTGCATACACAATTAATCCTTTAGGAACATCCTAATCATCTGAGTGAGATCCTGGACCTAGGGCAGTCAGTCAATGACAGTAACTGCAGTGCAGCCAGAATGACATCCCTCATTTTGAGAACATTGAAGCCTGCTAAATGGGCAGAGTCTGCATAACCCATTTAAAGTGCTAGATATTCAACAGCATCCTGCTTTTAATGTTACACTGCCTTAAGACAGTTTTCCCATTACATTCTCTCAGCCCACATTTGCAATGGGTGCCAGGTTTGGTAAACATTGTGTGTGGTACTTCATCATGAAGTCACTTTTGGATTATCCAATGAGACCTTGACTTCTCAACACTAACACAGATGTTTTCTCCAGCATGGAAGGTCAATTTACTTTCAAGAAAGAAAATTATTATGGAGCCTGTCATAAACAGATGGTTAAGGGTTAATGCCTCTTTTACCTGTAAAGGGTTAAAAAGTTCACCTAGCCTAGCTAACACCTGACCAGAGGAACCAATGGGGGGAACAAGATGTTTCAAAAGGAAGGAGGGAAGTTTTTCCTTTGTTTAGAGTTTCAGTTTCAGCCAGAGTGAAAAAGATCAAGGAACCAGCCTCTTAGAGTAGTAAGTTTTAGAAAGGAATAAATAGGTTTATGTTTATTTCTTTGTAACCTGTCTTATTCAATTAGAGGTAGAATCAAATTTGGTATTTGGGTATTTTTTTTCTGTGTAATTAAAATTGTGCCCAGGGGAACATCCTCTGTCTTTTGAATCTGTTGTCTGTGACAGTAGCTGGTATGCTAATCTCTCCCAGAAGGTTTTCTTTTACCTTTCTTTTCTTTAATTAAAAGCCTTTTTCTTAATACCTGATTGATTTTTTCCTTGTTTTTAGATCCAAGGGATTGGATCTGGACTCACCAGAGAATTGGTGAAGGAGTCTCTCAAGGCTACCCAGGGAGGGGAAGGTTTTGGGGGGAAAGGGAGTGATCCAGACACTGAAAAGTCTGGATGGTGGCAGCGATACCAGATCTAAGCTAGTAATTAAGCTTAGAAGTGTCCATGCAGGTCCCTACATCTGTACCCTAAAGTTCAGAGTGAGGAAGGAACCTTGACAGAGCCCATTCTATGTTTTTGAAGACAGAATGAAGTACCTTGAATGGCAATAAAGTGCTGATACCAAGTCCCCATGTCTGGGGTTTGTTACTGAATAAACACTAAGTGTGTTTTTTTGAAGGGTGGATCTGCAAACACCTCCCATGGCCAGACTGTTTGATCAATATCCCTAAACACAGAACCCCAAAATTCTAAGGTTCGTCTCTCAGTACAGAGCACAGAGACACACCCACCATTTGCTGTTTCTGATTTGTTCCCTTCTAAAGGGGAGCACCTTGCCCTAAAAATCCATTTGAATTAAGTTCTAACATTATCAAAATATCTTACCTCAAGAACTAGCCAGAGCTGTCCTCCCACGTATTGATCCGCTTTGTAAAACATTCCATAAAACTTAACAACATTGGGATGATTGGGAAGAAACTGTAAAATATTATATTCTGCTTCAATTTCCTCATCCACATCCTAAATGGAAAACACAATCAAATATGGGGCATAAATAAATAAATAATTCAGTACAGCAAACAAATAAATCTTCATTAATAAAAAGAACTAGCTATACATTATTTTATACTTCTAAATGTCTTGACTGTGCTGCACTGAAAACAATCTGATCAAATAAAATCTGGTCAAAAACCAATCACACCACAATTGTCTTATTGCAAATAAAAGTGTGAACTCCATGTGCAGTCAGTAGTTTTGCCTCAAGGGTACACTTAATGCATAATACACTGCTACCACAAAAGTAAAAATGGTGCTTAGCTCTGGTCACTTGTCTAAATGGAAAATTTGCATATACACCTCTACCCCGATATAACACAACCCGATATAACATGAATTCGAATACGGTAAAGCAGTGCTCTAGGGGGGAGGGGCTGCGCATTCCGGCGGATCAAAGCAAGTTCGATATAACGTGGTTTTACCTATAACGTGGTAAGATTTTTTGGCTCCCGAGGACAGTGTTATATCGGGATAGAGGTGTATATCTTTTCTAATCTGTTCCTTAACTCTGCATTTCTGATGGTTGAGCTACTGTAAACACATGGACCTTAGCTTCATTTTTTCTTTTTAAGGTAATCTGAGGAACCTAGTTATATAGCAGTTTTAAAAGACATTAAATGGGACATGAATAAAAATAAATACATCTTTAAAACAAGAGAAATTTATACAAACTAAAGCCTATGTGGAAAATGGACACAACGGGAACTATTAAACAGAGCAAAAATCAAAATCCTCAAAATAAGCAGAAATTTGACTATTTATCTAAAGGGGGATTTTTGTGAAGATGAAATAACAAAGGACCAACTATATTGCACAATAACCCACATGAGCCCCAGTTCAGCAAAGCACTATTCAGCACAGACTTTGACTTTAACAGGACTTGAGGACATGCTTCAGAATTAAGCATGTGCTTAAATAATTTGCTGAATTGGGATAGTTTGCTGGATCAAGACCCTGGTGCTTTATTCCGTTAATCACATATTACTTATTACATTCTTCTGACTCATACTGTACAAGGGATGAACAAGTTGTATTTCTATAAATAAAAAAGGGCCAACTTTTCTCAGTACGGGT
The DNA here is from genome assembly GCF_007399415.2 of Gopherus evgoodei. Lineage (NCBI taxonomy): Eukaryota > Metazoa > Chordata > Testudines > Testudinidae > Gopherus > Gopherus evgoodei. Next base: position 41,853,121 of record NC_044332.1, read on the forward strand.
TTTAGCCTGAATGTCTCAGTCAAATTCCAATGTGGATAATTACACACTGAAATCCTGTGGTCTCTATTGGACACAATATTTGCCACACACCAAGTTGTAGATGGTGCGACCTAGTGGTCAGAACAGGAGTCTGGCCTCATGGTCAGAGCAGAATCAGAGGGCAGAACTGGAGGCACGGTCAGGAGGCTAGTGAATGGTCAGTACCAGGAGTCATAACAGAGCTGATGTCATGGTTAGAAGACAAGCCAGTGATCAGAGCCAGCAGCTATGAATCAGGGGGTCAGAGGTAGGCAGGAATTACGGATGGAATGGAACAGGCAAGGAGTGGAGCAAAGGCTGAACAAGAAGCAGGGCTAGTGCAGCTGTGGGCATGGAACGCACTGAGCAGCCACTGTGCTCTGGTTGCTACCAGGGTTAAATAGGGATCTGTTGGCCCTTCTGTCCAGTCAGGGAGCACAATCACTTTGTGAGGGTTTATTGGGTCTACTCGAGCTCATTAGGTTGCTAGGTGACCATGCCTAGAGCCAACCGAGTTTCTGACAGTATGCCCCCCTTTGGGGCTCTTCCTAGGGGCTCATGGCCCTTGCTTGTCAGGGTATCTTTGGTGAAATTCCCTCAGGAGAGCTGGAGTGTGAACATTTTCTTCTGGTTTCCAGAATCACTCCTCTGGCCCATACCCCTTCCAGTCTGTCAGATACTGCAGCTTCCCTTTGACTTATTGGGAGGCAAAGACCTGACGGACTTCGTGTTCCTCTTGCCGATGTACAATTACAGAGGGTGGAGGAGGATCTACCCAGTTGGGGAAAAGTTTGTCAACAAACGGTTTAAGGAGAGAAACATGAAAGACAGGTGAATCTTGAGGGATTCTGGCAGTTGAAGCTTGAAGGCCACTGGTTTATTTGCTTGATGATCCAAAAAGGACCCAGGTATTGATGGTCAAGCTTGACCGAAGGATGGTCTATTCTCAGGTTCCCAGTTAAGAGCCAAACCTTATCTGCTACTGCAAGGTTAGGGGCAGCCTAATGCTTTCAGACCGTGTAATGCTTATAAGTTTCTTTACTGGCAAGTAACTGTTCCTTGAGTTCCTGGCATGTTTTCTGGACCATATCCATGTCCCTCAGGACAGCAGAGCCATCAGGCATGTCTGGATGGAATCAGGGGTAAAAAACAAAATTTGCAAAGAATGGGATGTGTTGGGTGGAAGTATGGGTTGAGTTGTTGTACACAAACTCAGCCAAACAGTATTGGGAGCCAATCATCCTGACAGAAATTCAGAAAACAGCAGAGATACTGCTCCAGGGTCTGACTGCCTCTTTCAGTTTGATCATCAGTCTGAAGATGGGAGGCTGTTAAGGTGAGGAATTTAGTGCTGAGAAAGTGAAGAAATCCCTGCTAGAATCGAGAAATAAATTGAGGCACTCAGTCCAAAATGGTGCAGGTCGGTATGCCATGGTACTGAAAGATGTGCTCCAGGAAAGCTTGTGCTGTTTCATGGGCAAATGGCACAGTGCAGCAGGGAATAAAATGGGCCATCTTGGTCAGGAAGTCCACTTCAGTCAGGATAACTGAGTGCTGTTGGAAGCGCAGTAACTCCACTATAAAGTCCATTGAGAAGGTGGACCAACGAAATGGAGGTTTGGGGAGGGGCTGAAGGAGGCCCATAGGGTTGGCTCACAGGTTCTTCATACAGGCACAGAGGTCGCAGGACTTCACATAGTTTTTAACATCTGTTCATAGGGTAAACCACCAGAAATAACTAGTAATCAGATTCCAGGTTTTAAATTGGCTGAAATGTCCTGCTATAGGTGAGTCATGGCACAATCTTAGCACCTGAAGTTGGGAGCTGGATAGTGGTCATCAAGTAACTAGTGAGGGCCGAACAGACAAATTGGGAGGGTTTAAGGAGAGCGTGAGGGCTTTCTGCTCCACTTCACAGTACTCATCCTTGCAGGACAAGGCATTTGTCTTCTCATTCTTAGACCCAGGATAATAGGTAACCATAAAGTCAAATTGGGAGAGGAAAAGGGCCCAGCAAATCTAACATTGGTTGAGTTATTGTGTTGTCTGTAGATGCTCCAAATTCTTGTGATCTGTCCAGACTTGAACAGGGGCAAGGGCCTCCTCAAGGAGGTGGTCCCACTCCTCAAAGGCAGCAATGATGACCTGGATCTCCTTGTCCCAGACATCATTTCTCACCAGGAGTCAGTTTCCAAGAGAAGAGGGCACAGTGATGAAGCACCTGGTGAGAGGATCATACCTATTACAAAGTCCAAGGCACTGGTCTCAGGTCTGGATGGATCAGAATGGGGGCAGAAATAAACAACTTTTTCAAGTGGTTGAAAGCCACCTGAATGTCAGGGGATCAGGTGAACTTAACTCCCTTCTTGAGGAGGGACATTATAGGGGCTACCACGTCAAAGAATCCTTGGATGAATCGCTGGTACACATGTATGAATCGAAGAAACCATTGAACTCCATATATATTCAAGGGTGCCTTCCACTTGGTGATGGCTGCAACCTTGTGGGTGTCCTGCTGGAGAGATGAGACAGCCCAGAAACTCCACGGTATCCTTCTCAAATTCACATTTCTTGTGTTTCACATAAAGTTGATTTTGGTGAAGCCAATCAAGAACGGTGTGACATATGGTGGTCATGGAATTCTTGGTTTTCTGAAAATAAGAGAATATCGTCTAAGATGATCACAAATTGATCGAGGATTTCTCAGAAGACATTGTTCATGAAATGCTGGAAAGTTGCAGGGGCATTACATAGACCAAACACTTTGACCAAGCATTCAGAATGGCCATAGCTGGTTCAAAATGTTTTCTTCCATTCTTCCTCCTGTTGGACTCTAACCAGGTTGTATGCTCCATGCAGATCTAGCTTTGTGAAGACCTGAGCCAAATGGATTCTTTCCAGGAGTTTGTTTACGAGAGGAAGAGGACATTGATTATAGATAGTGATCTTTTTTAGATGTAAGGTCAGAGGGAGCCATCCTTCTTAGGCTCAATATATATCGATGTTCCCACGAAGGAAGTCAAAGGTTGGATGAACCCATTACATAGATTTTCTTCATGGTATTCCTGGAGGGCCTGCAGCTTAGGTTCAGATAACAAAATATGTGTCCAAAAGGAACCTCGGTTGCAGGCTGACTGGGTAATCACAACTGTAGTGAGGAGGTAGGGCATACTCCTTCTGTTTGTTGAATACTTTGGCATATTCTAGGTATTTGGTAGGAATTTCAGGCACTGATCATAAATCTTTGGTTCCTAACTCTGGATCCTTCAGGGGCTTCACTGTACTGCAGAATGCGACCAGCCATTCGCTTGAGCTGGGCAGGCATGTTTGTTGGCACCACAGGGAATGCAACCGTATAGATCCTGGGTGCCATTAATATGGGGATCATGAGTGACAAGTCAGGGGATACCAAGGACATCCAGTGAGTACAGAGCACAGATGACCCTGAACTGCAAGATGCCTCGGTGACCACCAAAGGTATTGACCTCCAAGAGAGCTGTCTGATGCTTAATGGGGCCTGAAGAGAGAAGTGACCCATTGATAGCCTTGACAAGCTCAGGGAAATCCCTGCAAAGGATTCCATGCCTCTTAATGAACTCCTGGTCAATGAAATTGCCAGAGGTGTCCAAGTCAACCAGTGTTCTAAGTGGACATGAGGGATGGCAGAATGGCACAACTGAAGAGGGAGACAGAGCAGGGAAGCATGCTGGTTAGGGGTTGCCAAGATTCTGGCAGATAGCTGGCTTCACAGTTTGCTGTGAGGAGGAGTGGAGACTGACCCAACCCTAGCCCCCCAACACTGAGACTGGGCTTTGGTGCTTCCCAACCTGGAGGTGGACAAATCTTTGGTAGGGCACCCTGCTGCAACATGCCTGGGCATCCCACAATGTAGGCACAACCCTGACAAGTATTCTTTTCTTTGGCAGAGAGGTGGGGCTCAATAAACTTCCATCATTTTGGAGTCTGGTCGGGCAATAGGAGCTCCAGGAGACATAAGAATTCTAACCAGTGGGGATCAGGTAGCCTGTCATTTTTCTTAGGCTCCCTCTGTTAGCTGACCATCAATCCTAAAATGAAGATCAGTTAAGGCTCCCAGGCTAGGTGAAAGTTCCAACCATGCTAATTCATCTTTGAATAGGTCATCAAGTCCCTGCCTGAAGTAGTGTCTCTGCACAGTGGATATCTGCAGCCAGACATTTAAATTCCTCTGCATATTTGGTGATAGACCCAAGACCCTGCCACAGGGCATGGAGAGCAGCTTCTTCAGCATATTCTTGATTAGGATAATCTAAGATTATCTCCATTGCCTGAACGAAGTTCTCAAAGTATTCAAAGAGAAGACTGGACCCCTGCAGGAGTGGTGAAGGGCCTCTCCAGTGGGCAGACTAAGCACTAATCCCACTTGGGATTGACCCATGGGGTATGACTGTACATGCCAACATGACCTGGAATCCACAAAACTTGGCACAATCCCTGTTAAATTTATCAGGTAGGGGCAGCTTAGGCTCACAAAAAGTGGGTGCACCAGTTGGGAGTACAGAAGACACTGCCCAGACATGTACTGGACCTGGAGGGATGCACTGTGGTCACACAGCATGGCGATCTGAACCTGCAGTTCCTGTAGGACCTCAACAACTTCTGAGAAGGTGGGCTGGCTTCCTTCTGGGCCCCCTCTATGCCAGCAAGTGGGCTGCTCAAACACAAACTGAGGTGTAGGCAGTGAGACCTATTGGTCAGAGCAGGGGTTTGGCCTAGAGGTCAGAGCAAAATCAGAGAGTAGAACTGGAAGTATGGCCAGAAGGCAAGGCAATGGTTGGAGCCAGAGATCAAAACAGAAGCAAAGGGCAGAGCCGGAGTTGTGGTCAGGAGACAAGCCGGTGGTTAAAGCCAGGAGTTAGGGGTTCAGAGGTAGGCAGGGCTGGAGAGGAACAAGGGCTGGACAGGAAGCAGGTCTGACACAGCTTCGGGTGCTGCTGATGCAACCAGGTTTAAATAGGGATCAATTGGCTCTTCCAGCCATTCAGGGAGAACAGTCACTTAATGAGGGTTTAACTGGGCCCAGCTGAGCTCATTGGGTTGCTAGGCAACTGCAGCCAGCTGAGTTCCTGACAATATTCTTCTTCAGTTCCTGTCTTAACTATTGTGTACTATCGCTGTGCACTGTAAAAAAGCTGCTGCTTTCTATTCTACAGCTGGCAGCACTTCAGCGGTGGGTGAAGGAATTCCATTATAGAGTTTGTATAGATTTTACAGTGATCTGGGATCCTTTATAATGAACAGCATTATATGAATGTAAGATATTACCATTAGTGTATTGGAAATGCCACTGTGCAATCTGAGCATGTTCATGCTCCAACTGCTGCAACCTTGGATACCTAAAATCTGTACCAGCAAACTACCAAGTTGCACTGCCAGAAATCAAGGTCAGCATGAATGCTGATTTTGAATAACACATAAGGCTATGAAAGGGGGAGATCTTGGGTGTTAAGCAACTTTCACTCCCACTGACATCAAAGGTCTTTGTGAGTTGAAAGTGCTCAGAACTAGAGTTGGCTGAAAACCACAAAACAAAGTGCAATTTCCAAGTGGCTGTTTGGGTCAACCAGATTCATTCCCCTTATTATTCTTGTGATGATGTTTAGGAGTTGGCTGTTCATCATACAAACACGCACATTTGAATGTGAACAAGCATATTCCCTACTTATTTACCATCTGCTGTGTGTCATTTGCAATTTGCTATTCTGCTGTTTGAAAAGTTTCAGTCAACCAATCAGGGAGCAGAAATAATACCATGTGACTTAAATGACCAGTCGCTCAGTGAGAATAGTTTCATTGAACAGTTTTCTAACATCTCATTGGCTGAAACTTGTTTGCATAAAACTACTGATGAATATTTGTGAATAATGACTAACCATAAAATTTTGTCAAGTCATGAATGGTTCACAAATAGAAAAAAGTCAAAATTAATTATTTTAAACAGATAATTCAATCTGCTCTGCATAGCATCTTGTAGGGACTATGTCCTAAATTATACAAAAGAGCCTTACAAAGGGGTCAGTATGAAGCTGGATGCAGGTTTTTTTTTTATTTCCAAACCAAGTAGCCCACCCCTGCTCATAATATATTTAACAGTTCCCTCCAGGATGTTTTCAGTTTGCCTAAACTTGGAGTCAGAGCTTCAAGCCTGTTTGAGAGTAAAACCTTTTAATTTTAATAGTGATTAAAATAGGATTATAATATTTTACTTACACTGATAGGATCCAGAATTTTTACTGCAGCCAGACTCCGATCTTTCTTATTGGCAACCTTATAGACTTTACCATAAGTGCCTTTTCCAATGGTGTCTATAATTTCCCAGGTATCTGAGGGATCAGCTAATGATGCCAGTCCAATCATATTGGGATTATATTGAAATAATCCATATAGTGGCGTCCTGGAAAACAAAGTTTGTACATTTGTTAAATTTTATGGGATTTAACCAATTGTTTCTTATTCATTCATTTATTTATTTAACCATCTATCTGAGAAAAGAGATTGAGCACAGAATATGGAACAGAACGGAACCAATAAGCGACTATTGATGGCTTCCTTCTGCCCTGAGCACTACTACTAACCATAGAGCACTGAACCAATGGGGCAGGCAAAGTAAGAGCCAGATCAGAACCCAGAACCTCACCAGTGGATAAATAAATATGGCCCCACTGAACATTCCTCTTTCCCAATCTTTAGCTTTACAGAGTTGGAGTACTCTGCCTGTTGCCCTGAAAGGCAATGTTGAGCTCTGCTGTCTTCTTCTCTAGCATTTGGACCAAATGGCTCTCAAGTGACTATGCCGGAGATGGATTCTTGTGAGCAGGGAAGGGGAAGATGCCCTACCTTGGGGACCTGAGAAGGGAAGCAGTGGGGGCACTTGGACAGAAAACAGGAGAGAAACTGAGAAAAATGCATAAGGAAGGACACATTCCCTAATTATTAGGACTTGAGCAAGATTCTGGGTACAACTATTTTAAAGATCTCCAAATACCCAGCCAACCTGTGATTGAAATTTGATCACTCTGGAAAGGAACTAACATACAGCCAGAAGGGAAAGCCAGGAAAGGGGAGATCCAGCAGGAAGAAAGCTGGCAGGCTGCAGAAGTGAGTGAACAGTGCCAGTAATCAGGGAAAGCAAGCCATTAGAACAAGCAGCCTGCGTTATCATCATGATATAGGTACTGGGTCAGTTTAACTCTGGTGGAAGGTGGCTCAACTCCATTGACTTCAGCAGAATTGTGCTCACTTACTTCAGGCTGAATTTGGTCCATATTTTTATTGTGTAAATAGCATCCTTTGATGTTCTTCTTCTCACTAGTTGTGTCAGTAGGATTCATGTGAGAAAATTACAACTGGAAATATAGTAATGTAGTGCCTCCCATCGGAAGCCAGGGACATTCTGGCTGGTCTTCAGTAGAGCAGGAGAGTGAGCTTGGAAATGTGTGGTGAGTTTTATAAACACAAAGTTAAAATTCATGTTTAGTTTATGCATTTTTTTAAATTATATGGCCATTGTACTCCTTAATCCCAACCTTCTTATTTACAATACTTTGGTTCTTTGTATCAGACTCAAAAAGTCCATGTTAACATTTATAATATAGGGTGATATACTTATCTCATAGAACTGGAAGGGACCCTGAAAGGTCACTGAGTCCAGCCCCCTGCCTTTACTAGCAGGACCAAATACTGATTTTGCCCTAGATCCCTGAGTGGCCCCCTCAAGGATTGAACTCACAACCCTGGGTTTAGCAGGCCAATACTCAAACCACTGAGCTATCCTTCCCCCCAAAGCCCCACTGTTCAAGGAACAAGTTCTTTCTCCAAAGTCTAAAGGACACAAATAGAGAAACAGGTCATGTTGGAAAGTCTACATTAGCTTGAAGGTTTAAGGAAGGGGGCTTTGAGTTTGGTTACTGGCTCATTTGTTCAGGCATAGGGTGACCATATGTCTCGTTTTGGCTGGGACAGTCCCCTTTTTAAGACCTGTCCCTGACATCCCAACTTGCTGAGCATTTGTCCCATTTGCTCTTGCCAACTGATCATCAGCAAATGGGTCAAATGTCCAGTTTTGTGAAAAAAGTGGGGTGCACCCATCTGTGGGGTGCAGAGGAATGTTTGTGACAGTCAGTGCTCAGGCTCAAACTAGAACCCAATTCCAAATAAACCCAAACATGACTGACCTGCAAAACTGCACAATCTACCTGAAATACAATGTTCATTGACTTATTTGCCCTTCCCTGTAAACTACATTTACCTACATAATATTTTCACCCTCAGTCACGACAAGCTAGCAAGAGGATTCTTTACTTCGAAAGAACCATGGGGCTGACTGAAGATACTTATTGCTGACAAAGAGTCATGAAATGAAGTGGGAGCCCTTAAACGTACTTTTTTTTTTATTTATTCTGTGTGATTTTATTATCTGATCAGGATAGAAAAGGTGTGTCTGTCAACAGATATTCAGCGGCCATTGTGTACAGCACAGTGATGAACATGAATTTGTAAACATTTTATCCTTAAAAGACAAGGACAATGTTGGAAATGTTCTTCATTACTGTAGCATTTAAAATAAGAACAAGAATATACAAAATCATGTACCTTTTGGTCTATTTTTATTACAGTGAACCTTTGTCTTTTTCCGTATGACTAAGTTTTATGAAGACAAGTGCTTTCAGGCAGGGACTGTCATTTACTATATATTTATACAGTGACAAACACAATGAGTCCCCAGCCTAGCTGAGGCCTTTAAGTGCTAGCAGAAAATAAATGTTAAATAATAATGTTTATAATAGAAAAACCTACAAAACCAAACAGCCAAATGCTAAGTTGCAATGTTTCTAAGTTGTGCAGGAGGCTGAACTTGATGATCCCTTTTCTGTTCTCCCAAAATCTCCCTCATATGGAATACAAAGAGTGGCTTAAAACTATGGTAAGATTAGTAGTAGTACTTCCACGGACCTCACCAGAGGGTGTTTCAGTTGCCTACAGACCATGAGGATTCTGTGAGTTCATCTACCAGATGAGGGACACTTTTCAGTAGTTAAGTCTGTTCTAGTGTACAACCCCCAATTGGCAAGCAAAAAGCAGGCTATACCAGATATAGAAAAATAAAAATTTGGTAATTAACACTACTGGGAGTGGAGCAGCTTTACACAGAGGCTATTTGTGACTGTGCAGTAGGGGTATTTCAGAAATGACCAGATAGCATCAGCCAGCCCACAGTACTGCACCTAACCTTATACACAAACACAGAAGTGACCAAATACAAAGCAGGTGCAACTCAATGGATTTTAGTGGACGTGCACCCACTTATACTAAGGTAGAATTGGGCTGCGGGGCCTGCGATTTTTTTTTTAAAGAGGAAATGATAGCCTAAAATTAAAATAAGCCTAGTAAAAGTCCATCTGCCAAAGTGAATAGCCTGGGTGATAAAAGAAACTATCCACAGAGTGCAACATCTGCTTGGCCATTTCTGGAGAATTTTCCCTTTATTCCAAAATAGACACTCTCTCCAGCAAGAAATTAAACTTGTTTTTCTAAAAAATATGTTTTAAGAATTATTTTAGGGAATTTCGATGGCCAGTGTTATACAGGAGGTCAGACTAGATGGTTATAATGGTCCTTTCTGGCTCTCAAATGAATTCACACAGAAAAATGAAAAGACAGAAACACATCACTCATGGACAAACACTTTTCACAAAGTGATCACTCAATATCTCACCTCTCAGTCCTAGTCCTCAAAGGAAACCTGCATAACACCTTCAAAAGACGAGCCTGGGGACTTAAATTCATAACTCTGCTGGGCACTAAAAGCCATGGACTTAAACAGAGACACTGGTTTATGGCTCATTACAACAATTTACAACATACCCTACTGCCTGCTAACTGCTAATTCCCACTTCATTTTAGTGACTCACCTACAGCATGTGGGAACCCTTCTGTTTAATCATCTGTCCCACCTTGTATTTAGCGCAGACTCTCTGGTTACTTTATCCAGACCTGAGGAAGAGCTCAGTGAAGCTTGAAAGATTGTCCCTTCCACCAACAGAAGTTGGTCCAATAAAAGAGATTTACCTCACCTCACCTACCTCATCTCTCTCTCTCTCTCAATACAAATTTAGTCAGATCTGGCATATCAGCTAGAAAACTTTCAAATACAAGTGTAGCTTCATCACTTAACAGTATTTCTGAAATAAAAATAGCAGAAATTGAACTTATTATCAAAAAAGAAAGGAGGATGTAAAGAAGACATGTCAGTGGCACTATCAGGATAATCTGTAACTCAATGCTCACTGTTAACCAGAGTTTTCAGAAAGGATTTTGAGGAAAGCTATCATGTTATCTCTTAATGTTGCATAATATGGGAAGCAAATATTACACTTATTGTTACCTACTTTATCTCCTCTTTTGAAGATAGACAGGATAAATCTGATGCATCTCCAAAAACATAAAGGCAATGGGTGCTCTTACTATGCAACTTGTTTTCCCCCCAGAACAGTGATCCCAAATTAGTGGATCTTTTTGAAAACCAGCATCTTTCATTCTCTAAAAATGCACTATAAAATATAGACGATTATATAAAAAAGCATATTCCAAATAAAGCAGAAAATTCAAATCTTTGCATGTATTAATGTAACAGATGATATTCAGCCAAAAAAAAATCAATCAAAACGAGTATCCAATAATCCAGTGTTCGATAGCATCTAACTTCCAAATGCACAATGAGTAGCTATCTGAAATATCAAGCATGATGACTCAAAAATCAGTTGTGTATGTCATCATTGTTGTATCATTATTCACAAATCTGATATTTAGATGTAAAAAATTAAAAAAAGAAATTATACTTGAATTTTGCAAACTGTTCTTGTTTTCAAAGCAGAATAAGGCTCCCTCCTTGTCCTGTTTAATGTACCATAGATTCCTATGCCTCATACAGCAGGTGAGAGGACATGATACCAGAGATCAACAAACAAGGATAACAGAGTCAACAACTGCTTGATGGTGTTATTTTTGCTGTTGCCTCACAGAAATTGCAAATATGGTATATAGCAACAGAGGCTTGTCCATTGCTTTCCAATAGACAGTCATAATCTCATCCCATTTAAAATGAGCCATCTGGATAGGTTTGCCATAGCCCTGAAATTACTACAAGGTTCAGCTCCAGCCTAGTGCTTATGAAAGTCATGATGTACAATATTAAACATTTTTGGACTCCACTGTAGCTGGTAGTGGGCACAACAGCAATTCCAGTACGTACACTTACACAATGAAATAGAAAATATTGTTATTGTTCCATATGCACAACTCTGCATGTTTTTAGTGTTTGCATAGCATTCTGGCTCTGCTTCTATCACTACTTGTACTAGAGTAGGTTAAAGCTGCTCTTGTGAAGTAATTGGCTGCATAACTTTTTAGCACCTATTTAAACAGTAGAACCATAAAAAATATCACATTCAAAATCAAATATTCAGCCTTTGCAGTGAATTCAAATTTGTTTTCATTGCAACTGAGTGGGCCCTAGTATTAAAGCCCCACTCAGGCCTATTCAGAAAAAGTCAACACCCTCTGCTATTGCTACATCAGCCTGCGTTCTCTCTCTTACTGATGTTCTTACCGAGCCAGCCACTAAACAAGCAGTTGCTGTTAGTGGAATTAATGAACCCTTGAAAGGCACAGGAAAATCAATAGTCAGAAAAGCTCCTTCTGCTAGTCTGACTCCTTCTGGCCTCTCTTGCTGAATGGGTCAAAACAAAGAGAATGTCAATATCTGGAAATTAAATGTTCAAAAGAACTCATCAAAGCACTAATCTGTAACTATTCTCATTTTGTCACTGACAAGAAGATCACAGAGTTTTGTGCAGAGATTTCTCCTGAGGCTGAGGATCAGTCATAAAGGGAGATGGAGAATAAAGGCCCTGACCTCTGTGAAACTCACATCGAGGTGTAGGATAGTTAGGCAGGGAAGGAAATAAATAGAGCAGGTCCACTTCTGAATAACATTATGAACCAGTAGAGTGAGGTACAAGCAAGATAGACTGAGAGGGACCAGGGATGATAAAAAATCATTAGTCTTAATTGCAGTTTACAGGACAAACGTCACCTGAGTAACAGAAACTACTAAATGAACAAGGTACATGTAGTTCCCAGCCCTCCTTGCATTAGCCCATGGGGTCTCTTGCCATCTCTCTTCCCTCTGTATCCTTCTTACTTATGAAGAGGGCATTGTCACCTTCAAGAGGTGTAACAGTAACCCAGTAACAGGCGCACTTTCGGGTGGTCAGCAGATGGGTCAAGATGAGGTCTTTGCTGATTACAGTACCAAGAGAAAGACCATGAACAGTAGCTTCCTTCTTTTAATCTTTTCTGAACCTGATCTCTATGCCTCCTGCTCAGTTCTGTTAAAGGCCAGAAAATCCCATGATAGATGCAGCTCCTCAGGTCATTATGTGCAGCTCAAACAGACCAAAGCAGCAAGACCTATGATAAAATTGTGAGACATAGCAACACTGTGACTGAGCCTAGACCAAAACACTGGACCTGAACAATGCCAAACCTTGGGAAAATTGAATCTAGCTCCAAACTTCATGGCTGACTCCTATATTTGAATTGCTCTGAATCAAAACCAAGCTCTGGATAGAACTGAATTCTGGGGAAAGTCCAGTTCTGAATTCCATCTCTTGAGCCTATGTCTACCACTCACTTGCAGGGCTAAGATTTCAGTCCTAAACTAAGTCATAAGTGAATAATTTGTATGGTTTTCTCCTAATATTTACTGTAGATTTAGTTCACATCACAAAGCAAGCATACATTTGGCACCATTTTTGGTTTGTAGTAAAGATAAATCCCCAGGACCAGCTAAGCAGAACTGATGAATATCTGGACTGAGATGCACTGACAGAGAAATGTGTGGAAAATTACATATTCCTCTCCCTCACAGTGCTTCATTCAAGCCAATACTATTAGATAGGGCTGTCAAGCGATTAAAAAAAATTAATCGTGATTACTTGTGCAATTAAAAAAATTAATCACAATTAATTGCACTCTTAAGCAATAATAGAATACCATTTATTTAAATATTTTTGGATGTTTTCTACATTTTCAAATATATTGATTTCAATTACAACACAATACAAAGTGTATAGTGCTCACTTTATATTTATTTTTTATTATAAGTATATGTGTAGTGCAATGTGTTTATAAAACAGAGTCCACTCAGTCCTACTTCTTGTTCAGCCAATCCTCAGACAAACAAGTTTGTTTATATTTGCAGGAGATAATGTTGCCCACTTCTTGTTTACACTGTCACCTGAAAGTGAGAACAGGTTTTCTCATGGCACTGTTTTAGCCAGCATTGCAAGATATTTACCTGCCAGATACGCTGAAGATACATATGTTTCTTCATGTTTCAACCACCATTCCAGGGGACATACATACATGCTGATGATGGGTTCTACTTGATAACAATCCAAAGCAGTGCAGACCAATGCATGTTCAGCAGAAGGTTACTTTTCTTTTTTGGTGGTTTAGGTTCTGTAGTTTCCGCACCAAAGTGTTGCTCTTTTAAGACTTCTGAAAGCATGCTCTTCAGATTCTTAAACCTTGGGTCGAGTGCTGTAGCTATCTCTGGAAATCTCACATTGGTACCTTTGTGTTTTGTCAAATCTGCAGTGAAAGTGTTCTTAAAATGAACATGTGCTGGGTCATCACCCGAGACTGCTTTAACATAAAATATATGGCAGAATGTGGGTAAAACAGAGCAGGGGACATGAAATTCCTCCATCCCCCTAAAGAGTTCAGTCTCAAATTTAATTAACACTTTTTTTTAACAAGCATCATCAGCATGGAATCCTCTGGAATGGTGGCTGAAGTATGAAGGGGTATACAAATGTTTAGCGTATTTGGCACGTAAATACCTTGCAATGCTGGCTACAAAAATATCATGCAAATGCCTGTTCTCACTTTCTGGTGATGTAAATAAGAAGAGGGCAGCATTATCGCCTGTAAATGTAAACAAACTTGTTTGTCTTAGCGATTGGCTGAACAAGAAGTAGGACTGAGTGGACTTTTAGGCTCTGAAGTTGTACATTGTTTTGTTTTTGAGTGCAGTTTATGTAACAAAAAAATCTACATTAGTAAGTTACACTTTCATGATAAAGAGATTGTACTACAGTACTTGTATGAGGTGAATTGAAAAATACCATTTCTTTGGTTTATCATTTTTATAGTGCAAATATTTTTAATCAAAAATAATACACACTTTGATTTCAACACAGAATATAATATATGTGAAAATGTAGAAAAACATTCAAAATACTTAATAAATTTCAATTGGTAACTATTGTTTAACAGTGTGATTTAAACTGTGATTAATTGCAATTAATTTTTTTGAGTTTATCGCATGAGTTAACTGGAATTAATTGACAGCCCTACTGTTATAAACATTTATTTAAAGGAACAGCAAAAGAAAGTCCATATGACTTAAAGGATTTACCCAAGAAACCGTGCACACAAGCTTGGACATGCATTGTAAAATTTACACTATTTAAAACCAAAACCAAGAGGTACTAGTAGTAATGACAGAGTGAAAGTGAGCCTCGAGTCATTCCTGAATGAAATAGTAATTGTCCACCGAGTGGCAATAGACATAATGTCAATGAAATCCAAATTCCAGCCAACTCATTCAGCTACAGAGAACTGAAATAAGGTAAGAAAATTATTTGGTTAATCTGTAGCTCTGTTTTAGTGGTTTCCACTTCAGAATCTGACTGTTGCACTTAAAACAGACCCACAAAACAATCTTCTTTCATGGTTATTTTTCACCATCAAAATTTTCTTCAGGTGTATGAAAAATACATAAATCAGTGGTAAAAGATAGATTACTGCAGGAAAAAGAAAGAGAAAGTGTGTGTGCGTGTGCTGTCGAGTATCTAAAGAAGATTTGTGGCAGCCAACTGCAAGAGTTAGGAGAATACAGCTGGCAATTGACTAACTAACATTTCTTAACTGCAGTGGAAACATACCTATATTTTTTAACTCCTTCCTCAGAAGCACAAGGGATGGCCACAGCTGGAGATGGAGCTCTGGACTGGGAGGGCCAGGGCTCAGAGATGGCACCAAGTATTCTCTCTCTCTCAAGTGCTTGGCTTTCTGGTTCTTGTTCACATGTTCAGGGTCTAACTGATCACCATATGTGGGGTTGGGAAGGAATTTTCCCCCAGGTCAGACTGGCAGAGACCTTGGGGAGTTTTGCCTTCCTCTGCAGCATGTACAGGTCGTTTGCCCTGATTATCCAGGTATATCTCACTTAATTTCCCTGCCATTGCAAGACCTCAGGCATTCGTGCATCTTAGTCTCTCCTAATCTCTGCCAGTGGCACAGAATAGTCTAGTCTCCTGTTAGCTGTGATATTTTGGTCTAAGTTCAGTTGTTGGGTTTAGTGTGTGGGTGCTGGGGGTAGGGTTGGTGGTCAAACAGATGATCCTGTGGTCCCTTCTGGCCTTAAACTGTGTGTCTCTGTGACACATAACAGTCATGTTTATTGTCTCCAGTTATGTGCCACATAGGCACTGACCAAAAAAAGCAAAATATAAAAATTATTTGGTTAATCTGTAGCTCTGTTTTAGTGGTTTCCACTTCAGAATCTGACTGTTGCACTTAAAACAGACCCACAAAATAATCTTCTATCATGGATATTTTTCACCATCAAAATTTTCTTCAGATGTATAAAAAATATATAGATTAGTGGTAAATTGTTAAAAATGCCTGTAGTGCAACAAAGTAATAGGCTAAGTCCCCTAAATACTATGGTGAAATGTTCCTCTCAAAATAAAAGACTTTGGAAATGCTGCACCATAGCCAACATTTTGCAGAAGTTTGGTAGGTCCCATGTGGCTTATCCCTAAGTATTTGAAAATCTACTTTAACTGTCTGCTAAAGATACAGTTTTACAAGCACTGATTGTTTCTGCTCTCAGTGGGTCTAGTATATTCCTGTCAAAGCTCTAAGGATGATGGATTTTCCCATTTCTCTTGCTCCATACTTTAACACATAAGGTTCCACATCACAGCCTTTATTCATATAGCCAAGTGGATTTGGACCACACACAATTTCGATCCCATCACTGATGCTCTTTAATTGACTTGTTGGTAAGAGCTGCAAGAAACTGCCTTCCCAATGCACTTTATCCATTACGTGCACTTTATTGTTACTGGCTTTGTCAGAAACAAAGAGGGTGTTTACAACCTAATTATGGTGGCTCTTAAATTTTTTGAACACCTTAACCCAACAGTAAAAGCCTTACAAAATCTTAATAGTTCTGAAAGAACCGAATTGGTAAGAATGTAACTTCAGAAAAGGAGGTTCCATATTGTTGGAATAAAACTCTTCTATAAGCCTGAGTACAAACCAGAAACCTTTGCATATCATAAATATCTGGGCAAACGGTGTGTGTGTCCAGTCCAGACCTGAGCCCAATGAAATGTTTTTGTTGCACTTATTACCCCATTGTTTGTTGCATTAGTTACCACTTCTTTGAAAGTTATCCCTCTTTGTGCCACTTTATACATGAGAGAAGCCTGAAGCTGCGTCATTCACATTGTCTCACAGTGTAGTGTGATGGATCTGCAAAGCAGGAGACTACAGCACCCATCAGCCTTCTCCCCACTGCACATCACTTTTCTCCTGGCCTGGTCAGGTGAATCCTGAACCAGGAAATGGGCAGACTTTATTGGAAAGCAGCACCTGCATGGTGAGCCAGGAGATGCAGAGAAACTGAAGACAGAGAGGAATCCCCAGGAACCATATGCAGAGCAATGTGTGAAACAGACAATGGTGTGTGAAGGTCTTATGAGAGAGCAGCCATAGGTGGGCAGGAGGCCAGTGCAGAGGGACCCCAATAAGAGAGACTAACTGAGCCTGGCCTGAAAACCCACAAGCTCTTAACTGCTTGAGTACAGACTGAATTGGGGAGGGCAACCCTGGTACTAGGTCTGAAGAGCCCTGACTCTCGACTGGACTGCCCTGGGGCCCAAACAAGAACTGTTATCGCTCATTTTGAACTGTAACTGTTTAAGGCCCTTTCCCTTTCCTGCCAGCCCTAGTAAAATATCCTGTCCCTTAGCCCTGTGTCTGAGTGGTTACTGGGACCCACCAGGGCTAGTGCCTACAAGGCGTAGCTGATGAAGAGCCTACAATGCTCGCCTCCAAATGGTACAAATGGCACACTGCTGGGTTTGGGGTACTCCAACACTAACAGCCCCGCTAAGTTCAGTATGATAATTGGTGGTATTGGATTGTAAAACTATTGTCTGGCCTGTTTAATACTCACACAAATAGGTCACAGAAAAGAGCATTTATTTGTGTTTACCTAAATTGTATCCTCCAAATGCAGGCTCCTTCAGGCCTAATAGGGGTGTTGTATAAGCCCACTATCCACTCTAGAGCTGGAACACCAAGAACCCCTCCCCTCAACTTCTCTACTCCTCCTGGACTACCTCTTTCCTTTGGCTCACCCCCATTGCTCCCCAGTCACCTATCAAGCTCTCTACGGTCACCTCTATATTGACTCTGCTCCATGGCTGCGTGACTGTCAGCCTGGGCCCTTCAGCACCACAGGTACCAGGAAAACCAGCCTTCTGCTGCTTCCTGGGCATTCACTTCCAGACTTCTTCCACCTCTGGTGTCATTTTTGGATGTTAGCCCTCAATGGGACCCCTCCTTCTGCATCCTACAATCATCATCAATGGTCCCATCTGGCCTTGAAATCTATTAATCATTCCAACTTGCTCCTTAGGTGAGTCATTTTTATGCCCTTGTGGAACTGGCAAAAGATCCAATATTAACCCTCGAGAGGGCTGCTCTGGGTTCCCAGAATTAGGCCTCGCAACTTGTGCTTAATAAGACATCTCCTCTCAGAATGGTTGCATATTTAAGACTAGAGGGAATGACTATTAGGGTTTGATACAGAAGGAAGGGATTAAAGATAGATATGAGCCCTGGCCCTGGCTCATCTCTAGTTTTTAATGGCCATATGTTCCTGCATGGTCCTACTACTTGTTTGAACTATATAGCTCATTAAATTACACAATTCTGAGTTAAAAGGTAAAATAATCCTAAAGTAGATTTTCACAGTGTTTTTTAATTTTTAAAAAACAACTATCAAAGTGTCTGATCTCATCTTGGTGCATGTTAATGTGATCATTCACATTAGGAGAAAACTATACCCTTCAGAGCCATATATTACCCTTGACCCATGCAAAAAACTTCCAATGATGTCAATGGCAGCATATGATCCTATGGAACAAATTCAACCATCAGTTATAACCATTCAGTTCCGTTCACTTCCATGGAAGTGCAAATTTCATGGGTTTAGCAGAATAGATTTTGGTCCATCACAGAAAGGCACTTCTCAATGGAATATGTACAAGATAGTGATACATCTGGACTCAGGAAGATGCTTAAGCAATTAATTAAGAAAGCCAGACAGATAAAAAGAAACTCAGAGTACATTTACAAAGTACATGTTCTCCCATGAAACAAAGAGTTTTCAGGAAGGGTTAGCATAAATATAATGGTGCTGGACTGATGATGGCAGGTTAGAAACAGTTTGACTAAACAAAGCTGTACAAAAATAAATAATTTTCACCACTGCCAAAATTGAAGCCTAATTGCATTTCTCACAAATTTGCAAAAAAAGGGAAACATGTCAGTCTGATCTTCAATTTTTCATTTTTTTTTTCACAAAGAAGGTATATTTTGTAGGTAGAAAACTGTTATTTTGCAATTAAAAACTAAATTGTCAAAATTTCTGGGCAAAAATTGCAAATTTCTGCTTGGAGTAAATTCATGAATATGTATAATTTTGCCCAGAGTTTAGCAGAGAAATGTGTGTTT
This sequence comes from Gopherus evgoodei, assembly GCF_007399415.2. NCBI lineage: Eukaryota > Metazoa > Chordata > Testudines > Testudinidae > Gopherus > Gopherus evgoodei. Next base: position 41,872,063 of record NC_044332.1, read on the forward strand.
AGTGGTGCAAATATTAACATTTTGCTATGGCTCAAATTAATGAATAAATGCAAAAAAAATGAATAACTAACGAGGTAAAAACAGGTATACTTGCATTGGTCCAATCCTCAATGGTAATGAGCACCTCCGTTGAAATATATGGGAATTTTCAGTGCTCAATACCACTCAGGATAAAGCCCTCAACAGCTGATGAATGACAACAGTGCAGTTCATTTTACAGTAAAATTAACAGTGCTACATCTAGAGTTTTGATCATTCAACATATCCAATATTGGATAAAAGGAATAAAATGATTTATCTGATTCGTTACATTTAAATGACTGATAAATATTAAATTAAAAAATATTAAAAATAGTTAACAAAACAAAATAGTATTAAGCAGATGAGATTTTCCAAGATACGATTCCAGCTGTCAGTTAAAATTAACAATTTTTTTAAAAAATTCCAAATCAATGGTATTGCCACTGCAAAATTATTATTCATCTTAGCCATCTAACTAAAATTCCTGTAAGTGAAATACATTAAAACAATTGAAAATTTCTAATAGCTAATACATTTCAATTTTGCCTCAAGCTGGGAGTTCAGTGCTAAAATGAAGTTTATAATCCCATGAGCCCATTCAGTTATAAACTGCAGGTGGCAAATCAAGAGATTGCAAACTATGCTCCCTGTGTGTGAAAATCAATCCCCGAAAAGGTTTTCTACACCTCCTTTGACAGCAATTTAACAGCACAAACAAAAATGCATGTGCTAGTGGTGTAAATGTAGGGCTGAAGGTCTATGAACAGAACAGTGACCTTTAGAGCAGAAACAGCCTTTCACCACATTCTACTTACAAAGCTTGAGATGCTGTGTGCACAGAAGAGGAAAAGAAATCTAAGGCAGGTGCAAGAGAAAGCTGGAAAGAAAAAAACTGCAAACTTACATTAGTGACCTATTTTCTGAAACCAGCTTATCTTATATTGGATTTTTCTCCCACTAAGAAATATCAGATTTCTTCAGGACTAAGAAATAGCTCTTCACATCTGTCAATGCTGCACATTCTGAACTGTGTTCCAGTGTCCTGTACTAGACAATACAGCATGCATTAACTTAAGGTGCTTGTCATGGAGGGTACAGATAAATCGGTTCAATCCCTAGCAGCTTCACTTCATTATTACTAAAGATTAATGTGACACTAATTGGTCCTGAGCCTGATCTATTTATTGAGTCTTTTACAAGTATGAGGTGTAGAATTAAAACCACTTAGCCATTCACAGGGAGTGAACAGCAACTGTTCAATTTTTTGAAGGGATTTTACCCATCATTTTGCAATATGCCTTCATTTTATAATGTAATCAATCATATTTCATCACTGGAGTGCTTGAATATTACTTTTAAGGCAGTTTTATATTAATGAGAATTTTTAATAAAATTGAACATTATCCTTTATCCACAAGAAAAATAATAATAAACTGTTAATCATGATACATACTATAATCCTGAGTGCCGACAATAGGTCTTGCTCAAGATGAAGTATTTTCATCAGTAAGCTAGTTGTTATGCATTACTAGCGTGTGCGCAGTAGCCTAGCGTGACAACAATTTGCATAATTTTTCTTCTCTAACAGGCTTCAAAAATAATAATAGGCATACTAGATAAAATCTATTAATTTTAAACTTCAGCTGTTATTTTTATGGAGTAACTTATCAAAAGAACCTTGAAAGAATTAAAATTAATTATAAATGTGTCATTCTGGCTATCAGATGTGGGCCCATAGCCATCTAAACCGAATTCAGAAATGAAGCCTAAGGCAAGTCCAGAAGCAAATGGCTCTGGGTCCTCCCCATGGAAATGGCTGCAATAAGGTGCAAGGAGAATGCCACTGTCTGATAATTACCAGCAATGACCTGGAAAATCAGTTAAGGCTTTCATTGTACAGCTAGATTATATAGATAGACAAATAGTGATGAGTATTGGATATGCACACAAAGCTGTTATGGTTGAAGTATTAACACCTTAATCTACAGCAAGAAAAAACACTATGAATACTGATTTTTTTTTTTGCACACTGAACCTAAACAAGATATTCCTGTATGTTAATATCCATCAGAAAGATTAATGTGTTAGAAAATTTTGATGGCCAATTAGCTTCAGAAAGAAAAGTGAAAATATCTTTACATGGTATAATGGAGTAAGTTAGGGCCCATTCCTTATCTTTATGAATTAAACATTTGTATATCCCAACCCATATAGCAAGCAACTTGACTTTAGTAGAGTGACTTAGTAGAGTATATTCTCTTGGATATTAACCCTGTAGGAAGTCTGGCTAAGGGACATCTTCAAAGAGGGATTTAGGTGCGAGTACAATTTACTACGTATTTGATATATTGCCATTGTGAAATAACATTGCTCACTGTACAATGTATGAGGAAGGTGATTACACATTTAGACATGGACTCAGTCTCCACTACTACAAAAGCAAATTACCAAAAAGCACTCACCTACCCCAGTGACAGATGCTGTGTAAAAACCTAGAGAGAGACATGGAAAAACAACATATGCTCTCGTACACACACATGCCCTCACAATAAAAGCAGAAAAGGAAAACTTTGGGGGCTGATCGTGCCAGGTATTTCACCCCTGAGAGGCACTAATCAACTTCAATTCCTATTAACTTCAGGGGATTTGTGGCAGTTAAGCATTTTCTGGGATTGAGACCTGGGGAGAGAACAGGTTAATAACTGAAAATCCTTCATGAGTGGAATCTTCAAACAAAAGGTTAATAGAAAATGAACAAACCAACCCTCCTGACTCTAGATTAACCCTTAGGCTACTGCAGGTGCTGTGGAAGAGGGGTCAGGTAATTGGTGCATTCAAACCAAGATGGTGAAATGGAGCACACTGCATAACAAAGAAAACCCAATTCAAAAACATTATAGACAAGGAAAGACCCTCTCATACCAGTGTATTTTGATGTATTTTTCCAGTTCACTTTTTTAAAGCTCTTCTGATAAGCTTTGACTTTGCATAGCTCAATCTTTATAGTGACTCACCCATCACTCCATTTTCTCTTAGTGCCTTACACTTTTCTTTACTTATTGATTTTCACATACAACTCCATATTCAATAAGAATGGATTTTCAGAATGAGAAATGGATTAAAATATTGTTATGTCATTTAATATTTCAAAGACACAATCTGTAGATAATACACTGCACTGTGTTATATCCTAGCACACACTGTTCAACAATAGAGTCGTTTTTCTCAATAAAAGTATTGGCTGCATATAATTTTAGAGCCCAGATTTCTGCTAAAAAAGGCGGTGGGGGGCAGAAAGAATACAGTATAGCATAAGGGGTTTTTTGGCCTAACTTTGGGAGGCCTCGTTAGACAGATAACACCAAAAGGATGCATTTAAAAGCATGATAGTGGGAGGCAGGAGTTGGTGGGTTCTGTTCCTGACTATCACCAACTCCCTAACACCAGTATCGCAGAAACTGAAACCTCTATGTGCTTCAGTTTCCTCATCTATAAAATGGAAATACTACCACCTGCTTGCCTCCCAAGTCTGTTGAAAGGTACCTCCTGTCTACATATCACAGGTATAATACTTCCAGCATAAAACATGCTATACTACCACCAATATATTTCCAGTATACACACACACATTTACTAGAAGAACTTAGAATTTCTCTCATCGTTACATTTCTATAAACTAGAAATTTTATATTATATAGTTTACAACAAAAACATTCTCACTAGAAAGGTATCTTTTCAAAAAAAGAAGTCTTAGCAACGTTTACCCAAGAAGCTCAGTCCAGGGTACTTCAGCAAAATACCTAAAATCCTTGTTTAATGTACTGTACGGCTCTTTTGCAATTGCTGTATCTAATTTGTGTTCCTGTCGTATCAATGCCACCAAGGTAATTTTCTATAATGAATTATTTATATTCTGTTGTAATCAGACATCTGAGATAGTCTAAAACATTTATATGGCCACTTAGTTCACTAATGATAAGTGAGCTAGTTCTCAAAATGAGAAGCTATCTTAGGGACATGTTGAACTAACATTCTGGCCAATATTTTATGTCAGAGGAGCCATCTACCATATGGGTCAAAGAAACCACATAGAGTAATGAGAAGGATAGTCTTGTGCTTAAGGCATAGGTCTGGAACTGAGTTTTTCAAAGTTTCATGGATTGAAAAGTCAGAAGGGACCATTGTGATCATCTAATCTGACAACCCATATAGAACAGGCCATAGAACTTCCCCAAAATAATTCCCAGATGTTATCTTTCAGCAAAACATCCAATCTTGATTTTAAAATAGTCATTAATGGCGAATCCACTGACTTGGTAAATTGTTCCAATGATTAATTACTCTCTCTGTTAAGAATTTACACCTTATTTCTGCTCTGAATTTGTCTAACTTCAATTTCCAGTCATTGCATCATTTTATAGCTTTCTCTGCTAGTTTGAAGACCCATTATTAAATATTTGTTCCCCATGTAGATGCTTGTAGACTGTAATCAAGTTACTCCTTTAATCTTCTCTTTGTTAAGCTAAATAGATTGAGTTCTTTGAGTATATCACTATAAGGCATGTTTTCTAATATTTAATCATTCTCGTGCCCCTTCTCTCCAATTTATCAACATCTTTCTTGAATTTTGGGCACCAGAACTGGACACAGTATCCCAGCAGTGGTTGCACCAGTGCTAAGTATAGAAGTAAAATAAACTCTGTACTCCTACTCAAGATTCCTGTTTATGCATCTCAGGATCACATTAGCTCTTTTGGCAACAGCATCATACTGGGAGCTCATGTCCAACTGATTGTTCACCATGACCCCCAAATCTTTTTCAGAATTGTTGCTTCCTATGATAGAGTCCCCCATCCTGTAAGTATGGCCTACAATCTTTGTTCCTAGATGTATACATTTACATTTAGCTATACTAAAATGCATATTGTTTCCCTGTACCCAGTTTACCAAGCAATGTGGATCACTCTAAATCAGTGACCTGTCCTCTTCCTTATTTATCACTTCTCCAATTTTTGTGTCATCTGCAAATTACATCAGTGATGATTTTATGTTTTATTCCAGGTCATTGATAAAAATGTTAAATAGGATAGGGCCAAGAACCAATCCTTGTCAGACCCCACTGGAAGCAAACCCACTCAACAACGATTCCTCATTTACAATTATGTCGAATTACCAGCTTTGTGAAGAACATTGTGTCTGACCTAGGGCACATTAGAATTTCTTTTTGCCTGTTTCCAGTCTGTAAAAACTAGGATAATAATCTCTACTTCACGAAGGTGTCATGAGGATACATTAAGTATTATCGTAAGACATTCTAGTACCACTATGGTGGAAGAAGGTATACCTGCCTAGAAAGTTGATTTTAATTATTAAGAGATAAATATGGGGACTGTAACTGGCTCTGAAAGATAGGCTACAAGTCCAACATGTTCAGAGTCATGGTTCAGTCCAGAACATGGGTATTCTGGGACTTGTTCGTAGGGTTGATAGGAGTTAGAGGCACAGCTAGGAACGCTAGCAACGAGTTCCAAGGCTGTAAGAAGCAGCCTTCCCTCAGAACACAGAGAGTTCTCGCTGCCAAGAAAGCCTAGGAAAGAATAGGAGTGGGTCTCTGTATGGTGGGAGGAGACTGGTATAGAGCAGGAGGTTTATTCATAGGGGCCTGGTAGATGCCTAAGAGGTATAGAAGGGGCCTGCAAGGTTGCTGACAGGAGAGTTTCCTGGAGTACCCCAGCATAAATAGTACTACTGGGGGAAAGTGAAGTGAGAATAGCGTGGGGATGGGATTAGAGGGTCACCTCATCATTTAGGACCCCAGAGAAATGTGAGCTCTCCAGTGAGTTTAAGGGCAGGTCTTTGGTACGGGTGAACGAGGCGAAGGCCTGGAGCGCCGTTCTCCACCCGCTGCTCTGCTGCGGTCTGCAACCACAGCTGCTCCTGCCCCCTGCCTTGGAGCCACCCCTGGCCAGCTGCTCCCTGGTCCGCTGCTCTGGGGAGTGCTGATGTCAGGGTGCCCCCCTTTCTCTGCCCCCCCCCATGTACCCCATCTCCGCTGAGCTGGGGTTGGGACAGGGCTCAGGAGTGGATGATTGATGTCTGAACAAACCTTCAAACTGTTGAGTGCTGCTCTGCTTAAAGGGATAGTGCGCTGTCTCTCACACACTTCCCCCCCCCCCACACACAGTCTCTTGCATACTCTCCCAACACACAGTCTCTCTCCTATACACACTCTCTCACTCACATACTCTCCCAACACACACACACACACACACACACACACACACACACACACACACACATACACACACATTATTGTTGTCATTACTTTTTGGTACTTCCTGCAGTGCACATATATTCTCTGTAATTTTATTCTTTCAATTGTTAAGGATTAGAGTTCTGTTATTTTAGTTTTTTGACTGGTCTGTGCATTTCATAATTTTATTTCTCTCTTATTCTTAAATTTAATTCTTTAAGTAGTGAGTTCTAAAGTGCCTAATCTATCCTGACTGGAGTAATTATCATTATTACTTTTATTATCCTATTGTGCTTTGTCATTCATTATTTAAAGTGGTACAATCAAATAATAATATCCTTCTAGAATGTAACTTTAGCTTGTACTCACTTTAGCAGTGCCAGTTTAAAAAACATTAGCTAAACATATAACTTTAGACACTGCGCAGATGAACGTCACTTATTTTCAAATTGTATTTTTAGTTATATCTGTAAAATAAGTTAATTTATTTCCATTCAAATTTTAAGTTCCCTCTATGATATCAATAGCAATGATGGAGTCAAGTGTTAGTGAGTCATGTACATGATTGTGATCGGTAAACATAAATGCCAAAATAATTTGAAAAATAAATTCCCTTTCTTAATGAAAGAGAAAAAAAGCATTAATCACATATGTTAAAATTAAGTATGTTTTTAGTAGAGAGAAAAACAATTGACTAAAATAGAGTAGATAAGGGCAATAGCACACAGTATATCTGTTAGAGAAGGCAAGCAGATTTTATTTATCTCTCCTAAAGATAGCGTACAAAGTATCAAACACATGTTTCTGGCATTAAAGCTCCAGAACTGATACCTCAAGGTTTGGGATTGAGAATATCTTGCTGTATTATCTCTTGATTGTTCTAAATTTACATATGAACTTCAACCATGGCTTTAATAGGAGTTTGTATATATTTTTCTCTCTTTATATAACAATTAGATACAGTGCTCCTGTCAGCTAATTCCCAAATTATTATCTGCAAAAAACTCTAGAGTTTTCAGGTGCCTAAGTAGTCCCTGGAATCCCGGTTAAAGTTTCCTACCACCCCCCAAAATGTGAAATGGTGCCCCGGTGAGCCAGGAGTGGCCAGAGAGCTGCGGGAGGGCCGTGGACTCTGGCTAGGTGTAGCTCCCGTGTGACAGCATGAAGCCTGCCTGGAGGCATATGCTGAGCACAGGCATCACAACCCACAGCAGCAGCGCAGAAGGGTGGCAACACACCATATCTCATGCCATCCTTGCTTCTGCACTGCTGTTGGCAGTGGGCTGTTGCTTTCAGAACTAGGTGCCAGGCCGGCACCCTCCAGTATCAGGCCACTCTGCTAGTGCTTAATTTGTGCTAGAGTTCAGCTCTGGCACCTCTTTCAATACAAATTAAACACAGTCACTACCCTGCTTAAGCAAAAGGAGATTAATGGCCCTGCATACTTGGATCATAACAGCCCCCACAGCCACCAGCTCTAAATTGATTCCTTACTGACTGGTAGCAGTGTGGCGTTGCAAGCTTCCACACAGCGATCACCACTCACTTCTCCATTGTCAAAGCAGGTCTCATTTTAGTGTTGCTGCAGTGCAAGGCTGGGGAGAGCTCCGCACACAGTTCCTGGAAAGTGGCCTTGTGCATATGGAAGTTCTGCAACCACTGATCATCATCCCATAGCTGCATAACGATGCAATCCAACCAGTCAGTGCTTGTTTCTTGGGACCAGAAACAGCACTCCACTGTGTTCAGCTGCTGTGGGACTGCCAGCAGCAACCGGTAATTGTATCGTTCTATGGCTTCCAGCAGGGCTGCTTGAAGGACATTGCTATGTTCTGCACTGCTGCTCCTCTCTCAGCTCTGGAAATACTGCAGGATAAGATAGGTGGTGTTTGTAATGCTCCAAACAAGAGTGCACAGCTGAGCGGGACCATGCTTCTCAGAATATGGCATACATGTGGCTATGCCAGCCTTTAATGGCATGAAACATTATGGGTTGCAGTTGAAATCGGGGTGTGGAGGAGAAAACTGCATCATGTAATGTTGAAGCCATGTTCCCAGTCCCCCTTGCAAGAATGTTTTGTTCCCATAAGGCATTGCAAGCGCTTCCAAAAACCTCCTGCACCAAGATGCACTGTGGGATAGCTGCCCACAATGCATTGCTCTCAGCATCGATGCAAGTGCTGCTAGTGAGGATGCACTCCACCAACACAAGGAGTGTGGTGTGGACACGCATTATTGACTTATTGCAGATACTGGATGTTAATTTAACTGAAGTCGACTTAAGTTTGTAGTGTAGACATGCCCAGAGACATGAGGAGATGGGAAGTACTACAGTGGTTCACAGATTTCTCCTTCTGTGCATGAAGGTGAGAGAGCCCCCATATGTGGATCTGGTGAAGCATTGTCCAGAGATGGAAAGGTAAAGGACCTATGAAGTCATCTAATCCATCTCTCATGACAGTACGGGATTGTTCTCCACATTACATTTTCAAGTGCTTTATCCAATCTAGCTTTAGAAGTCTCAACTACTGGAATTTCTACTGTCATTCTGTGGATTGAACAAAATATTCCTACTAGCTTGTTGGAGTATATGTTCTTCAAACCAAGGAATGTGCTTTCTTTTGTGTTTTTACAGTGCATAGCACATTGTGGGAGCTACCAGAATACAAATAAATAATTGCCATAGTAAAGACTTTAGTCTGGATCATTCATAATGTGAAATGTAAACGCACAGCACAAAGTACTATGAAAGTACTTATGTTTATGGGTGTGTTTGTGACACGCACACACAGAAAGTAGCCCAGAGGTTCTCAAACTTCACTGAACCGTGACCCCCTTCTCACAACAAACATTTCTACATGACCCCAGTAGGTGGGGATGGAAGATGGCACCTATCCAAGTCCCGCTTCCCTGGACTGGGGGGGGAAGGGAGGAGGGTAGAAAGCTGAAGCCCAAGTGTAACAAAATATACCTCTGGCTGATGAAATATTCATGCCTATTTGTCATGAAGGACTAACATTGTTTCTGGAAGACTTTAATGAGTAAATAAGAATACAGAAGCTCTCCTGCCTTTGTACAGAAATGATATGTACAAAAATACCTTTGTTACATTGAACTTTGGGTGTTGGAGTAAGAGGCACCCATAAACATTCTTGATAATGTCCCATTTCCATGAAAACCAATAACTTTGGTATTTAGGATACAGTTTTCATCTGCAAATGATGATTCCACATCTCAGGCACACAAATCTGGACTATATAATAGCCCATCCAAACTGTACTGAAGATTTTGACAATCATGGTCCCACCTTGTGGTTCACATTTTCTCCAGGTGTGCATCCTTAGCACTCAGAAATGGAAAGTTCCATTAAACAGAAAGAGAAAGCTACCATGGCTCACCTTGCAATGTTACAAATGTGCCTCTTGGTAAATCAGCGTTACTGTGGCATTCATGGCATTCCTTATAAGAAATATCAGAGCAGTGTTAATTACTTGCAAATGGAAATTGCAAAGATGTTGTCCTACATTCTTGGCTGCACAGCAACCACTTTGCACAAGTCTACTCGTGCAAAGCAGATGCAAACACAAAAGTATCAGAAATGTGATTCTGCAACTGCTCTATACAAGGCAGGGCAAGAGATGAGAAAACACAAGACAAGGTGGGTTCTTAGAGTAGAAACTTTTGCAATAATTTGACTGGTGTGACTGCTTGTAACTCACATGATGCAAAACAACGACCCATCAGTTCTAAATAGTGTATTGAAGTAGCAGGAAATCTCCTCAACTCACTCCGTACATGCTCGTTCAAAGGAGAAACTAAAGCCCCAACATTTTACACCATATTCAGTCCCAGATTTCAGGACAACATATGCAAAACAAATACTGTAGCACAGCCAACCACAAGTTCAAAAATCGTGAGTTTGAACACAAGAAATCATGAGATCGTTTTTAAAAAAAAAAAATCCCAAGATTCGGGAGAAGGGAGGCTGGTTTTCAGGGGGTGGTATTTTGGTCTGTCTTCTGGTTTTTGAATTCCCCTTTATTATCCCCAACGAGTGTGTTACAAACCACAGGTCAAAAAAATCAACTGGAAATGCATGAAAAGGTGTAGGCCCCATTTCACCCATGCAGTTGCTCTGACTCCCTTCAGTACTACAGAGAAGAGGAGAAGGAGTTAGAAACAAAGTAACTACCATGTCATAACTGTCTTCTTGAAAGAGCATGGATGAAGGAGGTACCAATTCCATGCATGAAGAAGGAGGATGAAGTGTGAGGCAGGGCATATTATTGTAAGGGATTGCCATCAGAGCCTGCCACTTACAGCAGGGGAAATAAACCAGTTCTAGTGGAAGAACTGAAGAGATGTAACGTGAACTCTTAGAGACTGGAGATGAGTCTGTGTGCAAGAGAACCTTTCCCTTAATATCTCTGTCAGGATAGAGCAATTAATTAAGCAATATTCCATTCAAAGCCCTCCCCCCATTGTAAGACGATCATTTATTGAGCTCTTGCTGCTTTGTTACATGGTGCTGATTGCTGGTTCATTTTCCAGCTGTTTCTGCAACTCTGACTCTACTACCAACTTCCTGACTTTGAAAAACCTCATTTGCAGCGCTCCCGCTGCTTTGCTGCATGGTGCTGATTACTGTCTGTCTTTCCCAGGAGGTTCCCAATCTCACTGTGGCTTATATTAAACTACCAGTTTCCTGTCTGTATGGCTGTTATCAGAGCCGCCATCACTACTCCCTGAGGTGCTGTTTGTTGCTCTTCCTCCTGAAGTGGTTAATATTCCCTTTATTTTCTTCTTCTCAAGTCATGGTAAAATGCAAAGGGGGGGTTATACAGCAACTTCGATGCAGTATCCTGCACTGGACCATTCCAAACCACACAGACCTACTTTCTCTCTTTTATTTGTTACAGTGCTGACTGCAGGACTGCAAGTCTTCCTCTCTCCTGTCAGGGACTGTAGTTAAAAACAGTGAAATCAATAAGTAAAGGGAGTAGGCAGCACGAGCATGAACTGCCAGTAACCACATAAATTTCTTTGAAAGGCTAGAGGCAGCGAGCGCAAGGTGAGGGGATGGGACAGGAAGAGAGAGATGGCAAAACTGATGAACCCCCCTTCATTTGCAAAGAACAAAACTCTGGCTGATGACATTTTGGGAGTTTTTCAAAGACTGCAGATTTTCTTTAACACCTTTTTTTCCTGATCAGTTTCTGAATCCGTATTTGTCAGGTGCAGCCATCCTGTGGACCTCCTTTGCAAGCCTGCGAGGGATGTGTCTGTGAGGTAAGCACTACACATCCCGGCATATGAACATGGAGGTTTTGCCATGCCTACCTACAACCAAAATCAGGTTAAAACAAGTTCCCATTTCTTAATTCTAGGGCCTTTATTTATATCCTTATGGACCCTAAAATCTCTGTCCTTCTAGGCAACCACAAAGATCACTTATCTCCCTTCCCCTGCAGCTTGGAGGGCAAATGAGCTGCCTGTTTCAAATCTAAGCCTAATCCCTCTTCCTAGGGCTGGTCAGCAGGAGGTGTTCATTCCACAAGCAGTTAACCTCTGTGTGGGGAGTGAGACCAAGCACATCCCCTCTGATGTGCAGCTGAGCTTTTCCAGCCTTGTCATAAACAGATAGCTAAGGGTTAATGTCTCTTTCACCTATAAAAGGGTTAACAAACAGTGACCTGAAACACCTGACCAGAGGACCAATCAGAAAACAAGACTTTTTCAAATCTGGGTGGAGGGAAGTTTTGGGTGTGAGTCCTTTGTTCTTGGTCTGTTCTCTTTCTCGGCTCTGAGAGTGCTCTCTCTATCTCCAGGCTTTCTAATCTTCTGTTTCCCAGTTGTAAGTACAAGGATAGTAAAACAATAGGTTTATATTGTTTTTTTGTATTTACATGTGTGTAGTTGTTGGAATGTTTTAAATTGTATTCTTTTTGGATAAGGCTGTTTATTCATTTTTCCTTTAAGCAATTGACCCTGTATATTGTCACCTTGATACAGAGACCATTTTATGTCCTTTTTCTTTCTTTTTATATAAAGCTTTCTTTTTAAGACTTGTTTGAGTGTTTTTCACTGGTTAAGGCTAAGAAACAAAGGGAGGGGGAAAATCTCTTTGTGTTAGATTTACTAAGCCTGACTTTGCATACCCTCTGGGTGAGGGGGGAGAGAGATTAGATCTCTCGGTACTTGTGTTTCAAGGACTTGAAGCAGGGAATCTCCCAGCGTACCCAGGATGGGGAAATCTGGGAGGAGGTAAAGAGGGTGAAATCTCTTTGTTTGGATTCATAGAGCTTGAATCTATATCTCTCTCCAGGAACCCAGGGAGGGAACACCTGGAGGGGAAGAGGGAGAAGGGAAGTGGGTTATTTCCCTTTGTGGTGAGACTCAGGGCATCTGACTCTTGGGGGTTCCCCAGGGAAGGTTTTGAGGAGACCAGAGTGAGCTAGACACTGGAATTCTGGCTGGTGGCAGCGATATCAGATCCAAGCTGGTAATTAAGTTTGGAGGTTTCATGCTAGCTTCTCATGTTCTGAACTCTAAGGTTCAGATCTGAGTAGGAGAGTTATGACAAGCCTACCATCTGAAATATCTGAAGGCACCCTAAACTCCTTCTGTCAAGTTACTGGACCAACTGGCTTCACTGATAGTAATATGGCAAACATAAGTAATTAAAATCAAGTCATGGTAGTGTTTTGATGCCCTACCATTACTTTCCTTACAAGGCTAAATGTGATGAGAAATCTGAGATATTGCACTCTTAGCCAAGGAAATTATTCTTTTTGTGAATTTGTACAGATCTGTGTATTAGCATGTCACAGGGTTCTCTACTCACCAGTGGGGCATCTCCTGGTGGCTCATCCAGGGATTAGCTCATGACCAGTTTGATGTCCCCTTCTTCAGTTTCTTGCCCTGTGATGTCACTCTCTCTCAGTGGAGTCAGATTATTCCCTCTTCCTCACTCGGGGAGCTCCTTCTTTGTGGCTTGGACCTCTGGTTAGGTTGCTATAGTCCTCCCCTTCTGGGGTATCAAAGTCCATTGGACGACTGTCTCAGGAAGCCTTCTGGTCCACTGCTCATTCTGTGCCACTTCCCCAGTGGCTGGTAGGGGAACCTGGTCCTGCCCACTACTCTGGGTTCCACCCCAGGGACCCTACAACAAGCAGCCAAGCTCTGCACTGTCCCAAACCTTGCTGCTGTTTCCCTGGGCTACTTCCTACTTCACCTCTATCAGGCTCCTTCTCCACCTGTCTCTAGGTGTGCCCTTCCCTCCAAGCTTCTGTTCTCCCTCTTGTTTTCTCCTTTCCCTCTGTAAGCCTAGAGAGTGACTGCAGGCCTTCTGTACTGCAGCCCCCTTCTTACTTGCTACCTCCAGGTTTTAGAGCAGCTTATCCTGCCCCTCGCCCAACTGGGCTTCATCATCGATTAAAGGCTTTTCAGCCTTGACTCTCCTGCAGGTGCAGCCTGTCATAGGGTTAACTGGCCCTTTCTCCTCAGGCCTCGTGTGGGGTAGGCACCTGTAACGAGGCGGTGTGGCTCCCCTCCTCATCCGGGAGGGTCGAGCCCCATCAATCATCCATGGGGGTGGGGCCTCTAAGCGGAAGTCCCGCCCCCAGAGGGTCAAGCGGCGACCTGGAAGGATAAAAGCCTGCCCTCAGCCCTCAGTTGGGGCCCAGCCACCGTCAGGAGCAGACCTGTCCGCGGAAGTTCCTGACTGGGAAGCTGCTGAGGCCGCAGGCTGGTGTCCGGACTGGCCAGAACCTCCCCGCTACGACGAGGAGCTGCCGGAGCTGCCCCGCTCCCGCTATGACAAGGAGCTGCTGGAGCTGCCCCGCCCCTGTTGCGGCCCTGAGGACCCCCCGAAACAGGCCTGGCTGGACTTCCCAGAAGAGCTGCCGGACCTGCTGCCCAGCCCTGGCCATGAGGAGCCGATGTGGTGGGACGTCCCTGAAGCTGATCCCACGAACCAGATAGGCTCGGAGGGGGATACTGGAAGTAGCCAGGGGCAGCCTACCCAGGTCAGGCTGCAGACCTCCCGATACCCATGGTGGTGTGTTGCGGTCAGGATCCCCACTGACCACCGGTAGCGATGATCACCGCTACTAGGGCCCTGGGCTGGAAAGCAGTGGAGTGGGTGGGCCTGCGTTCCCCCTGCCACCCGTAACCGGGTGGCAGATTCCCCCTCTTCCTGGCCGAAGAGGCTAGAGCTGTTATAACTGTGTTTGGTGCCCCGCCCGAACCAAGGGCTGGGGCCCTGTTGACTGTGCCACTGCCCGACCCTATCCACAGGGACCGACTACCCGCGCGGTGGGCTACAGTCCTGAGAACCGAGACCCGCAGACGACAAGTCGAGGCCGGTGTGGCTCCCCTCCTCATCCGGGAGGGTCGAGCCCCGGCGAGTCTCGCTTACACACCCCATCGCATAAAAATCAAATGTGCCATTCTTATGGAAACACATAGTCAAACTGCAGAAAAATACTTCACTTTCTTCATTGAAATGGAAGTCTGATTTTAATTGAACTTGTCATATACATACATGCTGTCAGGGCTGGTGCAACCATTTAGGCGACCTAGGCGGTTGCCTAGGGCGCTAGGATTTGGGGGGTGGCATTTTCTTCAGCAGCGACCGTGGTGGCTGGATCTTTGCCTGCCCCAGTCGCCGCCGGCATTTAGGTGAAGGGAGCTGGGGCAAGGGAGCATGGGGAGGGCTTCCTGCATCAAGGAAGTGGGAGGTGGCACGCAGGGGAACTCCCCGCCCCAGCTTACCCCTTCCCCGTCTCCTCCCCGAGCACGCTATGGCTGGTTCACTTCTCCCGCCCCCCCAGGTTTGCAGCGCTTAAGCTAATTGGCGCCGTAAGCCTGGGAGGCTGGAGAAGTGAAGCAGCGACAGCGTGCTCGGTGAGGAGGAGGAGCAGGGTTGAGCTGCTTCACTTCTCCCCCCTCCAGGCTTGCGGCACCAATCAGCTTAGGCGCCACAAGCCTGGGAGGCGGAAGAAGTGAAGCAGCGACGCCGTGCTCAGAGGGGTGAGCTGGGGTGGGGGCGGGGCTCAGGGCAGAGCGTGGGGAGCTGCCGCAGGGAGGGCACCTCAGGGGTGAGGGGGGGAGCTGCTGTGAAGGGAGGGTGCCTAAGGGTGGGGGCTCGGGGACGGGGGAGGGCACAAGGTGGAAGTTTCATCTAGGGCATGAAACATCTTTGCACCAGCCCTGCATGCTGGTGTGAGCTGGGAACGGGCCTTGGTTGTTATTGGGCCAGAGACAGTTGATGTTGTACATCTAAAACAATCAGCAGTCCATTGCTGGACGGTGATTCTTTACTCAGGAAATCAGTATAGTTTCTGTAACATATCCAGGTTTAAAGTCCCAGTGACAGAGTTTAAGGAAATTGAAGGTATTGCCCGAGCCCCTGCCTCACACCTTCTTAATCTTCCAAAATATAAGATTAGAGACGAGATTATTTTCTAAGTATGGGCCTAACAATCATTTATTTAAGGGGAGCTTGCAGTTTGCCTTTCTGAAGGGAGTTGTTGACAGTCTCCTCCTTTAAAAAAAGAAAAGAAAGATATTCTTGAATAGACCTTTAGTTAGTATAACTGTCATTGCTCCATTATGCAGTGATGATAATTAATACCAGTTGGGGCAGATCCTCAGCATCTCCTCCCTGGACCTTTAATTTATGTTGGTAACTATCCTAATGTCTCCTTACTGGACTTGCATTTGGCCCTTACTTTGCCTTTAACAAAAATATCTACTTTTTGTTGTTGTTAAAGAAGAAACCTTCTATAGACTTCTCAGCTGAATTGTGATAGTTTGTCACTGACATATAGATCTTAGTGTGAACAGTGGAAGCCACATCATGTGAATTTTATAAGCAAATTATCAGTCTTTCATCCCTTTCAATATATTTGTTGCAAAAATGGAAGCCATCCAGGTACATCTAAGGTCCCAGGAGTATTATTAAAATAATTGGTAACCTAGCTGATATTTAGCTCAAAAGTTGTGAATTAATTAAAATGTTGTTGGCTTTTTCTATAAATGTTGTTATAAATAATGCTTTGCTAAAAGTACAACAAACATCTGATCCAAAACACTTCAGAAGTGAAAAAAACTTTAAAAAATAAGGAAATCTAAAGATGGGATCTTTACAATGACAACCACGTTAAAAAAAGCATTGAACATTCAGGCCCTGATACAACACAACAAAAAAACATTCGTAACTGTAAGAGGTTAAGTCTCATTGAAATCAGTGGACTTAAGCATGTGCCTAAAACTGAGCATATGTTAAGTGCTTTCCTGAATCAAGACCATAAATGGTGATGTTAATTAGTGGCCAAGACAATTTGTTTCCCTCATCTCCATGTTTATGACACTTAGGAAGGGACCAAGTTAATTCTCCTTGAGTCTGGCTGAATGCAATCATTTGATTAATGTGGATGTTTTTGTTAAGATACCGCCACTTTATATGGATTAACTGTTCATTCTCCAACTCTTTTTTAATCATAGGAAATTATTTGGATCAGATGCCGAAAATCTGTTTATCTCATGTCATGATCTGTCCTTTGTCTTGGCCCATAACAGAGCCATTAATACAATGCTCAGTCTGCCATGGCTTCTCATATGGTAGGTGACATTTATGTGAGGTTTGTTTCTTCAGAAGAAAATAGATTAGAGGAGATGTCTGACAGGTCTTCATAGCCACTTCACAGGCTGCACATAAGGTATAAAGATCATCCATGTAACTATTGACAGAAATAACCTGAGAACAAGTAATGACAATGAGCTGTACACTAAGCATGCCCTCTCCTTAAGAATTAAATGCTTTAATCCCAGCCTAGCACTCAGCCCTTCAGGAAGTTTGAAAAACAAAGTTTGGAAACTTCTAAGGGCATAACAATCAGTAATGCAAAAGTTCTGCATCCTATTGCCTCCAAATGACTGTACCCAGGGAGATATTCAGAGTCAGCGGGCCAAACGCCTCAACAATCACACACAGAAAATGTCCTGTGGAAAGAGATAGTCACATACAGCTTTCAGTATTGGAAATCTGGGTTGCTTTTTATTTTTGTTGTTTTCACTTGTGTTTTTAAATTACTATAACTAAGGCTATGATTTAGTCAGGGCTATTTATAGTATAAGTCATGGAAGGTCATGGGAAACAAACAAAAATTCACAATCCGTGACCTGTCCATGACTTATACTATAAATACCCCTAACTAAATCTGGTGGGGGAGGTCACTCTTTGGAAGGGATGCCCCAGGGAGCCACTGCTAAGGTGGGGGCCGGGGCCACGGCACCAGCTGCCACGGCTGCTCTGACCTCCCAGGGACCGCTGCCAGGGGCGGCCAAGTATCAGATGCTTCCGGGGCCCGCTGCTGTGGATCGCCTCCGGAGGCCACTGACAGCGACTTCTGCCAGGGGTCACCAACAGTGGCTGCTCCGGCCACTCTGGGACCACTGTCGGGGGCCACCAAGCAGTGGTTGCTCTGGCTGCCCCAGGGTCCACTGCCCGGGGCTGCGAGCAGCAGCTGATACAGCTGGTCTTGGAGCCCTTCATCCCTGCAGCAGTGGCTGCCAAAAAAGTGACAGAGGTCACAGAAAGTCACGTAATCCGCAACTTCCGTGACAAACTCAGAGCCCTAAATATAACATGATTGATAACAAAATATTTATTCTTTAGCAGCAAATGGAACCAGAGCTCCTGTAATTCAGAGTGAAAGATCAATAGCTCTATACTACAAACATAAAATATTTACAAAAGTGAGTATCATCCCTATTATACATATGTATAAATTGAGTCACAGAGTGGTGAAGTGACTTGACAAAAGGTCACACAGTGAGTACTGGCAGAGTCAAAAACAGAACTCACACTTCCTGAGCCCCAGTCATATGCTGGAGTATCAGCCATTACAAAAGTATATTTATTCCAAATACTGGTGTAAGCAGAGTCAGGATGAGCTCTACCCTGACATCTAGTGGAAAGAATTTCAGAGAGTGTATTTGCATAGGCACGCCTACCCCATCCCAGGCTGCCAAGCTGTGGGACTGCTTTGTGACAGAAATGACTCACCCTCAGTTGGGTGGTACTTGCTAGACAAGGGACATGGGTTCCAAAACCCAGTGAATTGAGAGAGGCTGGGGACAGGTATCTGTGTCTGGTGGTGCAGTCTCCTTGTGGAACCAGAAGCACCAGTTCCACCCCCTCCTTTCTCCACTGTGGAATGTCAGAGTTGTTTTTTTTATTCCCTCAAGAATCTAGATACAGGTTACTGAGCTGAACTCACTGTGGGCTAATGGTGCACTAGCACTGGGGCTCCCCCACTAAGAGCTGAGATCACTAAGAGTTGAAATCACTAAAGAGCTGAAATTACTGAGCTGAGAGCACTGAGTACTGTGCTAACTAGTGGGGGAGCCTGAAGCTATACTGTGGAACAGAGCAGCTTGTGGAGTGCAGCAGTTTGCGGGGATGGCTGGAGGGGATCACGGGACAGCTGGTGGAGCGGAGCGGCTGGCAGAGCGGAGTAGCTGTGGGACGGGTGGAGCGGCCCACAGAGCGAGCGGAGCCGAGCAGTTTGTGGGGAGAACTGGAGCAGCTCATGGAGCAGAGCAGCTGGTGGAGCGGAGCAGTTCGTGAGGACGGCTGGAGGAGCAGAGTGGAGCGGCTGGTAAAGCGGAGCAGTTCGTGGAGAACGCGGAAGCAGAACCCACGGAGAGGCAGGGCAGTTGGCCCTGGACCACGTAAGGGGCCCCTTTCTACCCAGGCTAGGGAGAGGGACCTCTACAGATAAACTCTCAAACTCTGGGGTGGCATTGACCAGAGACTTTTGGGTTGTTGGACTTTGGGGTGATTGGACTTAAAACCCTAAGGGGAAAAAGGACATTGCCAAATGTACTTGAAGGTGGGTTTTTGTTTATGGTTTGTGTTATAACCCTGTTTGTGGTGTTTCTCCAATGGGATGCCGCATTGATTCCTTCCTTTATTAAAAAGATTTTGCTACACTCAGACTCTGTGCTTGCCAGAGGGGAAGCATTGCCTCCTAGAGGCACCCAGGGGGGAGAGGTATGTAAGTGTCCCAGGTCACTGGGTGGGGGCTCGAGCCAGTTATGCATTGTGTTACTGAAACGGAACCCCTGGATACTGAACCCGGCCCTTGTTGCTGCCAACTCAGAGGGGCAGAAGGGTTACACTGGTATTTGCCCTCACTGCTCTTGGGAGACTATTACACAAAACAAACTAATAGACCTCACCTGCTAACAAGTTTTCCTGATATTCAGCCCAAAAGCTTGTATGCTTCATTCCATTTTATTTCTTGGATGGTCAACTCTCTTTCTGGCAGGAATAGTGTTTTCAAACACATGTACAGCACCTGACAGAAAGGGGTTCCAGTCCTCACTGGGACTCCTGGAAGCTACCATGTTACAAACAATAAATAGAGTGATGAAGGGTCTGGAGACCTCCTCATCATTCATATTTTTTTAAATCAATGAAAATTTGTTTTGGAGAGGAAATTAATTAAAAAATAAAGGTTTTAAACCAGAGGCCAGGACAGGCTGGCTTCCAACCAGCCACAAAAATCTCTAAAATGCAGTTTCTGAGGTAGGTTTTTAAGCATTTGAACATCTCTTCACTGTTAAGGGTCTGTCTTTCTTCAGTGGATCATGTCTCAGACCTGACCTACACACAGCTTGTGAGCCAGTGTAACTATTATGTTTAGGGATGTGAGCTGTTTGGGTTTTGTTTTTTTTGTTTGTTTGTTTGGGGGGGGGCATTGTTTGGTTGGAGTTTTTTTGTTTTTACCAAATAGTGACATTGGTACAACTTCTAGTGGACTCAAGGCACCTTTATCTAGTATAATTATACCAGAATAGCTTATTACCCTTTCTGTATAGGAATAGCTATACTGGTATAAAGCACCTTTGTATATAGCTGCATCCACACTAAGAGTTGTATTGCTTTAACGATGTCGGTATAGTTAAAGTGGTGCAATTTTATATGTACACAGGCCCTTAGAGAAAACAGCAAGCCTAAGTTCTATTGTGTATAATATAGACACCTGGAGAAAACTGGTTTGGAAAGGGGGTAGGGATAAGAGACGTTGTTAAGAGAGGTGTCTGAACACAGAACAGGGAGTTGCTATCCAGACAGCAAGTAATGCTGACAGCCTGGCCAGAGAGAGGATTGCTCTCATGGGAGGTAAGCTATTAACTTCTCTTGTTTTCTCTCTGTAACTCAGCTCAGGATGCCTTAGCTAGTTTGGGCCATGGCTACACTCACACTTTATGGCGCTGCAACTTTCGCGCTCAGGGGTGTGAAAAAACACCCCCCTGAGCGCTGCAAGATACAGCGCTGTAAAGCCTCAGTGTAATCAGGGCGGCAGCGCTGGGAGCACGGCTCCCAGCGCTGCACGCTACACCTGTAAAGGATGTGGCATGTTAAGCAAAGCATTTCTTTTAATTCCATTTTCTCTTGCTCTGTTTTTGATCAGTCTTGGTTTAAGAGAGCCCCATAGCTTCTAGGAGAGGGGCTGAAGGATAAAGACTTTCTGGACAGGGCCGCCCAGAGAGGGGGGCAAGTGGGGCAATTTGCCCCAGGCCCCACAGGGGCCCCCAAGGGAATATAGTATTCTATAGTATTGCAACTTTTTTATGGAAGGGGCCCTCGAAATTGCTTTGCCCTAGACCCAGGGCCGGCGCTACCATTTAGGCAGCCTAGGCAATCGCCTAGGGCATCAGAATAATTGGTGGGCGCCGTTTTGCTGGAGGGGGCAGCAGGCGGCTCTGGTGGAGCTGCCGCAGTGGTGCCTGCGGAGGGTCCGCGGCTCCGGTGGAGCTGCCGCAGTCGTGCCGGAGGACGGTCGGCTCCTTGCGCAGCTCCAGTCAACCGACTGCAAGCATGACTGCGGCAGCTCCACCGGAGCCGTGGAGCACCGTACCCTCCGCAAGCACCACTGCGGCTCCTCCACCGGAGCCGTGGGACCAGCACGCGGGGCAGCAAAATTGCCATGCTCCTAGGGCGCTCAAACCCCTAGCGCCAGTCCTGCCTAGACCCCCTGAATCCTCTGGGCGGCCCTGTTTCTGGAACCTCCATTTCCCACCTAGCCCCCTCCCCCACCAGTCTGAGTCAAAGTTCAAGGACAGAGGCCTCTCCCCAGTGAGTTGTAATGCTGTGGTGAGTAACACACAATAGGAAAAGCCAAAAGACCAAGGAGGAGTCAAGAACTGACAGCTGTTTTGCTCACAAAAATAATTACTCTTATAGCTGAACCATGATAAACCATCTCTCTCCCTCATTGGTGTTTACGGTGTCCTTAAGCTGAGGGTGGGAATACCTGAGCACACCGGATCTAAAGCCTCTCTACAGGGCACAGAGTAGTTACAGATGAGTTCTGCTTGCTTGTGTGAATGTTTAAGAAAGATGGGTGAGGATTGTTCTTTTCAAATTGGATTCAGAAATGAGACAAGATCCCCCTTGATGTCAGTACTGCAGTCCTAATCCTCGCTCTGTTCACCATAGAAGAGCAGAGCCAGCACTCCCCAACCTATGGACCCTTTCCCCTTTCCAGGTCCCTTATAGTTTGGAGCATTTACCACTCTGGATTTGACTGGCAAGAAGCAGAATTAAGCATGAAAGCCAGTATCTTCTCCTCAACCACCGATAAGAAGAAGCAGATGATACCACTGTAAATCAGTAAGGGCCCCCAGCCATTTTAGAAGCCATTTCACCACACATTAGATCAATGGGAGTTGAGCACATCTGGCACCTCACAGGCACAAAGCCCTCTGTAAGCCACTGATATAGCTCTAGCACACAAAGGAGAGTTTGGCATATAGTACTGACCATTGTCAATTTTATATCTGCAGATATCTTGCAAAAAACACCTTTGTCAAGACCACAGGCATCCTGTTAAGATCTGCCGGTTAACAGGAGTCAGATCTTTTGCGCATGAATGACTTTGCCTAGCCCTGTAAAAATGTGCTAATCTAAACTACATTTTGCCTTGCAAGAATGGAGATCACTTCAGCGCAACAGCGCCAACTGTCTTGTTTTCAGATGTGTTTGTCTGGTGCATTAAAACAAAGCTAGTTTTTTTAGTCACTTATACATACATACCGCACACAGAGCAGATAGATTTTAAAACATAATAAGTAACTCCATGTAAGCAAGTCTATAGGTAGGATCTATGTTCCTTAAAACATTAAGATTCTCAATAAAGCAATTTTCTTCAAAAGTTCCTGAATAGGCAGGCTTCTGAATCTTGCATAACTGTAGTTAGCCGTTGATTCAGCCACCATCTTTGCCTTGAGAAGGAGCCACCATCTCATTCTCTAGGCAAAGAACCTGAGCAAGAAAACATATACCATGAGTCAAATAATGAGAGTAGGAAATGCTACACACTTAAGAAACCCATTCTTCTTTATAGTTTCAAGATAGTAAATACATCTTCATGTTCCAATACCATAGATACTGCCCATCAGAGAAATCACCTTCAATGCAACAAACCCGTAATTCAAGATTGCCAGTTTATAAAGTATCATTTATAATTATTATTCCTTTTGGGGGAAGCTAATAGGTCTGGTTATTGGAAATCAAGTTCTGTGCTCTGTTTCCAGAATCAAAGTTGAAGAGAAAAGCTTTCTTGCCAAATGTAACTAGAAATTTAACCAGTCAAGGAGATCCTTACTTCATAATTGTGTACATCATACTGACCATCCAAGAACATCTCTCTAGGATGTAGTTTCTGCTCAGGAATATAGGCCAGCTAATTGGAGGGCAGTTCTGCCTTCAGGGGATACTAGCAAAATGGATATTAGTAATGATTCTAGGTCAAAACTGTGTCAAACAAGTTTGCGTGTATCACAAGGTGGTGTAAATGTGAGGAGAATCAATTCAGCAAGAACAGCAGGGACCATTTCACACAGTTCTATTTAAATAAATATCCTCGGTTTAATAAGTTATTAGTTCTTTCACCATGTACCATGGTTATGATAAAGTTTAGTGCCAGTTATTTTCCCTAGCTTGATAGATTCAGTTTCCCAACGTGTGTAATAAATAGGTTAAGAAATACAGCTGCAAGCATAGCTAGAATGCACCAGCTAACAACTGCTCGTCTAGAAGATAATTATGAAGGGTTAGCAGAATTAAACAAGGACCCGTTCTATTTTGAATGAAAGGGGATAGAGCAACGAAACTCCTCTTGTAAAGGCTATAACATTCATTCCCCTCCAGCCGCCTCAAAAGGTGCCATATGATATGAATATTAATAATTCTATCTTACCCAATTCGGGTTGCTTCAAGGCTTGCTGCATTCTCAGATGTTGCAACAACATGAAAAAGCAAAAACTTGACAGCCTTCTAGACATTTGAGACCTTTGGCATTTCTCCAGCTATTTTACAGTGACAAGCCACCCAGCCCAACAGCTGTTGGAAGTACATGCAACCTATTGTATATATTACATTTCCATTCCAAAGGTGACTCACAGCAAAAGAGAATGTGGTTAAAAAAAACCCTAAAGTTTCTGCTTCTTACCTGCCATGGTTCTTGTTGGCCATATGCTGCACTAGGCAAGAGGTATTTTCTTTTCCAAGCAATAAGCCTAGAACACATAAAGATTTAATAATTAACAAGAACTTGAGGAGGACACTCGTGTGTGATGCATGAAAGGGAGAAACTCAAAACGGATGAAGTCCAATTTAGTTAGTAACGGGATCAAAGAGAGTTTTCCTGCACTGCCTGTCACAGGGCTCAGTCGATGTATTTTAAAACCTGAATTCTGGACTGGAAAAGAGCAGGATAAAACTTGGCCAAGATTTTCAAGAGCAGCTAGTGATTTTGGAAGTCTTGATTTTTGGGTGCCCAACTCAACACACCTTTAAAAGGCCTGATTTTCAGAAAGCGCTCAGCACCAACCCACTGAAAACCAGGCATCTTTAAGGTGTGTCAAGGTGGGCACCCCAAAATTATTAGTCAGTTTGCAAGTCTTGGCTATTGAATTGTGGTAGAGGTGACTTCCTCACGAGAGTTGGGGAGGGTGTACCTATGTGGGTATGGTTATGCTTTGAACTGGAGTTATAAATTCCAGCTTGAGGAGACAGATCTTGTCTCCAGTGGCTAGCTTTGATCGAGCTAGTATGGTAAAAATAGAGTATAGCTGCAGCAGCAGGAGAGGCTAGACTCCCTGCGTACGTACCCCACCAAGACACTAGGCACATTGTTGGGTGGTTGATCCCACCCACTTGCTCATGCACTCTGTTAGAACGCTAGTACAATCCTCAAGCTTGGATTTACACCTCCAAGTCAAGGTGTAGACATACCCCTATGTCATGTGACCAGAAGAAAACTGGGAAGG
Source organism: Gopherus evgoodei (assembly GCF_007399415.2). Lineage (NCBI taxonomy): Eukaryota > Metazoa > Chordata > Testudines > Testudinidae > Gopherus > Gopherus evgoodei. Next base: position 41,896,688 of record NC_044332.1, read on the forward strand.
GAAATTTCCTTAGGAGTAGAGGGAGCTGTATGGGGGGAGCATGCTGAGCAGAGAGTTGTGGGCGGCATAAAGAGTGGCCATGTGGGAAGCTGTGTGTGTTTGCTGCCTGGTGGGTTCAACAGGCAGCAGTAGTGCCTGTATCACAAGCAGGCTGACTGAGGACTCACAGTCTGATGATTGCTGCTCTCAGCTGCCATCATTGTATTACTCTGATTAGAGATGCAAGCATATAAATAATTAAAAGAACTAATGCATCGGTCTTTGAATCAATTGCAGCTATACTGCCAGTGGATAAGTTGGCAAGTACAGCTGTGGAACACCTTACACCTTCACTTGGAACTCTGACACAGACTGTCACTGCTATATTGCAATAACTAGCTACCAAAGGACACAGGGTGAGCCTTAACTTCCCATATTCATAACAATTTGTGTCACATGCTCCCCACTCTCTTTTTGTATGTACTTCATAAAATGTACAGGGAAAATATTAAGCACACTAAGCCCAGGAGGCATCCCTGCTTCTTCAATTTGCAAGAGAGAAATCCTAAGTTAACTGTGTCAAACGTTTCTAAATATGAAATTCTCTGCAAGGAAACAGGAGACCCAGAATGAGAATCTTGGTGCTGCTATGAAATACTTATAGCTCAATGTTCTATCCACACGTTAACACTGTAATGTCACACACTTCCTACCATAGGCACTGACTTCCCCCTCCCCGTTTTCCTCTGGGTGCTTGACCCCCCTGGTCCTTTCCCCCACTCCACACCTTCCATGAGGCCCCGCCCCTGCCCTGCCTCTGCCCATCCCTTCCCCGCCCCCATTCCAACCCATTCCCCAAAGTCCCTGCCCCAACTCCATCTCTACCTGCCAATATTCCAACTCCTTCCCAAATCCCCACCCGGCCCCGCCTCTTCCCTGCCTCCTTCCCTGAGCGTGCCACATTCCAGCTTCTCTCCCCTCCTCCCAGAGCATGCTAATGCTGCCAGACAGCTGTTTGGTGGCAGCCAGGTGGGAAGTGCTGAGAGGTAGGTGGAGGAGCAGGGATGTGGAGTGCTCGGGGGGGGAGGAGGAGGAGGAGGTGGGCAAGAGGGAGGGGAGCTTGGCTGCCGGTTTATGCAGTGCACCCACTAATTTTTCCCCCGTGGATGCTCCAGCCCCGGAGCACCCACGTAGTCAGCTCTTATGCTTCCCACGATCACCAGTGCGTCAGACTAGCACAGAAAGTAACTAATCCTACTGAATCAAACAGCATTATCCCAAAACGTATTGCTCCCCTGCACCTTTCCTAAACTCCAAGCTGCCTTCCCTTACCTCTCCCCCAATTCCAACGACCTTCAGACACCAGCATACAATTTTAAACCTTTGCCTCTTCTGCCATCATATCTACTCGCAAATAAAGAACCTAAAAGACAATTCAAGTGGAAAAAAATTACCTTCCTGTATAGCTAAAACTCACACCAGCCTTGTGGGAAACCGTAGTCAGTGACCCAGTTCACTGCATAGTGGAGCTATTTTATGGTGTCCTTCATATCTAGAATACATTTCCCACTAATCATCCTAGTTAACAGAAAAGCTGCACAAGCCACTTAGCGCCTCTGGCCTAATATCTATCATTCCATACAAAGCACAAAGAGTGAGGAGATCCTGCTCCGCCCGCCCTTTCCCACACTGTGACATCACCGCAGGAGGCAGCTCAGGTCTCCTCCGCACAGTCACTTTCTACTGTGAAGTGTTCAGAAAGGAAAGCTTTTTCTCACTCCTTTCTTTTGGCAGTCTGCAGCCTCTCCCCTCAGTCCTCTTCTCTTCCCTGGCATGTTCTCATGTTAATTTCCTAGACTGTCTTTAGGCTATTAGAGCATCTGCACAAACTAATGAAACAGGCTGTCTCTAGAAGGCACTATATAAGTGCAGAGTGTGTCGTTACACACCCGGCTCCGAGGTCAGCAGGTCTCCTCTCAGAGGGAAATGAGCAGTGATTTAAACACTTAAAATAAGGGGGAAGTTGCTGGCCTTTATTTAAAAAATGAAGAGAAAATAAAAAAGACCTACCATAGTTTTCAAACTCCTCGCTGAATGCTGATGTGTTTCAGGTTAATTTACACTGCTGCACTCTTTGTAGGAGATTATTCCACTCTCCTATGCTTCCTCAGTGACAGAAGGCTAGTTAAGACTAGAAATTCTCTTTTTTTCCTGTTACAGTTTCCCCCCCATACTTGCCTGATCTCAAGAGCGCCTCTTTACTGAGCCTCTATGGGTACCAACATAGCAAGAATTGCATCATTGTCCTTGTCCAATGAACTCTGCCATACAATCTGTGTTTGGCAAAAACACTGCAAAACTGGTTCCTGGCAAATATTCAAGCACCCAAAGAGCCACAGTGTCACTTCACAAACCTCTTTCTTTCTATAGTCACAGATACTGCAGTATTTCTAGCTGAGATTGTGGACAGCACAGGATACATGACTTAAACTGGCCGTACACCAATAAAATAGCAAAGCAATTCTGAGGTGGAGATTGTGCAGTTGTCTTTGACTCCTCACAATGGGCCTATGTATTGTTGTGGGTGATATTTTTATGGGGTATCCACCCATGTAGCATCACCTGTGCTGCAAATCTCGGGCACAATGGAGTGAATTCCCTTGCTTTTGAATTGACCCATTTGCACTCTTATTGTACTGTTGCTACAGAAGACACTGGCCTGGCTCTGTGAAAGCGGAGAGCAATGAAAATGATTAGTGGGCTGGGGCACATGACTTATGAGGAAAAGCTGAAGGAACTGGGCTTACTTAGTCTGCAGATGAGAAGAGTGAAGGGGGATTTGATAGCAACATTTGATAGCAGCCTTCAAGGGGGGGTTCCAAAGAGGATGGAGTGAGTCTATTCTCAGTGGTGGCAGATGACAGAACAAGGAACAATGGTCTTAAGTTGCAGTGGGGGAGGTCTAGTTTGTATATTAGGAAACACTATTTCACTAGCAGGGTGGTGAAGCACTGGCATGGGTTTCCTAGGGAGGTGGTGGAATCTCGTTCCTTAGAGGTTTTTAAGGCCCGGCTTGACAAAGCTGGGATGATTTAGTTGGGCTTGTTCCTACTTTGAATAGGGGGTTGGACTAGATAACTTCCTGAGGTCTCTTCCAACCCTAATCTTCTATGATTCCATGTCATTCCAAAGTGGTCTTTCTTCCTCAGGAGCATCCCTGAATTCCCACAGTGCTGAGGAGACAACACAACTGGGAAGACAACATAGGGCATTCTACAAGGCTCAGGAATAATGGAAGTTAGAGCTACTTCTCCTTTTAACTGGACTCTTTGCTCTCAAGGCTACTTTGCCTCTGCAAGCAAGTGTCTGTACTCCACAAAAGGCCACTTCAGTACTACCCACCGCCTTTCCCATGGATCACTTTGGTGAATGGTCATCATGGGAGTATTCCCACAGATCTCTGTATGCACTCTCACCTCTGGGCTATCTCCAACATCTACTAGAACTAGCCCTTTTCCTGGGTCCATGGTGCCCAGCTTTTTGTCCAAGTCCTTATCTTGCATCTTCGTTATTGTAATCTCCTCCTTTCTGGGCTTGCCCCCCTGAGCTGCATTCAAAATGCGCCTGCCAGAATCCTCACTTGTTTGTCACTTTGATCCTCCAGCCCCCATTCTGTCTCTTTTACTGGCTCTGCTTCATCAAGTTCATCAGAAATAAACTTCTTGCCTTCAGCTGTAAGGGATGCCTTAGCTTTGCCACTACAATTCCGCAGTGGCAATGGATCACAGTAATGAAAGAAAGGGCAAGGACATTCCAGAAAACTGATGACCTTTCCCTGGGGATGTACAGGGACTGGCACTGGACATGCGTGGTTGCTCCTGGAGGCTTTAAGACTCCAAAGTAAACTAATTCACTCTGCAAAACTCCAAAACTTTTTAAAATCCAGGGGGAAAGATCAGTATACTGCAAGCACTGCAAATTAGAGTACAACAATTTCACTACTGTTCTTCCTGATAAGTGTTTATACATAACGTTACATCTGAGAGGTTCCATTCAGGTCAATAGGATTATTGTTAGTATTTGTATTGCAATAGATCAGAGCACTCTGCACACACATAACCAAATGGCAGTCCCTTTTCTAAATAGTTATAATCTAAATATACAACAAAAGACAACAAGGACTCAAAGTGCAACATAGTTTTTAAAGTCAGTTATTACAATTACAGTATTTAGACTCTGAATTGTGGTTTGCTATTTTCTACAGAAAGCAAGTTATGATAGAGCAGTACGCACCATAGCTCACATTTATTTCTGTATTATTCAATAGCGCGCGCGCACACACACACACACAGCAAGCACAACTGTCATTTTGAATTTTAGTGTAATATGCTACAGTGGAAAGATGCAGCTGCATGGTGTGGTCTCTTGCGGAAACCTTACCTTCGTTCCCTCTTGTTTTGTTGTGTTAATGTAAAAGTCACTGCCTGGAAGCAGATGTTTGCTGTGTGTGCAGGGGAAAAGAGAACAGGTGCCCACACACAACGTGCCATTGGGACAAAGACTTCACACTATCATTTACCAAACATGGTAATTAGGTCTCAAGCCAATGAAGTCAATGAGACTGATTCTTGAGGAAGAGTTTGAAGAATTGTACTCTAATTTTTTTAAATATTTGTAAATGTTTCAAAATGCAGTTTGATTAACAGCACAGAGCGACTCTGCTGAGAGGCAGTCTAGAGTCTCAACCCATCCTGGGCTAAAGCCCAGTCCATTCAATGCAAGGATATATTCTGCTTTGCCTCTTATATGAAAAGTAGGGGCCAGACTCTGTCACCCATGTGAAAGCCAGATCCAAAGCTTTCTAACTGTATTCCCCTCAAGACTATTGATTTAAATACCCTTTTAAAGTTTAGTTGAAATGCTTATGTAGCCTTGGGCTTTATTTTTCTAAGCAAATCTTTAACTTATTTAAAGTAATTGCTTTTCATTGCAGCATACAGCACAATGTCCTATAGTAAATATCTTGCATTTCTTAGAAAAAGGACCATTAAACACACCCTCTAAGTAAGATTTAGTGAGTTTTAAAGAAACGGCTACTTCAAGAAATAAAATTAATGAATACAAACACATAATTAGTTATACTGCATTCACTTGATGGGTATGAAAGTTTTAGTTATTTGCATATATCCAAAGTAATCAGTTTAGATTTCATCTCATATAGACTTTGAAAATCTTCCTTTTAAAGGAAACCATACTGTAAGACTTCTCTTTTCCACACCTTTGTGGATTTTGGTTTTTTAAATACAATTACCCTTGTTGACCCAAGCAGTTAGGAGAACAAATTGCTGATGGAGTCAGGTATGGCAATCCTGTTTGTTTACAAAAAGTGTATACAAAGTGTTGTTTCCTTAACACAATAGGAATCAAGCAACAGAAGAGAGTTTCCTTGCTCCATGTTCCAAGCCTATTTTTCCAGCCAGCACTCTGCCCAAAAAGCTCTCTCTCTCTCAGAGTCACATTACAAGAGCCTCACTAATCTACTAGAATTCTTTGAGGGGGTCAACAAGCATGTGGACCAAAGGGATCCAGTGGACATAGCGTGCTTAGATTTTCAGAAAGCCTTTGACAAGGTCCCTCATCAAAGGCTCTTAAACAAAGTAAGCTGTCATGGGATAAGAGGGAAGGTCCTCTGATGGATTGATAATTGGTTAAAAGATAGGAAACAAAGGGTAGGAATAAATGGTCAGCTTTCAGAAGGGAGAGAGGTAAATAGTGGTGTCCCCCAGGTGTCTGTACTGGGATCAGTCCTATTCAACATTCCTATTAAAAAATGATCTGGAAAAAGGGGTAAACAGTGAGATGGCAAAATTTGCAGATGATACAAAACTACAGGATAGTTAAGTCCAAAGCAGACTGTGAAGAGCTACAAAGGGATCTCATAAAACTGGGTGACTGGGCAACAGAATTGCAGATGAAATTCAATGTTGGTAAATGCAAAGTAATGCACATTGGAAAACAAAATCCCAATTATACATATGAAACGATGGGGTCTTAATTAGCTGTTACCAATCAAGAAAGAGATCTTGGAATCATTGTAGATAGTTCTCTGAAAACATCCACTCAATGTGCAGCGGCAGACAAAAAAAAGCAAAGGGAATGTTGGGAATCATAAAGAAAGGAATATATAATAAGAAAGAAAATATAATTTTGCCTCTCTATAAATCCATGGTACGCCCACATCTTGAATACTGCACAGACATGTGGTTGCCTCATCTCAAATAAGATTTATTGGAATGGAAAAAGTTCAGAGAAGGGCAACAAAAATAATTATGGATATGGAACGGCTTCTGTATGAGGAGAGATTAATAAGATTGATCTTCTCAACTTGGAAAGGAGACGACTAAGGGGGGGATATGATAGAGGTCTATACAATCATAACCGGTGTGGAGAAAGTAAATAAGGAAGTGTTATTTACTCCTTCTCATAACACAAGAACTAGTGGTCACCAAATGAAATTAATAGGCAGCAGGTTTAAAACAAAGCATTGCTTCACACAACACACAGTCAACCTGTGGAACTCCTTGCCAGAGGATATTGTGAAGGCCAAGACTATACCAGGGTTCAACAAAGAGCTAGATAAATTCATGGAGGATAGATCCATCAATGGCTATTAGCCAACATGGGCAGAGATGGTGTCCCTAGCCTCTGTTTGCCAGAAGCTGGGAATGGGCAACAGGGGATAGATCACTTGATAATTACCTGTTCTGTTCATTCCCTCTGGGGCATCTGACATTGGCCACTGTCAGAAGACAGGCTACTGGGCTAGATTGGCCTTATGTCTGAACCAGTATGACCATTCTTATGTTCTTCTTGCTATATTACTATTACTAGATTTCTCAGAAACATTTCAATCACAAAGTGTGTGGAAAGTAAACACCCATTCTCTCTGCAATTAAAGAGACATGAGATGTGTGTCCCTATCTTGGATAAAATAACGCTTTGCATTAACAAAGCCTACGTGCAGAGCTTTATGAACTGTGTGCAGTCCCACTGAAGTCAATGGGATTGCTCCCTGCATATAAAGATAAGCATGTCCTTCAGTCTTAATTTGTCCAAAGTGGGTGACTGATGGGCAGGTCATCGTTCAACATTGTTGAATGAAAATAAAAAAAATAATGGAAAATGAAATTGTTTGAACTAAAATTTGTTGCTAAGAGACAGTAGCGATATTTGGTGGAGGTGTATGACAGCTGTAAACACCATCGGCAGTTTGGATTTCTGGGTGACTGGCATGAGGAATTAAAGTGTCTGATCTCATCATGCATATTGTGCTAAAGTTGTCTTACCTCATTGGGTTGTATGTCTGCTGTCTGAGTTTCCTCTTCTTAGCTCCCCATGAATGTGCACACGCAGGTCAGGAACAACCCCTTCTTGGGATCTGATTTGTTAAACCACAAAATAAAGAAATAGCTCCCACCTTTGGCCTTTCAAGGTATAAGAAGTTCTTCATAAGCCCCTTTCTGGGATCAGTAGTTCATCAGCTCTCTGCCTAGTTACTATGGGGATACCCTTACTAGGACTTCTCAAGCCCTGATCTCTCTCTCAGGCCATGTCTCACTTGGCCCATGTGGAGATACCTCATCTCACCCTGGTGCTTCTCTGACCCCAGGACTCTGCTGTTAGCTCCTCTTTGCCCAAGGGGCTTTACATGTGGTTTTCCTGTAGTTTACATGCTTGCACCTAAGTTATGTGCCCTACATTTCCCAGCTTTAAAGTACTGGGGTCCATAACAGACACCCCGGGGTGCACATATGTGTTCAAGACGGCGGGCTCTGTAACACACACACTATAGCTAGCTTTTTTAAGGATGCTAGGGAGCAGCCTCTATTTTTGAAACATACCAACAATACAGGAAAATGTAGAAGACAGGACTTGGATATTAAATTTAGATCAGATTATTAAGTTTGAGGGTGGATTTTGTCTGAGATGTACACAGTTAGTAGTCAGAAGGTCAGCAACAACAGGAGAATTAAGGTGTTTCACTGCATGGAGGGGAAATTATGGAAGAGTGGAGGGATATCAGTTAAGCACTGGGAACTCTTTTGAGAAAGGAAGAACCTTTATAAAAAGGAGAGTTTCTGCCTTAAACAAAAGGGGAATGAACTGCTAGCAACATTCAGTTAAGACTTGATCCTACTCCCACTGAAATCAATCGAAGTTTTGCCATCAATTCCAATAGGAGCAGGGTTGGAGCTTTAAATAGGTTTTGGAAGATTGTTGAAACTGGGAACTTGGGAGAAGCCATCAGCTGCAGGGCTACAGAAGTACAAATGGAACTGTGTAGCAGCATGAAGTAAGATAGTAATTACAGTTGTGGTGGAAAACAGCCAGAGAACTAATTAAAGTTAAGTTTCTCATCAACCAACTTCTGACCAAAACAAGATATACAAAATAGTAACAAACAATAACTGCAGATAGCATAATTAAGTAAAAAGAACAGGAGTACTTGCGGCACCTTAGAGACTAACAAAGTTAGTGCCGTAAGTACTCCTGTTCTTTTTGCAGATACAGACTAACACAGCTGGAATGCCTGATATTAAGACAATTCCTAGATATAAAGTGGCAGTGCTAACTTAGAGTGGGTTGAGAATAAGCCAATGAAAGAGATTCATTGGTGGTTATAAACTACATAGTTAGGCCAGTCGTCCCCTGATTTTCGGCGGCATTTCAGTAGTGACATGTCTTTATGTTGCCGCTTCTTGGCAGCATTTTGGTGCATGCTTGTCTGCTGGCCATGGTTCTCAGTGGCTCGTCGTCCAGCACCAGCCACTCGGAAAAGGTTGGGGACCACTGAGCTAGGTCATAGTGCTGCTTCACCACCCTCTATAAGTAAAAGATTCCATATATAAAACAATTCTTGGTGGAGAGCACTGTGAGGTAGAATCTATATGGCTCTGTGATGGCATACACTAGGCCCTGCTGGAGGCCTTCTGGCCCTGCCACAACCCACCCCAGAAAAGGGTAGTAGAGAGGTCCTCCAAGCAACCTAGAGTGGCTGTGTGGGTAGCAGCCAATCAGGGCCCAGCAGGTCAGTATAAGAACTGCAGCAGGGCAAGAGTGAGTTTGGTTCCTTGCTAGAGCTGGAGGAGAGTGGATGGTGCTCCAGGCTGGCTGCTGGGTCTCCACAAGAACAAGGCCTGAGTTAAGGGTGAAGAATGTGCAGGAGCCATGGGGAAGTGGCCCAGGGAATTATAGTAGCAACACAGTTTATTTAAAGGGACATTGTGGATGGCTGCTATCTATAGGGTCTGTGAGCTGAGACCCAGAGAAGAGGGTGGGCCGAGGTCCTGCCCATCCTCCAGAGGGAAGGTGGCCTGGACTTTGAGACACCCCAGAAGAGGAACTGAACTGGAGTGACCCAGCTGAAGAGCTGTAGCCAGAAAGGCCGTGAGGGGGCGAAGACATAGCCTCCAGGGAAGGAGGTGTGGGGCACCACTCTATTCCAGAGCAGGGACAAACAGAGAGACATTACAGAGGGCACTAAGGGAGGCCCCTATTGGACTTGTATGCCGAAAGGGGTTTGTGTTGCTTTCATCTCACAGACAGACTGTGTATGACTTGACCAAAGGGCTGAGTCAGTGAAGACCTACCACAAACAGGTAGAGAGAGTGCAGGCACGCACTTGGCCAGCGGGCACTCGTGAGAGGTGAGTGCAACCCCATTACAGGCTCTATTTAGCAAACTGAGCTATGGACATGGCAACCAATGGCAGCATGGCACCTCAGGGACAGGACCTAGAATGACCCAGAGTCCACAAATTTATGCTCTGTTTTTTCTGCAGATCTTTAGGGTGTATGCTGGCTGTGTAAGGCTGAAGACCTCTTCTCCTTTGAGGGCAGATATTTTACATAGATTTCATCGTAGGTAGGATGATTGAACAGGGTTTCAGCCTGGTCTCATTGTTGCTCCCAGAATTATTTGTCGGAAGAATGGATGTAGCTGGAATATCTAAATACAGTACCTGATTTAGATTGTCCAAAGCTCAGCAACTGCCCCAGGTTTTTTGAATCCTGGCCCTTAGTCTCTGCACAGAATATGTTAATACTATTTTGAAATGGATTATCAAACATTTCAAAATCAGTTTTTCTTTTCAGATTAACTAGACAAGCGCTTTCTACTCTTCACTAATCTCCCCAAGCAGGACACACACTTTTAGCCACGAATACAGAAAATTGGAAACTGGAGACAGTAATAAACTGAGATACTGAATTCTGTATCTAACATGTCAATTAGGAAATAGTCCGTACACAGACAGTTCTTGACACTTTTTGTGTTAGAAAATGCCCCATAAAAGTGAGCTGAATTATATCTACATGATTCAAATAGCGAAGAATGTTGTTTATTTTTTAAAAATCCACAAACCTGTATTTGCTTCATTTTTGCTCACAGTACAATACCTTCTGATGGGTTATTTAGTGTTCAAATCCATCTGTGCAGACCCGCTACTTAAAAAGGTAAATTACTTTAATGGCTTGAGCTTTCTCCTGTTTATTGTTGCCAGGGGAACCACTTCTTTGGTATTCACCAGTGTAACATTGTTTGATTTGTATTTCTGAGAGCCAGATGCAACAGTGAAGTACAGCATTCAGGGAAAAAATGCGCTGCAGCATACCTGAAAACAACCTTATGTACTGAAAAAAGGTCACAAAAGCATTGTGGCTTAGGCTGTTTGTTTTGAATTTCTTTATGGTCTTCTAGTTAAATAGACTAACAAAACTTACAAAATTTGACATTTTCACTGTCATCTTATGTATAAAATGTACTTTTGACCACAATTTACATGAAACACTAAATAGTGCTTAGCCAGAAGTCCTGATCAATAATTTTTTTCTAAAATAATATCAATTTAATTTTTCTCTTATCTATTTTTTTGGCCCTTTTAATGCTCTTTCCCCTGTTCAAATTAAAGGTATCATCTTTATTATGTTTAGGCATGAAGTCTTGATGGCATCAGTGTATTGTATTTTCAGTTAGTTTCCGTATTCTATTTATTTGAGGGCATTTGTTAAGTGGCAATGTGAGCTACTATAGAATGGCTGTGTTTTACAGGCGGACAGAAGGTTATTTGAATGATATGAATGATCTTTTAAAATATATACCGTGTTAATACAATATCTGATGCATGTAAGGTGCTAAACACCCTTGACTCTGAGTGTTTTTAAATGATGGCAGGAGAAATGGCTCTGGAAGGTGTAGATACTCAAGGTCACAGCAGATATTGAAGCCACAGTTGGTTTTGGAAGCAAGCATATGCTCACTGTCTAATGACTCAGATCATGGAGAAATCTTTGTGGGTGAGGGAGTGAAGTTTTAAAATGTGATGGAATTGCAGAACCTTGCTGTGCTCAAAGTCCTACACATGCTCTGTTTTATATTTGCTTCATGATAGCAGCTATTATCTGGATGACCATAACAGCGAAGTCTTCATCATGGACCAGCACCCCATTGTTCTAAACACTGTACAGACAGAACAAAAAGATTCTCTGTTCCAAAGAGTTTATAATCTAAATACACTGCTATCCCTATATAATGCTGTCCTCGGGAGCCACAAAATCTTACCGTTATAGGTGAAACTGCGTTATATTGAACTTGCTTTGATCGGCCAGAGTGCACAGCAGCCCTCCACCCCCCAGCACTGCTTTACTGCATTATATCCGAATTTGTGTTATATCAGGTCGCGTTATATTGGGGTAGAGGTGTATAAGACAAGAGACAACACGGAGACAGATAGATAGGGAAAGATAAGGAAACAAACAAAAAAGAAATTAAGCAGCAAATCCCTGCAACTGCTTTGTTTTAGTTTCATAAAACCAAATTGACTATTGTTTATATTCTACACATTGTTATGCCTCAGTAATGGTAAGTACTTGATCCAGAATTCCCCTTGTAGCCTTGATCGAAGGAAAGAAAAATTAATGTACTGACTTAACTCCCCTCAAGAATTGCAGGGAACTTGCCCTACTCAAGTAGAATGTGGGCCATATTTTAGTCTGGAGGTGGGTGGGATGGGCGCAATCCAGAGAAGTGATCAGAATCCTCAAGTTAAGCCTCACACGCACTCCAATCCATGCATCACATACGTTCATTGTAGGGGCCATGGTTTTCTAGACCTATAGCAATACCTTGAAACCCAGAAATAACTGACTTTCCATTTGTTTCTGAGTAAGTCTTCAAAGTAGAGGAGTAACATACTCTGTGGCATATTAAGCAGGCAGCCAGCCACATTCTGAATTAGCTATAGATTTTAAGTTGTCTTCATTGGTAGTCATCTGTAAAAGCACATTCAGTAATCTAAACTATTTACTAGTGTATTTGTATAAGATTGCCATGGGCTCCCAGAGCTTTGGATGGGTACTATTTTATTGTGTGGGGAGTGAACATATATAAACAAACAACATAGAGGTAACAAAGGCATGGATAAATTGTGGTGAGGAGTGCATCACAGGAATGAAAAGGAGCTATTACACTCCATGGCTTCATGTCCCCCAGCAAACCCACACACATGCTGAACAGAACCAGCTGGAACCACTTGTGAGAGGGAAGAATGGAATTGCTTAAGGATGATGACTATAATCAGAATCTTCAAGTGCATCAGCAAAACCTCCTGATCACATGCTAAAAGTCGTTGACAGACCTTAAAGAACAACCGTTATCTGTTCAACACCAAAGCTTTCCGCTCTTCAACAGTTCAAATGAAATCAGTCTTGTACATGAAGCACATAAAATTCAGAATCGAAACAGAATGACTGGAACATCCAGTTGAGATGGAAGGCCTGATTACCAGATTTCAAGAGATACAGTACTCTAGGGCATCAGAAATTAGACTGGTACTAGCATAGATCTCCAATAGAGAGGCTAAATCATGTATAAAAATGGAACTGAAACTGGCAAACCCAATCTCATTATGTAACTGTGCTGGACATGTATCCCAAAATGCTTGCATCCATGACGTATTACTGACTAATAAAAAGTGCACTTTCTAATTGGGTATATATGAAGCACTTGATCAAACAAAAAGAACTCATCTCAGGAATATCAAAAATAAAAAATACTGGTGCTTTCAACCCTGGGCTGAATGAGGAAGTTTTAGAATTCGGGGCAAATATCACTATGATGAGTGCAAGTATTTCTTTAGGATTGAACCACCATGAAAACAAACTGATCTAGCTGATATATTAAAATAAGAAAAGAATGTGGAACATGAGTTTACAGAGAAAAGGTGGGTGAGGTCAGCGCTCTGTGTCACTTGAAAGCTTGCCTCTCTCACCAACAGAAGTTGGTCCAATAAAGATATTACCTCACTCACTTTGTTTCACTTATATCCTTGGACTGACATGGTTACAACAACACCACTACATACATGGAGTTTATGCATATTGCTTACTTCATTAAAAACAGTTCCCCCTATTCTTGTTCTTAGAAACTACTTTGCTACTTTTGCTGAAACTTTCTAAAAAATTTCAGCCTGAGTCAGACACCCAGCATGGAAAACTTTGTCAGAATGGTGAACATTTGGCAAAGTTATAAGCAACTGATAATGGGAAGCGTCAGGCATCTTTAAGTATAAACAGCACTACCAGCTCTTCCTATAATTTATATTATATATACACCCACCCACAAACGTGTCATCCTGCACACACAGTGTATGAAGCTGAATCCAGGAAATGGTATATCCATTGCTTCAGACTAGGCTTTACAGAGAAATACATTTCTCAGAGAAAATTCATGCTTCGTGAGGGTGGGGTGATGGAGCAGAGAAAAACATTGTAGGTTCCAGCTCATAAACATCTGTTTTCACACTTGACTAGTAAGAAGGGTTTACTAGCCATTTGGTACATACCAGAGATAAAATACAAAATGAATAAGAAGTTGTTTATTGGGTAGTAAATTATTCAGTGATGTGAGGGTTTCCATGGAGTCTGTTCCAATTTTCACAAATTAGAAGATGACCATTCACTGCATCAAGAGGTAAAATTATAGAAAATAGCTTTCCAAATGATACTCTTATAGGGACTCATTTTGAATAAATTTAAGCAGGGCTATGAAGGCTCATTTTAAAATGTTTTTCAAAATAGGTGGGTTTTTTTTAAAAAAAAATTTTACCTGTGTGATGCTAGTGTAGACATCACACTAGTGATGTTTGGAGGATAATTAGATTAATTTTTTGAAACTGTCACCAATTTAACAATAGAATGAACAGTTGATTTTGCTTTCTCAAACATTAATTTAAAGGAACAGGCATATTTAATATGTAAAGCAAATTACACATTATCTATGGAATGTGAGATAGTGATAAGAGAAAGCACAAATTAAAATGTAATAAAAGTGAATGTGTTAATAAAAGAAATTACAATGAAAAATAACTATTAAAACCAAAACATCAGTCTTCACACACACACACACACGATCCCTACCAAAGTTATAACCAGACCTCACTAAAGAATGGTGACACACATACTTGGCCCTCCATAGAGCCAGCAATGCCAACGTCTGGTTCCACTAAAACCATTTTATAATGTTAATGTAGGACACTGAGCAGAAGACAGAATGGAGACACACAACCAAATATTAAGAACCAAGGTGTGGGTGGAATTGCTTCATCAGAACCTTATCACACACTCACAGAAAGGATAAAGACCAGATTAGTAATAGTAAGGTGAAGCAATGTTTTTTTGACCAGAGCATAACTATCACCTGTTCAAGATTCAAAGAGGCTTAATAAATCAAATTCATTACTAGTTGAATTCCACTGATAGAATTACCTCGAAGATAAATTTGACTTAAAACCAAACAAAAACAAATAAACATGATTTTCCCTAAATCTTGGTTTCTTAATTTGGACTTTTTATTGTTAGCAGTTTTCAATAGCAACAGTGAAATAAGAGCAGACTGAAGTAAAGTTTGGACTAAGATAAGGGACCATTAAGTGGTATAACTCAGAGCAAAATGAAATTAAAAGAATTAAAGTTAGCAATATCACACACATACCAGTTAAGTGACCAAAAAAAAACATGCCAGAGTTGCTTTATGTACATAACGTTTTTGCACACATTAATTATTAATGCATTAAATAAATATTTGGACACTGAACACATTTCAATACCAAATATACCTTGGATCCTAAAGGTGGAGAGAAAAAAAAAGGCCACAGACACACAGAATGATAGTAGATTTTTATTAACATATCTTACAATGTTGATTACTGTATTCCTAGTTTTGTACTTTTTGATGTGTTATAAAGATTGATTTAAATGCTACAGTAATGTACTGTACTTAATGATCATTCATCCAGGATACCAAACCAGAACATTTGAAGAATGCACACACCCAGACCTGCCATTCTAGTTTGGAGCTGTTATTTTTTCAAAGTAAGCTTAATATAGCAGGCTTAAAAAAGTTATGGGGGAAATCAAAATTCTAGTTTAGCAGCATGCATGTATATTCAAGTAAAATTCTTGAGTCAAGTGCTTTTTTCTCTTTCTTTTTTTAATTGACTGGTGACTAATTCACCAATACCAAAATAAACACTATGAAATACCCAGATTTTAAAGTTAAGGCTAATAATTTTACTTCACATCCATATGCAGAACCATAAAACATTCCATTTTAAATAATACACAGTAATCAATTTCTGGAGACATTATCCCTTGTAAATATAGCATCCGAGTTTCAAACTATAGATTACTTAAGTTCACGACCCCTGTAATAATGTTGTGCTGGAGATGTAAAGAATCTTTTTGCTCTTCAACCATGTTTACAAAATGGCCTAATATTCATTATGAGCAATGCAAAAATATTACAGGCTGAACTTATGATACAATATTAAAAAAGTAGTATTTTGGTAAAGACATAGCTATTCAGTTGGTGAAACAGAATAATTCTAATCTTACAAGAAGTATTCTAATACTTTTGAAATATATATATGTATACATAAAAAAAGCACACCATTATAATGTATTTGAATTGTAGATCTTGGGGAAAATTCTCAGGGCCTCACTTTAAAAAAAAAAAAAAAGTGGATTTTTTTTCGTCTGTCCACTGCTCTTGACTGCTGTACGGTCATTGTATTTCCCCTATACACTTTTCACTAGATAATGACTTTCAATGAGACCCTTAAAGAGGGATCTGTTTTCATTTTGTACACATGGTCTTAGCATTAGATGTTTTTATCTTACACATATAAATTTTATTTTACATAACAAGCTATGAAAAGTCCATAGTACCAGGAACTGCTTGATAGCACTGTATGAAATAGCCAATAAATGTCTGACTCATTTGAGAGAAAAGCTTAGTAGCAATATATTACATACCAGTATTTATCTGTAATCTTCCCTACCTACTTACAGGGTGGAGTTTAGCACAATCATGCCTATTCTCATGGATTTGTAAGACCTCTGAATATAAACTGTTTATTCGGCATTCTTCCAATGAGGATTCAGATGCATTGCTCATTCACCAGGGCCACCTCTATTGCGCTTTTTTCTTTTTAGGAAATCAAGCAGAAAGAGCACTGATTACTCTGTACAAATACAATACAGATGAACCTCTTGAGCTGACATGAAAGATCCAAAATTATGTTTTATTTGCAGGATAACCCACATGTTTCCAATCCAATCATTCTGAAACATGCACCTGGTTGGCAACGAAAGGCAGGCAGGCACGGTTGTAATTAGAACCTGCCATGTTGTAAGTCTGACAAATTTTGTACATACAGTAACATCTATATATGTTATCACCAGTAATTTACTCAACTGAAATGGCAAATTTCATTTCTGGAAAAGAAAAAATAAGAAAGAATACATGTTCTGTTTTCATAGCAAGCTACTTAATTCGCAGCTATTTCATCTATACATGGAAAATATCTATGAAATTCCTGAGAATAAATAAGGTTTTCAGCGATGCATGAAATCTTTCAACAGACCTTTCACAACAAGTGAAATGTTCTTTAAAAGTTCTATTTTTAGACCAAGTGTTACTATACAATCTCACAAATCATGTGTTTTATACAATTACAACTGGATATCAAGCAAAAATCTCAAATTAATACAAGAAAGACAAAGAAAAAATCTATCCATTATGTTTAGCAGATGTAATACACACATCATGTTTCAGCAGAAGATGCTAAATGACTCAATTCCACCCAGAGAAATATGAGTTCCTGGGACCTGTCATCCCTAAACAAGTGTAAGTAAAACATGTGTTTCTTATCATTAGTGGAATTCTAAAAATACAAAAGGAGACTACTGAATGAATTTAGATTTTTCGCACCATTCAGAATGGATTTTTAAATTGTCGTACCATTAATTTGGTAGCAAAAGCACCTAATTATTGAAAGGCTTCATATATTGACATAGTTTCACTCCCCCACCCCGTGAAAGAGCTAACCCCCCATTCAGTTAAAGCTATTGTTAGTCAAGTTGCATTCATTCATGGTAAAGGCGATGATATAATACAATAATAGTGATAGTTTACAATCCATTGTAATGTGGTCCCCATCTTTTATTGATGTGATCAAAGGTATGAGATACCCACTGCTGTTCAAGCACCTTGTATCTTTCCTTACATATATAGAGAGGTTTACCACGCCTACAGGAAGAAAAAAATCAACAGTTAATAGTGCAAAACAAACAGAAAATGTTTATATGGTGGCTCTAAGTGAATAGCAATGTTCTAACAGCCAAGTTAAATGATTTTTCCAGTTTTTTTCTTTTCAGTTTCCGTGTACATATGTATATATTTATATTATAGGATGCAGGTCTTCATTTGTTTTAAAACACACATGCATTGAAACTCTTGACAAATAAACACCTTAAAATAATGAACTAAGTGGTAAGACAACTAATGCCCAATAGCCCATATCGTAGGGAAAGCCGTGGGAGAGGGCAGTGGGGCAGCAGTCTAAGTACTGTAGTACGCTCCCTGGGTCTGCAGATAAGTGGTGCTCTGTGTAGAAAGGGCTCTATATGGTTGATCAGAAAATGTAGGAGAGGAGCGGCTGCCCGAGCAGTCTGGAATGGCACTCTAGCACCTGAAAACCTGGACAGAGCAGCACTGCGACCCCATGCACCAGACGAAGGGGCTATCGGGCATTAATGTTTCGTTTAGTTCATTATTTTAAGGTGTTTATTTGTCAATGGTTTCAATGCATGTGTGCTTTAAAACAAAGACAGGCATCCCCTTTAATTGGTGGATGAAATGGATAAAACCAAACCCAACTATGAAATATCATAGCATTCTCCTCCATTGCCTACCTAAGATGAATAGCCATAATCCTTACTTTAACCCCTTAACTCATATTACTTACGTTCTGCACGTATATCATTAGAACTTCAACAATATTCCTAATAATCAAACTTCTAGAAACAAACAAGATTTCTGTAATAACATCATCATGAACAAAACTCCCAACCCTAAACACCATATGGATTCACAGAGATGGCAAAGCCTCTACTTCTCAAATTGACATTCTGCAGGAAATTCCTGCACCGCAACGTACACCTTGCAAGTAGCACAATTCATTTCTTAGTTAACAAGTTCCAGTTCATTTTGTTTATATAAAGAATATAAATCTAATGAGCATAATATAACAAATACAATGACAACGTTTACATTTCTAAATATGTGCTACTCAGGAAGTGAGAACTTGTTAATTACTGTATCTGTTTTATTACACACTGTAAACATAGAGCAGCAAAATCAAAACATGCTTTATTAAAATGTTACCTAAGATCTCTGTCTTCTTCACCATGTGCATCTAGATAAACAGAACCCCAAAGGCAGAAACGATGGCCTCGAATGATGATGATTACAGATGCATTGATCAGAAGAAATATTCCTGTCCCAGCTCCACAGTTCTGAGAATGCTAGAAGTTATATTTTGGGGTTAGGGAGGGAAGGGTACAAATATCCTATTAATGGCTTACAGTTTTATAATAAAGAGAACATTTTATTTGAAAGACATTACTTATATGAATTTGAGTCACATCACTTACTAAGGAACAATTTGATCCTTGCCCCTACTGTATAAACTTAGACACTAAGGGTTATATGTTTCCAGGGATTTGCATGATAGAGTCTACCATACATTTTATGAATAAGCCAAAACTTTGTATATGATATGTTGCCATAATGCATATACACGAAGTTCCATGCAGATGGTTCCAAACTCAAAAATGGAATGTTGTCTACGAAAAGCAGAAGTATAACAACATGCCACCCTGGGGAAAGACTAAGCTACTACAGAAAACTGAGTGAAAGTGTTCACAACAATATTACTAACTTGCTACTTGCAGAAGTGCACAATTTGCTGTGGCAAAATGTTATTTTTTAGTGAACAGTAAGATTCTCTCAGATTATGAAGTACTCAGGGTATTTTGCTGCACACTGCTCTACAGGATGGACTCCTATTTGCAGATGTTGCCATACTTGTGTATTACGCCTCATCTTGCCCTTCGCAGTATCTACACTGGTCACAATTTTTTTAAAAAATGTCTTCTTAAAAGGTGAAACTCCTGGTTACAACAATCTATTTTTATTGTTCATGAATGACATATATATATTAATTTATGCAGTTCATTTCTGTAACTGTATTTTGCAGATTTTAGCCCTTTCCACACATTTTTACTACAAAGGAAATTTATGACCACAGAACTAAAATATAATTAATGATCTAAATATTGCAAAGTATTCTATTCTTTGTTTTATACCTTTATTGTCTGCAGTATATTTTCATAAAAATGACCTCTCAAATGTAGTCCTTATGTCCAACTATTTTAAAGTTCGATCATTTTTTCTCATACCATATTATTTTTTTGTGACTGAGTTGGAGATACTATTTTCCACTTATAAAGCACCTGTCACTTCAAGTACTTCAGAAAGGTGCTTTATAAGTGGAAAATAGTATTATCTCCAACTCAGTCACAAAAAAATAATATGGTATGAGAAAAAATGATCCAACTTTAAAATAGTTGGACATAAGGACTACATTTGAGAGGTCATTATCCTTATGGGGTTTTTTCATCATGGCAATTTTTAGGAATAAACACATGCAGAGCTCATGCTGAAAAGAGTAATGCATGGAAACATAATTTTAAAATTTAAAAGGTCAAGTGTCATTTAATCCCCAATGCCTTTAAATAACATTTTAGAGGAAATTATTAGAACTCTGCTCGTGCTGTGAAAACAGCAGCCAACTTTGAGTATAGTACAACAGTTACCATCTCAGGGTTGAAATTTGCAAGTCCATTCTACTATTAACTCTTCACAATTTAAGCCTTTTTCTTGTATTTTATCCTGGATGGGGAAGAATTCCCCCCAGAGTTCCCGGGTCTGCCCCTTCCTGCTCTCTCTGTCTCATGTGCAGCCCAAGATTTAACATGGCAGTACTCAAAAGTCCTCAGTGAAACCACCCACATCCACTCACTGATAAATAAAAAAAAGTCACTAGAATTCAAGAGTAAAGAATATATTTTTAAAATATTAAAATCACAATCTAACTCCCATGACAAAAATGCAGCCTTAATTATCTTTATTTTACAGGCGGGGAATACGAGGCACAGAAGCGTGGAAACTGAGAACACGAGCAGTTAAGGCCCAATTTTTCAGAAGTTCCTGCCTACTTTGGGTGTTTCAGTCTTGCAATGCTCAGTTCAAGGCAGTTGGGATCTGACTTTCACCTACCTGATGAAAACCTACAACATCCCTTGAAGTCCATGGGAGCTTTTTTTGAAACACAACTTTTTTTGGAAATCATCTTGAGACATCTATAGATGGAACACTAAAAAACTGAGCACCCAAAGTTAGGGGACATTTTAAAAGTTATAGCCAAAGTGACCTGCTCAAGTTTACACATCAAAAAAGTGGTGATTCAGAATAGAATCCAGGTGTGCTGACTTCCCCCTCTGCTTTTCTCTAATACTGAAAACATATTCCTACAATAAAGAGCATGTGGTTCACAGGAACACTCATGAAATGTGGAGACTTTAATTTTTCAGTTGTTGATATGAATATCCATCTAAAGATAGTACTGATAAAACAGTAAACACTGATGGCTCTTCTGTGGCTTATGTGAAATGAGATTGTGGTCTCAGTCAACTTTTTAGTGGTCAAGCAGCCACAAATAAACAAACAACAAGCCCACAAAAATCACAACCACAATTTGTAGCCTTGTTGGGAAACTTAGTAGAGCTTTATAATAATTCAAGTTTTATGTTAAGATTTCATGGGATTGAACACAGTAAATTTAAAAGACAGTGTTAAAAATCTCATTTTCAAGAACATTCTCTTAATGGTGTTATTAGCAACAAACCAGATGAATCAAAAAAAATTAAAAGATAATTATCTGTGTTGTTTACATTTCATTTAGAAAAGGAAAATAGAGCACTCAGTTTTACTTTTATTTCTGTTCAGTTTCATTTTGTAGCTTCCCTGCACCGGTACTATGCTAAAAAGCTTAGGATGAACACACTACAGGAAATTAAAAATAAACTTGCTTTCACTCACATTTAAATAAAACATCTATAAATATCAGATTGTATAAAAATTATATACAAAACTGATTTTTGGACTTAGGGTTTGGCTACACTTGCAGCTGTACAGCGCTGGGAGTTAAAGCTGTCTTCGTACAGCAGAGTAGGGAAAGCGCTGCAATCTGGCCACACTGACAGCTACCCGCACACTGTCGTGGCCACAATTGCAGCATCTGCAGCGGCACTGGGGGTGGTGCATTATGGGCAGCTATCCCAGCGTTTAAGTGGCTGCAATGTGCTTTTCAAAAGAGGGGGGTGGGGTGGAGTGTGACAGGGAGTATGGGGGAGAGAGAGAGAGTGGATTTTTGGAGCCGACACTCTGTCAGCAGCTGCCTTGCAAGTGCCGACTGGTTCACTGAAAGTAAATAGCCTTCTTTGTTTTTTTCCTCACAGATGAGATAAGCAATCTCCCCGAAACGGACCCCCCACCTCCCTCCCTCCCGCACGCCATGCGCTGCTTCTCTCCTCAAGCCCCTTCCTTCCCCTCTCTTCAAGAAAACACTAGCTGTGGGCGTTCCAAAGGGAGCTTATTCACAGCAAACAGTAGCTGTGTTTGTTTTTTTGCTAAGCAGCTCCGGGAGCCCCAGTTCACAACAAAACAAACAGAGGCCTCACAACAAAACAAAGAGTGTTATCTTTCTTTATTTAGGATTATGGGAAGGTTCCAGAGGTCAGTTACAGCATAGTAAGATTATTCCCTGTTTACACTGGCACCCCAGTGCTGCAGGAGCAGCGCTATTCTCTTTATTCCTCTCGTGGAGGTGGAATACAAGCAGCGCTGTAGCCAGGGAGATACAGTGCTGTATGTGCCTTGCCAGTGTGGACGGGGAGTGAGTTACAGCGCTGTAACTCTCAAGTGTAGCCAAGGCCTTAGAAACCATGTGATAGTTTCTCTTTAAATATATTAATACTAATTTTATAATGGCTAGTCATGTGTCAGTACTGTGGATATACTAATTTAGGAACAATCACAAAATTCTTTTCTCAAGCCAGCTTTGCAGAGATGGCAAATGTGAACTTCAGAGCAAGAGTGGGTGACAGCCACTGACTTACAGAACTGTTCCACTCATTTTGTAACACCAGCACTGGCCTCAGAGCAGACTATTTACTCTTCTTCATCATGGAGGGAGAATAAGGCTAGTTGCTGTCCAACCAAGGAAAGTAAGGACTGGTCCTTAGAGGAAGAAGTACCTACATATTCTCTCACTAAAGTTGCCTTAGAGATAAGACCAAATACCTTAAGGGCCTCCTCCTCCAGAAGTCTCCTGTGAGGTGGCTGACTACAATTTTAATTAAAACATGTTTGGAAATGAAAACTATCAGAGCTGCGAAAGGAATGCAGAACTTCTTAGCATGATTTTTTTTAAATTAAAAAATGGAAATAAAGCTACAGTTGTTTGAAATTCTCTTATTGTATAATTCTCTCTTACCAGTACACATTCACAGTAACTCTGTTGTTTGCAGCAAAGTCCTTTCAAGCATACAAAAGTACCACAAACTAGACAAACAGCAGGATCTTTAGGAACCTTGGTACAGACAGTACAAGTCTTTCTGTGATAATACTGGAAGATGGTATTATAATTTTCAGGCAACTGAAGGAGACATGGTAAGTCCCACTTGGGCTCTTGTACAAGCAAAACCTAAAAAGAAAATGATAGAAACATTTATCAGTGTGTATGTATATTTATCTGTGCTGTGAGAACTTTGTGCTCTTTGAGATGGCCCATTCTTCTACTGCATTCCACACAAGCTCCAAAGTGTCCTTTAAATGCCTTCTGACTGAAGAAGACTAGACGTGGCTTCCTATGGAGCCTATTAATGCTGCATTAAGACTTCAGCCAGAGAGCATCACACAAGAGCAACGTGCTTCTTGCCCCAAGAAGCTCAGCATACTCATAAATTGCTTTAGTAAGGTTACAAATTGACTACTGACTGCCTTTCCTCAGGGCACAATGCTTTACACCTTCTAAAGGCAACAAACTTCACAGGTAAAACATGGCCCTTAAATCTTCTTTACATTGGGGATTTGCCCTGATTATAGCCATTAGTGGACAGCTAGTGACATAGCTGCACCTAGCATGGACAGGCAAAGCTGCTACTTGTACTGAAATTTGGGACCAAACACAGTAGGGTAAAGTTAGGCTCTGAAACTGATGTGTAGGAACTTGCTTGATTTTCAAAGATATTGAGTGCTCAACGATTCTCAGTTAAGTTTCATAGAATCAGAGAATCAGAGAATATCAGGGTTGGAAGGGACCTCAGGAGGTCATCTAGTCCAACCCCCTGCTCAAAGCAGGACCAACCCCAACTAAATCATCCCAGCTAGGGCTTTATCAAGCCTGACTTAAAAACCAATAAGGAAGGAGAATCAACCACCTCCCTAGGTAACCCATTCCAGTGCTGATGGGAACTGTTATTCCCTCTGAGGTCAAAGGGAACTGCTGGACACTCAGTACATTTAGGTGCCTAAATATTAGTTTCAGAGTTTAACTTTACCCTCTTATTTTTGAAAATCTTTGCATAAAATTTTTAAAGAGCCAATAATACATTACAGTTGAATCTAATCCAGTTTTTGCGGGTTACCCACTTAAGGGCACATATGTGTGAGGATCTTTCTTACAAATTACTGTTCTGTTCACAAGAGTTTGTTATAAAAACTGAAAGAGGGCTCATTTGCAAAACACAGTAAAACAGCAGTGTTCTTTTTCAAACATAAAAACGATATCAATAGTTTTATGACCACGGCTCAATGGTCTATCGAATGAATCAGATCTACTGACGGCAAGAACATTTTGTGATTACCATTAGGGTTCAAGTTTTCAAAACAATGTTGTACCTGCAGAATACGCAAGTGAAACAGATGCAAGCACAAAACACACATATTGTGGGTTCAACTGTGCACTTTGCCTGCTTATTTTGTCATGATAAATTTAAAACACAGCATTATACATACACACACAGCATAACTAGAATCAAGGAATTCCATTCTTACACATCAGCACTGTATGGGGGTGCAAATTTTTTTACGTACCTTCACTTGTTCTGCATGTCTGTCTGCAAATGAAGCCAATTCTAAGCACCACTGTGATATCATATTAAATGCTGGCACTGGCCAATCAAGGCAAGAGGCACTGGTGAATTGATGTGGTGACTGAAAAGATGATAACAGACCCAGGCAGTTTGCAAGAACTGTAAATTCTTCATCTTCCTTTTAGACATGAAACAAGAAAGACTTGATCATTTTGTGTTATAAGCTCAAAGCACAGCACTGTATCAATTAATACGTAAGTGACTGGGAGGGAGCATGGCAGAGCGAGGCTCTGCTATACCTTCTTCTCTGGTGGTGTAAAATTCCTGCGGGACCTTACATCAGAGGTGCAAGTTAAAACTGCCCCTGAACTTGGGTGAAGTGGAGAATGAAGCCCACAAAATGTTAGCTTACATTTCACAGACCTAAGACTGAAGTCCAGTTTGAATGGAAGTACTGTATTCTCTACAAATCCAGAACAAGTTTTAAGATTATTTTGGTGATATATTTGAGAGGCAGAGAAATCGGTGTAAGGCCTCCATGTTACAAACACACATGGGCTTAATTTTAAACATGAGTAGTCCTACTGATTTCAATGGAACTACTTACATGCTTAAAGTTAAGCACATACATACATGTTTAGAACTGAAGCCTAAATTGATAATTAGAGAAAAGGAAGAAAACATAAAAATAAGGCCATACATTTATGCAGAGCACATTGGAAACCCAGGGATGAAATGAATGGGATAAAACAATACAGGGAAAGGGCAGAAAGAGAAAAAAATGTGAAGTATTCATAAATGAATTACAATATGTCCAAGATGCATGCCAGCCAGCAATAAGTATATGATTAGGAATAATAATAATAATAATAATAAAAGACCAATCTGGATAAAGATATGCAGAGTAATCAAGGATGAGAGAGAAGTGGCTACAAAGTATTAAATGACATATGATGAGAGGACAAATTATAGAATGAGGATTAGGGAGTGTAAAAATGGAAAGAAAATTTAAATAGGAGAAAGTAAAGGAGCTTGCACAAAAGATTAAGCCAAAGATTATCACATTTTTCATTGGAACAACAGAAATCAGCAAAGGAGACATACGGCTTTTAACAAATATAGAATATAGCTGATTGACAGAAAAGATACTACAAATACACATATTAATTTGTAAAATAGGACAGTAGATGGATGACAGAAACAAGATCAGGAAAATATACATTGAATGACATTAGGATTGTTTCCAAAAGGGTATGAATGAAATGCCTGAGAGCCATCAAGTTCTAAGGCAAGACAAGATTCACTGCAGAATTATGGGGTGAAAGCTGCAAGAGATACAGGGCAAACATACTTGATCAACTGGCAAAATAGGATAGAAAAGACCTATTTACTAGGATCCCTTGCCAATGAAACTTTAGTCAATGCAAAGCAGATAATGTTTTGTCCAGTCTAGTTTTAAAATGCAACAAGAAGGGTTCTAATACTTTTTCTATGGAGATCATTTTACTATCTAATACATCTCCCTGATATAGTCTAGTCATACTACATTTTTCATTTAATTTCTTACCATCACTCCTAATTATTCCCCTTTTACTATGCTATTATTTCTCCCTTTTCCTCCTTAGTGCCTATGTCTTTTAAATAACTGTAAACTTATGCCCCCCATTAATCTGTTTAAGCAGGTGCAGGTTGCTATGGCAGAACAGGAGTTATTGCTGGTGCTGAGGAGCATTAAATACTTACAGTCAAATGTGCATACTGTAGTCTGATGGATGCTAGTAGTTTTTTGGGGTGGTGGCTAGTAAGACTGTCCAGAATGACTCCATCTTGAACATGGGAGTATGTATGTGAAGTGGAAAGACCGTCTTTTGATTATAACGTAAACCTAGTAGGACCATGAGAATAGCTGGTCTGAAGAGAAAGACATCCCTGTTCCTATCACTTTTCTAATTTAATTGTCCACTTGCGTCAGTTCAAGTACATATTAAGCAAAAAACCATCCAGCTAGAGACTGAGTTTGCCCACTTGCAGAAAAAAAAAAGGGAAAAGGCAATGAATATATTTAAAAAAATGAGTTTTGAGAAACAGGGAGACTCATCAAGAAGAGAAATACAGAAAGATGGCTGCCATTATTGAGAACTGCAGAAGGAAAGGATCTCTCAGCTATAGTGGCAATACTGTGCAGAAGGTCTGATTTAGGAGACCACTGCCAGAAGAGAGTGGTGGGATAAGGTCAAGATCGACTGAGTCAATAAAAACTGAAAGGCAATAGAATATAGAATGACTATAGTAGACTAGAAAAAGAATAGGAGAAAGGGCGAGATGAGTTGCAGTCAAGGCTGACCCACAACTCTATCTTTCCTACTCCTCACTGGAAAGGATAGGGGAGGAGCAAAACTGCTCTTTTGCTATCTCCCTTTTAGTACAGGGAGCCAGCCAGTATCTGGGTTTATTCTCTTCCAGGAAATATGTGGCAATTGTTTTAAATACCATCACTTAAAAGAAAAAAGGCAGTACCTGGCTATTTAAAGACCTCCTCCTGCTCCTCCAGTAGAATCAATGACCACTGAAATGGCTACTCGGGTTTCCTGCAACTCCCAAGGTGGCCAGAGATAAGGAGCGTCACCTTAAGCAGGGAAAAAGCCTGGTCCAGATCTCACCCCTCCCACCAATTTGGGTATCTAAATTCCATCAGGAAGCATGAAAGAAATGTGGAGAAAATCAGCAGCAGCATTAGGCATTGTAAGAAGCCTGTCTGAGGATTTGCCAAGAGCTAGAGCAAAGGAAATGTAGCATCATCTGAAGTGGCCTCGAACACCTGCACAGAAGCACCTCATGGATGGATCTGTATTTCAGTGAACTACAAGACAGAGAATCCTGTGTTAATGCAGTTTTCTAGTTTACTGAAGTACAGATGAATTAAGTTTTATTGCAATTGTGATAATCAGTCCAATCCTATTCTGCTATAGATAATGTGCTGGTGAATATCCAGCAATTCTTGACTCTAGGCATGTAACTGCTTCAGACTCACTCATTAGAGTTTAGCTTGGAATAACCACATTCCTAAAAGCAATTACCATTTAAGATGTAAACTCCTGCAGAGTCCTAAATCCTACAGTATTTTCACGTTCATTTCAAATGAAATAAATGAAAAGGGAAAAATAGGGAAAAATCCTAAAATCTCTCTGGTCATTACTGGGATTCTGTCAATTTTTTTATGATGAAAAGATGACAAATTTTTTCCTTACCCATTTTTCTGCCAACTGTACATCTGAAATTCTGTAAGTGTTAATGGGAAATCTTCCTTCAGGGGGAGGGATAGCTCAGTGATTTGTGCATTGGCTTGCTAAACCCAGGGTTGTGAGTTCAATCCTTGAGGTGGCCACCCAGGGGGCTGGGACAAAATCAGTACTTGGTCCTGCAAGTGAAGGCAGGGGGCTGGACTTGATGAACTTTCAAGATCCCTTCCAGTTCTATGAGATAGGTATATCTCCATATATTATTATTTCCTTAGGGGATATACTGGTAGAGCATTAGGACACACCCACCTCAGAACAGCTCACTCATCTAACTGTAGATACATTACCAGAACTGGCTAATAGTTAGCAGCAAGTTAAAGAATCGGGAGGAACGGAATCAGGGCCTCACCCCTGGCAGTTTTAGCAGGGATTGGATGGAATGGGTCCTGTTCTATATTTGGGGACTGGAGTCTCTGACGAAATTTCTTCTGTGACAGAAACACTTTTCAAAACAATGGACACAATCAACACTCTTAAATGGGATAGGAAGACAGGCGCTCTTCCTGAAGTCTAATCACAAAATTGTTTGGTGCTGCAGACAGGCTGCCGCCTCAGTCACTGGTGAGTGCACCCTCAGATGATCATCATCCAAAAATGCACCTCTGTAAAAATCTGTACCTTTGTGCTCAACGGTGGGTTGTCAGTGTAATGAGCATCTGGGTAAACACTCATATAGTAAGTGAAAAAGTACTGTATATACTCATTCATAAGCTGAATATTTTTGGTAAAAAAGTGATGCATCAAACAGTGGGGGGTCATAACAATGGGTCTACACTAAAATGTGATGATTTTAAACTCTATAGAATCATTTAATTGAATTTTTAATACATTGTTGTTTTGTTTACCTGGAGTGTCTGCGGGCATGTGAATGCTGTGGTAAACAAAACGTCCAGGCCTGCTAGCGGCTTACCCTAACAGGCCAGGAGCCAAAGTTTGCCAACCCCTGAAATATAGGGTTGGCTTATGAAAGGGTCATACATTTTTTTGCTATTTTTATCTATCCATCTTGGGGGGTCAGCTTATAAACGAGCAGGCTAATGAACGAGTATATACGGTAAGTAAAAACTGAAACAGTAAGTGAAAAAGGTGCTGGTAATGGGTATCAGATATTTTTGTATCCCACTTTAATCTGGGTGTGAATATGTACCTTTTTCAAGTTGACTGGCCATGAAGTCCCCAGAGAGAGACATAAGGCTTGATAAGAGTCTCTACATCTGGAACATGAGATATTTCATGTCTTGACTGCAATTGAACTAATGGAGTGTCTCAGTGAGTCCGTGGGCACAACCACCCTGACTTATTTGGCTAATAATATCTTCACCCAAGAGAATATTGTGGGAAGCATCTTGGAACTACGATAACCCAAGGGAATCATAATGAGGATGCAGAGGAAGGATATATAGTTTCATATTAACGCCAATAACAATTCTCTGTGTGTTCCACTTCTGGAGAAGTCTCCTGCCTGCACAATAATGGCATCCTTTGCAGGTGTTGCCATTGCTGCATCCTCTTTAAATGATATGATGCAAATGGTTTTGGCTGTTGGCTTTAGTTTTTTACCTTCTGCTGGTTCATTCTCCTTCTCTACTTGTTTATAATGACTTTCAGCAGATTTCTTTGTTTCCTTTTCTAAGCTCTGGGATAAATATTATTTGCAGGTAACTTAGCCTCATCTTGCTCAATTTGAAAGCCAAGTGTCTTGATTACCTTCTTTTACACAGTTTCAAATTTACCTGGCCCTTTTATAGATGGGCCTCAGAAGTCATTCTGATTATTTTAGAGGCAGACTAGTGCTATTAATTTAGGCAGACTTAGGAAACCAGACTGTGAAACAAATAAATTCATTTTGGAGAAACTTATTTAAAGCAGGGAATTCTTGATAGATATTTTCTCCCACTGGCCTTCAAGTTCACATGGAATGGTTGCTATGACTATGCACGGGACTGCTCCCCTCCGACAGTATTTATTCCTCTGGAAGAGCTTGGAGGGATGTGGCTGCTCCCTAAGCCTCCTTCTATGGGGCCCTGAACCTTTCCCTTTATCCATACATATGGCAAGGACAAGTATTGCAGGAAAAGCAGAGGCACTCCTTTTGTCATACAGCAGGTCTCTCCATCTCCTGAGTTCATGTTAATAAGCTACACGGTGAAGAGGAGATCCTTGCGCTGTGGAAGTAAAGCCAAATAAACCAAGCCCATAAAAGAGCCATGAAGTTATCCTGTCAGCAAGATAGATAGATACATTTGATAAAAAACCCAGTTCTGTGAGAAGGATTCACAATAGGAAGAGGACACAAACAAAGGCAGGATCACTAATTACTGCTGATTTCCCTTGACTAGAAGCCAGAATTTGAGGAACAGGTGGTTGGCAGGTCACAGTGCCACCTGCTGGAAGCAGATAAACTTCTGAGGGAAGAAGACCCTCCCACACACACAGGATTGTCAGACATACCTTTAAGATGGAATACTATTATAAATGAAAAATACATTTTCCCTATCTCAGTTCCCCTATGCACAAAATGAACTCCCTGTCCCCGTTTACTAAGCCATACTGTCTCACCACTCAAATCTCTATTAAACATTTTATCTGATCTTAAAAATAACTTTTGGAAATTTATATTTTATTACACACTCACACCCCCATCCATCTATTCACACAAAATAAAATAACTTTATTAAGGTTGCAAAGTTAAACACTCAAAAGTTAGGAAATGCCAGAATTAAAGTGGCCTGGGCTATCGTATTAAAATATAGTATCTCTTAATTCTTGATGGAATTATTTTAACAGATATCAGAGGGGTAGCCGTGTTAGTCTGGATCTGTAAAAGCAGCAAAGAATCCTGTGGCACCTTACAGACTAACAGACGTTTTGGAGCACGAGCTTTCGTGGGTGAATACCCACTTCGTCAGACTACATGCATCTGACGAAGTGGATATTCACCCACGAAAATTCATGCTCCAAAACGTCTGTTAGTCTATAAGGTGCCACGGGATTCTTTGCTTATTTTAACAGGTTACTTGCACAAAGAAGAAAATTCTGCGGAGGCTGAGGTTAAACATTTTGGGGAGGGAGTTGGTTTTTGTTTTTTTTTTTTTGTTTGTTTTTTAGCATAAATGTACACAAAATAAAGTTACACTATGGCCAGTGATTTCACTCTATATTTTGTCTTTTGCACGCAAAAGAGCCAATTCTGAAACCCTTCCGTCACAAACCTCCTCTGGGCTTCTCTGGGAGTTATAAAAATGAAAAGGAGGAAGTATCTGGCACATATTATATTGTAAAGTTACCAGTTTTTCTTGTCATGACACTTTCTACAAAAATATTTGAAATATAGATTCTTACAGTGTATTTGAAATCTTTCACAGGTGTCAGACATGAAGCAATGTTACAGCTAAACAAATATCTGCTCTAAATAATACAAAAATGTTGGACCTTTTCTCTTTTGGGGTGGAGTAATACATGTTTCAATTATACCATATAAAACTTTCAACAGAAAAAAACAAACAAACAGTGTCATTTCTTGCCTCCCCACATTGTACCTGACAACTGGGTAATTCCCCTCCAAAAAGATGATGTTGAAGAAGGCAGGTGATCCTGAGGAAAGGCAGGCAGAACTGCTGCAGATAACCCTCTATTGAGTCAGGAGTCCAAACACTAGAGCTAACCTAGAGTGGAAAGAGAGGTTATGAAATTCTGCTTTCCAAATGCTAATAGTTCACTAATAATCTCAAATGATTTTGTTACAAACAAATCTGGGATGTAGCATCTTCCAGTTAGGCATTTTCTCTCTCAAAAAAGCTGTTTTATACAGAAAGCCAACTTTAACAGAAGCAAAGGCTTCTGGTCAGTTAAGAAACAAAAAAAAAAAAAAAAACTCATTTAATTTCAATCTTTTCAGACAACTTTCCTAACAAAAAATGTCCATATCGGACATAGTGGGAAAAGGATTTGGCTAGACAAACTAACCCAGAAGAATGGGCTTTGATCTGAAAAAGAGGACCTTTAGCAGTTTGTAGCACAAAAAAAGAAAATATCTTCAAGATACCATTTCAATGGTTCTTACGCCAGTCAGATTAAAATATGTATATAGATTGAATGGAGATAAATGTTGGAAAAACTACAGTGAGAGATTTTATGCATACGGTGGACATGTCCAATCATTAGAGAATATGGAGACATGATTTGTAATCAAATATTACAAAGTGCTGAATATTTATTACCAAATGATCCTTTGCTAATCCTCCTGGGGCTTCCTAGCAGAAGTGGTCACACCCAAAGATATTAAGAATTAATATCTCATCTGCTAAGAGCCACTAGACTACTAATAGCCTCCCATTGGAAAAAGAAAAATAGTTCAACACTAGAGGAATGATTTAAAAAAAAATATGGGTGGTGGATGTTATGGAAAAATTAACACATCAACTATGCACCCAGCAAAATAGACATACGACAATAGATGCTTAGATTTTTTTTACCATTCAATTCACTACTCAGACAAAATACATTCTCTGAAGAAGGAAAAACAAAAACAAAAACGCACACAGGTCCAGTATTTGATTATTAACATTTACAGACATGCCTGGTTTGATCAAGTAGAGTCAGTAGTTTCATTCAGTTTAATAAAATCACCAGAAATAACACATCATGAGTGGTGTAAAGAGGCTCAGTGTAATTTGTTAGCACCCTGCTAAACAAAGATTTAATGACAACATTACTGCATAATATTTCCAAAACAAACAAAAGCTCGTTTTGTTTCTATTTACATGGTAATGATTTGTAAACCTGTTAAAACTTCCTAAACAAAAAACTGTAAAAAAAATACCATTGCTAATTCTTCAGTTTCTCCTTCCTCAAACATCTTCCCTTTAGAGAGCTCAGAAATCACATGACTCAGTAATACTTCCCAAGACTTTTCTCCATTGGATGTATTCTGTGAATAAAGAAAAAGGCAGACTCAAATTGCACCAGTCATACAAAATAAGGAGAAAATTGTTTCTATAGAAGCAGCAAAGGTGAAATATATTTCCTTTAAAGCAACACGCACATTTGGACTCAAAGAGAAGAGGTACATATTATATCGGAAGGGTGATGTTTTAAGCACAAATAAATACTTCATAACAATACATAGGATGTAGAAATTGAAACAATATTTGCGTAGTGAAAAGCTACTAAAATCAAATACAATTCAGATGGAATATATTTAGCATATGCACTGAGGTTAAGTGACAGTTTTGAAACTGTAATTTGCTATAATGCATTAATTAAACTGAACCAAGAAAAGCTTGCAATTTAAATATACTGAATGAGAAAGAAGCTATCAAAAAATGTAATGCTATGTAGAGAATGGGTAACATTTATACAGACAGGGAAAAATTGTTCAGTGGAATTTATTTTTTTAATCAGCCACTTAGCTTTGGGTCATAATAATTATGTGTCAAGAAAGCTAATAATTACAGAAAACCATGAGAAATAAGCGGCATATTTCCATAAATGTCTTCCTAGAAATTACACAAAAATACCCACAAGAAGAAACAATATTAGATACAAACTTTAGTTCATGTGAGAAAAGTATAAACATGAGCAACAGAAAAAGACAAAATGTTACCAGGATGATTATTTTAAAAAAAATACCAAAACAAACGAAGTGAGCTGTAATATATAAAAAGCTCTACCATACAATGCTGTATAAAAACTGACATTCATTTCCCCAATATACAAGGTTAATCGTCTCTTTCTAAGAGTTTAAACTCCTAATTGAGGATGAAATTCACCACAGGGGACAGGCCAAATCCCTTTCCCCCATTTAGGCCTTAGCTCTAAGCCAATGGTCTCCAATCTTTTTTGTTGGAGGCTCCTCTTGTGATGATTTAGCAAAGAGATGTTCCTCTTTTCACCCTGTGTTCCATCTCTCCACAACTCTCAGTACCACTATATTTCCTTTCTTCTGCCCATTTACACTTTCATCTATTATTTCCATCTATTCTTAACCCTCCCCTTTCTCTCTCAATCTTTTTTCTTCTTTTGCTCCCTCCTCACTACTGCTTCTCCTTCCTTATCCCCCAGTCACCAAAAGGCTACATACAGCTTGCAGAGTGATTAAGGCTTCACTGGGCTGGGTTTCAGGTAATCTCATGGCTGAACTGAGTATGAAAAGGAGTAAAGAAAATAAACTTGACATTGAGCTACTACCTGAACCTGTATCCCTGTACACATGCCAGCTATACTAAGGCATCCGCCAGAAACAGGCAGGCTGCTGTCAGGAGCTACCAGAGATTGCCACTATTGGACTATGTCTGCTGAAGGGTGCAGGTTGGATTCTGTGTCCAGTGGGTAGTTCTCTGCCTCTCTCACGCTTTACCTAAATTGGCGTATGAAGCTGTCAGTGGGCTCTCTGTACTGGGGGAGGTGGGAGGGGAAGGTGGCGTGGGAGGGTTAGAAGAGGGGAAAGGATATGTCAATCTTCTTGAATTGACAGACTTTCAGTTACCATTCACTTTGATTTACCTACACAACCCACGAACAGCCTTCAGCAGCAGTGTGTCATAGAATGTAAAAACTACTACCCACATAACAAATGTTAACATCTGTCAGCGACAGCCATGCCAATGAAAATGCCAGTTTTTCTTTCTAGAATACAAAAATATGCTACCAATGTATATTTAGCTATATGTCAAGAGGTTTCACCACTTGTGACTCTAGGTGCCTTTAAGATGAAAAAAAACTCTTGTTACTTCATAAATCCCTTTACTGATCCATGAACATAATTTGCAACCTTAAGGCACAAACTGCCTTATGTGCTAAAAAAGCTATTACTCTGCTAGAGAGAAAAAGTCTTAGCATGTAGCAAACCTGACTACAGTATGCCATCATTCTCTATTTTTATACAACAAAATATTTCATTGTAGCTAGCTGTTGAAACATTTAAAATATATGTTCAGATACAACTTGACCCACTCTACTAGCATTTTATGAACGATAAATAAAAGCTGCCTACATTTATCAAACTGATTGTGAAAGAATATAAACTGGCAGCGCTTTCAAGCACTCTCTATCACAGATTTACACCCGTAAAACTGTCTGTCACTTAGGTCTCATTTAGATAAACAAAAAAGTGCACAGACCTCATGCTAAAATTGTGGGTTTGAAATTGAACTCTTCTTATGACAGTATCCTATGGAAAAACATTTATTTAACAATAATGCAGCATCCGTCCCATTGCACAGTAGCCTCAGACACCAAAGAGCTCATACAGACAAAACTAAATTTCGTTACTTAACCCCCTCTGGACAAACTACTGACTTGCATTTAAAAACTGTAGGTGTATGTGCTGACAAGCATGGCTAATTTGTGATTACATGGGAAAAGTAGACCAGGTGTCTCAGTTTCCTCTTAAATACTACCAATGGCAGGAAGGAGGATTACCTGCCTGGCCCACAATATGGCTAAATTCCTCCTCTGGTTCCTTAGCCAGCTGTGCATCACATATTGCATTTTGAGAGGATTGCACATGGCTAGTGATTAATAACTATGAACAAAACTAGAAAATTCTATATTTTCTTTGCAGACAACTTGCTTTTTTATTTACTGAAATGAGTATATTAGACTGATATCAGGCACATCTAACAGGACTTAAATTTTACAGTGAGAGGAATATTCTATTCTATTCTTTCCCATTATAACTAGCTAAAGAATCAATTTTTTAAAAAAGTCTTATTCTCAGTCTATCAATCAGTTCTTTATCAATGGCACATTGTGAAACTTCCAAAACCTCTTCATGTAAGTGTCTTATCTGATTTCCACTGTCATTCAAACACATAAAATTACACACACAGAAAAGAACAGGCAGGACTTTCTGTTTGTGAGAAGCAGAAGAATAATATTCTGCACTGGGGGAATGACCAATCGTAGCATGGTTGGACCTAATGAAAAATTTTCTCTCTGTTTCAACAGTTAATTAACAATTTCCAATAACCAATTTTGAGATCTAAGTTGACTTTGGACAGGTCACC
The DNA here is from genome assembly GCF_007399415.2 of Gopherus evgoodei. Lineage (NCBI taxonomy): Eukaryota > Metazoa > Chordata > Testudines > Testudinidae > Gopherus > Gopherus evgoodei. The sequence continues at coordinate 41,932,592 of NC_044332.1, forward strand.
TTAAAAATTTGGTCACTAGATACAGAGGCAGTATGTAAGCTTTTAAGCACAACTCTGCAAATCTATAGTATAACAATATTAGAACTGATATATTACAAAGAAAATTACTTATGCCAAAATGTGTAGTAGAGTCCACTGAGACTAAGCTAAAATGAAACAACAGTAGTTGAATAAGAGATGAAATTCTAATGATGCTAAGCCACACTGATTCTACATTAAGCTTACCATTGAATTGATATAATATACTAATAAATGCTTCATAAATTTAATAAACAATGTTGTCAATATATAGTTTTTAGTAAACTGACCAACCTTTTTCAGAGCTCCTGAGTTCTTCCATGCCACCCTGTCTTCAGCACTGCATTTTACAGAAAATGCTACCAGGGCTTGGGTATACAATAATGTAAACAGCACCTTTACAATGCAGGTAAAGTGTTCTATAAAGTAAACAAAGAGACATTGTGTTTCACATTTTTTAAACCATGACTTCAATTTATTATAGACCAATTACACAGTCTCTTTCAATTTGCAAACATAATGCTTCTCAAATGAAGAATGAATTCACTATGAAAAAATTCAAAACGCACAAAATCATTTTTAAAGTACAAGCTTTGGGACTCTCCCACCCCACAGGGTCCTAGAGGCCATGCTCCAGCCCAAGCCCGGAAGTCTACACAGCAGTGAAACAGCCCTGCAGCCCACGCTGTATCAGCCCAAGCTGGCTGGCATGGGGCAGCCGTGAGGTTTTCTTTGTTGTGTAGACATACCCTCGGTGCTTTAGAAAGTTATAGCAGACAGCCCTGGAGCCTGTGAAGTCTTCAATGTACAAAAGAGGTACAGTGCAAGAATCCTTTCACTGCCCTGAAAATTCACCTCAATTTTGATCAGCAGTGACTTCCTTCTAGGGGACTTCACAACATTTGTCATGCTCACGTTACAGTAAAGAGGTACTGATAAGATGTTTACCACAATCGACTGTGAGTTGTAGACTAGAGCAAATTGTGTATCCTATCATGTCAGCAAACCTGATTCAAATATCTTGGGTTAATCACAGTTGTAACAAATACTGAAATAGGTGCTGAATGACCCAAATAATCACAACAGGGGCACTCAGCACATTTGTTTAGCTTAATTCCTGACCCTCCACTTTCATTTTTCAGATACTGAAATTCCAGCCCTGCCACAAGTCACTAGTTCCTGTTTAATACAGTACAACACCTATGGTACTGTATTAAAACAGAGCTGAGATGTGGAGCTAAGATAAATCCTGTTGTATTCTTGTATATGCATTATGTTTCAACTTTTTAGAAAGAGCTTTCTCTTTTCTTTCAGAAGCCCTCATAATTGTATTTATATATGTATGCATGTGTGTGGCTGTAAACACATACTATATAGATATATAGATTACATAGACAGATAGGACATCTCTCCCCTGTAAGAAGGCTCCAGTGCAGGGAACTGCTCTGAAATCAGGTATGAGCAGCAGGCAATCAGAGGCAGAACCAGACTTCACAACATTTGAAAGAGAAGAAAGGTGAAAGTTAGGGTTAAGGTGCAGATGTGCTAAATGTCCCTTTTTCTCACCTGATTAGAGGCTTACAGCACTCCCTGCTCCAAACAATTTCATTTATGTTCAATTTTGCAAATTGACTTCAAAACTTAAGTTTCCACCACCTACCCCTTTCCTACTTCAAGTCAAATCAGTCCCATACTAAGTGGACAGTCTTCCATACTAGCATCAATGTAACTCTGATTCATATTAAAAATAATGGGAGTTAGGCACTTAAAACAAGTTCTCCCCAGATTTTGGTAGCAATGTGGTTCACTTTTAGTTAAATAATATGATGCAACAACAAACCAAAACTGACTTAAATTCACTCCTCCTTAACCAAGGGCTGAGTGAGCTTCGTGCATGAAAACAAACTGGAGTTGAATTGGACCGAATTAAGTGCTTATCCAGCATATGAGCAGGACTGAGGGGTTGCAGCTGGGGTTCTTGGTCCTCGGACCCAACATCAGACTGCAGGATTAATTTGTGAATTAGTGTCCATTTTCGTCTTTTTGTTTAATAAATGTTCACAAGAAATCCATACACACACAGAAACCTATGGATTTGCACATTCTTTAAACACTATCTGAACAGCATATATTTACTAAGCACAATTTACATCTAAATGGTTTATGTAATTGAAAAGGTTCTAGTTTTTGTATCATCATATGCATCCCATGTTAAACAAACCAATGCACAGGCTTTACTTCTTATTTCAACTTAAATACACCAGTTTTCTTATAATGGATTTCATAGTATATGTCATCTTCTACTCCCACATCCTCCCCAGAGAGGGCAATCTCCTGAGCCTCTATCACAGCCCCCTACAACCTGATCCCTTCTTTCTTCCCTCTTCCAGAGGCTCCATTGTCATGGCGTTTCCACCTCCAAAGATTAACGCAGGGAGGGAGATCCACAGTTAAAGGCCATGCATGTACCCGCATGTACATGTGCAGTTTTACATGGCTGCATCTACAGACACTTAATTCCATTCTAGTTTAGGACTGAGCTCAGGTTCTCAATTCTGATCCCCTTCGTGGCAGCACAGAGATTTGAGTCAGCAAGAGACAGTATATATATTTTACATCATGAAAGGGTAAATGAAAAAAATACAACTTCATAATTCTTACTGTAAAACTGGGACACCCTCCTAACCCAGTCTGCACAGCCACTACCTTTGTCTCCCCTTCAAATCTCTTAGGAAGACTCACCTCTGTCATGTTACCTCTGATAGCAGGACTCTGTTATGATGCCTAGTGATAATAGCTAGGGAGGTGGCCTTCCTTAGAGTTTCTCATGCACCTGTTTTAATTATTTTGTTTAACAAACTCAAAACAGTACACCTAGGATAAGATTGCATATGTAAGCTATAAACATTACACTTGTCTTCCGCCTCCTTGTCATTCACTTGTATTATACACCCAACTGTCAAGTCTTAACCTTGCTAGATTAGAAGGTCTGTGGAGCAGGGGCTATACTATAAGTGTGTACAGCACACTGGGTCATAAGAACGGCTGTACCAGGTCAGACCAAAGGTCCATCTAGCCCAGTATCTGTTTACCAACAGTGGCCAATGCCAGGTGCCGCAGAGGGAGTGAAGCTAACAGGCAATGATCAAGTGATCACTCTCCTGCCATCCATCTCCATCCTCTGATGAACAGAGGCTAGGGACACCATTCTTTACCCACCCTGGCTAATAGCCATTTATGGACTTAGCTACTATGAATTTATCCAGTTCCCTTTTAAACATTGTTATAGTCCCAGCCTTCACAACCTCCTCAGGTAAGTAGTTCCACAAGTTGACTGTGCGTTGTGTGAAGAAGAACTTCCTTTTATTTGTTTTAAACCTGCTACCTATTAATTTCATTTGGTGACCCCTAGTTCTTCTATTATGGGAATAAATAAATATCTTTTCCTTATCCACTTTCTCCACATCACTCATGATTTTATATACCTCTATCATATCCCCCCTTAGTCTCCTCTTTTCCAAGCTGAAGAGGCCTACCCTCTTTAATCTTTCCTCATATGGGACCCTCTCCAAACCCCTAATCATTTTAGTTGCCCTTTTCTGAACCTTTTCTAGTGCTAGAATATCTTTTTTGAGGTGAGGAGACCACATCTGTACACAGTATTCGAGATGTGGGCGTACCATGGATTTATATAAGGGCAATAATATATTCTCAGTCTTATTCTCTATCCCCTTTTTAATAATTCCTAACATCTTGTTTGCTTTTTTGACCGCCTCTGCACACTGCGTGGACATCTTCAAAGAACTATCCACGATGACGCCAAGATATTTTTCCTGACTCGTTGTAGCTAAATTAGCCCCCATCATATTGTATGTATAGTTGGGGTTATTTTTTCCAATGTGTATCACTTTACATTTATCCACATTAAATTTCATTTGCCATTTTGTTGCCCAATCACTTAGTTTTGTGAGATCTTTTTGAAGTTCTTCACAATCTGCTTTGGTCTTAACTATCTTGAGTAGTTTAGTATCATCTGAAACTTTGCCACCTCACTGTTTACTCCTTTCTCCAGATCATTTATGAATAAATTGAATAGGATTGGTTTGGAGTTTGGAGCTCCGGACTCTACTGCAGTACAAAAAAGTAACAATGATTATAATTAGGCCCTACCAATTTCATAGCTGTGAAAAATGCAACACAGATCCATGAAATAAGCCCTTCCCCATGAAATCTGATATCCCCTTGTTCCTAGGAGCACCCCAGCAAAGGGGGATCCTAGTTCCAGCTGGGCTGGGGAGGGACAGGACTTTTCCATCCCCTGTACAGCTGCTTGGGTAGAGGAGGGGGAGTGAGAGAGACCAGACCCACCTTCAGGTGCCTCCCCCTGTGCAGGACGCTCTGGGACTGGGCAGCAGCCCCGGAGGTTCCTACAAATGGAGGAGGCTTGTGGCGTTGGATCCAATCTTCCCTGTGCTGTTAGGAGTGCCCCAGCAAAGGGGGCTCCTAGCTGCTAGTTTGGGCAGGGCTGGGGTGGGGCAGGACAGGACTTGTTTTTTCCCTGTAGGGCTGCTCTTGGGTATCTCTCCCAGCTTCAGATAGCTCCGCACCATCTTCCCCACTCTGTCCAGCCCTGAAGGCAGCACTGAAGTTAGGGTGACAATCTCAAGACTCCTCTACAACAGGTTTGCGACCCCCTCCCACACACCCTTTTGGATCAGGACTCCGACCGTTACAACACCATGAAATTTCAGATTTAGCATCTGAAAACATAAAATTTACCCATTTCTAAATCCTATGGCTGGGAAATTGACCATAACAGACCGTGAATTTGGTAGGGCCCTACTTATAATGACATTATGGGATAACTACCACATTGATTAACTATAAGCTTTTTGCATGTCCATTTTACACATTATTATTGCTAAAATTAAAGATCTATCATGCTTTTGTTGTTCTACTTAAAAAATACTTGCATTGTTTGCATTAATAGCAAAAGATGAATGTGCAGAAATTTTAGCAGAAGCCAGAACTGCTTTCAGAACCAATTTAAATTACTTGGTAATGTCAAAAGAATTAGGTTAAGAATTTACCATTTGCAGAAAACGTGATTAGTACAATATACAGCAGTAAAATAAAGAAATATTTCACATAAAATACCTCAATACATACACCACACAAATACATCTTGCAAGTACTGCTAGGATTAGGGTGTCTACCAGCCTTTCCTTTATAAACTCTGTTTTTGACCGGGCTTTAACGTAGGCTGTGTACAGGGACGCTGTCAAGTATTTGGAGCCCAAAATGTTGTTTTTGTTTAAAAATCTGTTTTAAAAATCCAATAGAAATAACTGTTAAAAGCATTACTTAGTGATGTTGAAAATCCAAATACCAAGAGCATGGCAATAGTCTCACCCTCGCTAATGGTAACCTAGTCACAATAATGCATAACTCCACCTACTATCTGGATAATAGCAATGCAATCTATTTTGTTATGGAAACATCAACCCTGAAAGGACTGCACCTGGGGCAGAATGCAGCAGGAGGTCTCATCAGCACAAAAGTTACTGAGAGCACATCAGTCCAGTGTTCTTCTCCTGCCACTGGCTCCCAGTAGAGAATGATGTTAAGTTTAAGATCTGCATCCTGATTATCAGAGCACTAAACAGCTGGGCACAGGATACCTAAATAGCATCTCACCCTCAGGGACCAGAACTGCCCTCGATGAGACTCCATTCCTCTGGTATCTGCCTCCAGGGTGAAGCCCATCTGTACAGAAAACAGGGCTTTCCTAGGGACTAGCTCATATTATAGAACTCTCTCCTGCAGGAGCTAAAGAGTACCACAAACCGCACCATCGTGCAGTACAAATGAAATACTTATTTTTTCAATCTTGCATTTGCTAAGAACAATATTACCACATTAGCTTACGTTTAAAAACCACACATGCACATTAACAATACGCTTTCACCTGGGCGTAAGAAACAGTACAGCAATGAAGAGGAACTGCATTTGATAGATATTTGTCTCCTTGTTTTATTTCATAATTCTAGAAGGAACTAACACACAGTGTTGGGTGCTGTGAAATAACCTAAGTAGAAGAGAATCAGAACTGGAAGATTAAACTGATTTTAATGGAATGAAGAATGACTTAAATAAACCAGTCTAGTTTCTCTCCAACCTGAGTGGAGTACACAAGGTCAACAAACATCATGAATGGTAAAAATAAAATAAGTTTTTAAAACATATTTTAATTCTAATAAAGCTATTGTTACAAAGAGGTTCTTTACTTTTTACCTTGAAAGCGTCTCGTTAAAGGCCACTTCCTTGATTTCTTTTGAGACCCCTTTGCTTTGCTTTCTTGTACAACAGGGTGAGAAGTCTTTTCTACACCCCTCAAAAAATGACAGAAGAGGGCATGGCTGGAGCATCTTGCATTCCACTAATCCAAGGCAAGCATAACTGACCCTAGTGGGTTCTTGCAACCAGCAAAACTTAAAACTGCCCTGAGGCAGTCAGAAGAGTTCAAATGCTACATTTGAATTACTTTTCAGTGGCTCCTTCCCCTCAAGTCCTGACCCACTGCATAGCTTTCATGGGCATCAGCGTATGTCTACACTGCAGCTGGGTGTGTGCTTCCCAGCCTCAGTAGACAGACACACTCTAAGGCCTGGTCTACACTAATCCCCTGGTTCCGTATTCCAATGGCTAGCCTATGTTGTAAAGCCCACACTGCTATTTTGGTGCTCAAGCTTAAGCAGAGCTAACGCATGCCTGTCTACCAGAGCTGGGAGGCACACTTCCCATCTCCAGTATAGACCTAGCAAGTCCTAGTGAATAGAAATTTAGGATATGTACATTTTCATCCTAACAAAGCTAAATTCAGCCATTGTATTTAGGTAGGTTAAAATGCAGGGTTTTTTAAAATGTGGTTATGCTTTTTGTACTTTAATAGAATAAAAATAAAAATAAAATTTGCAGGTTAGTTTTTTCACAATATGAATTTTAGGTTCTTTGGGAGTCCAACACACACCCATTCTCACACTCACTCAAAAGGCAGAATGTGTTTGCAATGGGGCATCTACTATAAATAACATATTAATTACCTATTATTGTTTGTTGCATGTTAGGGATAAAACAAAATCATATTAATGAATATATTGGTGTACTAGTCTAATTTTGCATTTACGTGACCAAAACAGCCAGGCAGTGTGTCTTTTATTATTTCTTAACTGTATAGCAGATTAGGGTGAAACACAAGCGTGTGCAAAAATCATCCCATTTATCTCTAATATATCTTTATACAACCTACATTGAAGTCCATTATAGAGTTTATAAAGGAAAGGTTGGTAGACCCCCTAATCCTAGCAGTACTGTGATAAGTCATTTATTGATAACTTGGCATATGCCTTTTTATTCTGTCATTTATATCAAATTAAATGTCTTATGCTGGAAGGCAACAACTGCAATAAGAGAGCTTGCTGAGTAAACAAATTCAAAGGAAAAGGTTAGCAATTTTGCATAAACTGGAAATAGTTACCTTTCCTATGTATACTTTTTTCTTTTACTGAAACTTAAACAGATATTTGAGAAAAACATTTTTTAAAAAGGAAGTCAGCATTAAAATTTAAGATAATCCATGAAAGGCTAACTAAAGCCCCTGTGTATACATAATTTACTTTCAGTGTAGAAACTGAAATATTTACTATTCAAGCTAAGACTTTTTCTCTATTTAGTCAAGATACATATCCAGTGATGGAAGAACAATTTTAATGTTCACCCGAGGTGCTGCTGGCCCCTTTCTGGTGCCAGAGGGGGATTCAGGCTATAAATGGGCAACGAAGGCAAACATTACTTCCCTTATGATGGGCTACAGGTCACTTAACCTTAGAGTGGCATAAGCTAGAGCAGCTCCCAGTCTGCTTTCACAGATGCTCATGCTGAGCTGGTGAAGAAGCAGGAAGCTAAAAGCAGTTTCATGCCCACCTCATTCCCGTGGCAAGCTGAGTGCCGAGCTGAACAGAGGAAGAATTGAGCTCCACATTTTGGTTATTCAATAGGTTGCGCTCTTCTTTCAGTCAGTACTTGACCAATGTCCTTGCATGTTATTAGGGGGGCACTGTGCTTTCAAAGGTATCATCTTTCAGATAAGATTTTAAAAAGGATTGCCCTGGCTTGGTCATTAAACCTTCTCCTCCCCTCCCACCCACCCCGTATTATTTGCTAGTTTGCCTGTACAACCTTCATTTGGGCCCCTGATGTTCATGAATTATGAGACATAACTACACAATCTCATACTATTTTTTCAAAAGATGCCTGCCTTTTTCTGTATTCTGGGAAAATGGGGTAACTAAAGGGGTAACTAGTTAATATATCTTTTTACCTCATCGTTCAGTGTGTGGCCCTGGGTCTTATTTACTGCACACCATCTAAATCCTGTTCTGAATACAAAATTATTAATTTCCTCTGGGGCTTTTCTACAGTACTCATCACAAAAAATCCATTTATCCTCACAACGCCCCTGTCAGAAGGTATTTTCATCGTCTCCATTTCACAGATGGGGCATTAAATCACAGAGAAAGCAAGTTCAAAATTGTCAAAAGTATCTACCGATTGTGGTTGCCCAACTTAACACACTCAGGTTCTGATTTTACAGAGTACTTAGCATGTATATGATACTTTATGTGTTCAAAGCACAGCTCTCCTTGACTTCATTACAGCTTTGACCCCACAGTCTCAAGTCAGGCACTCAGGAAAGAGGAACTTATGATGAATGGTTACCTGTGAAAAGTTTGGCTTACGTGATTTGCCCAGCATTAAGAATACTGTGGCAGAGGAAGGGGCAGAATTCAATTCACAAGGATGGCATTCAACTGCCTTAACCACAAGACCACCCTTTCTGTTTCTGCAGTCTCCTGCCAAATACATTACATAACTACCTACTTCTGCAACATATGCGTCAGGGCTTCTGCAGACAACAGCTGCATTTGCTACACAATTCTGATTCACTCCCTGAGAACTGTCTACTCTGCGCACTGCGCGACGGCTGTAAGGATGAATTCACATCTTTCACAGGTACCCTACACCTATGAAGAGAATTTTACTTAATCACAATGCCAAGCATGTCAAGTACACATCAGCTCTGCCCATCTTAGAGTTTTTAGGTTTTTAAAATTCACAGATTGTTTCAGCAACTGAACACAGTGACTATTTTGCAGGTCACACTACACAGCAGGTGCACTCTACATGTACAATGTGTACTCTCTTAGTCCTCTCTCAATAAATTGATGTGACTAGAGCCTGTAAATGTTCTGACCTCTAACATTAAGCTTCTCTGTAATAAGACTTAATTTGTGTTCTTTCTTTACAACGGGTTCAGATCAATTTTCACTCTCTGAATGAAGAGACTGAACAGTTATAATGGTATTATTTTGCCTTAATCAATATAGGAATGAAAAAGATACCAAGATGGTACAACAGTTAATAAGGTAGCTAATGCAATTCCCAGAACTATACTTGAAGGGCAATATATGAAGTTTCAGTCCTGCTTCTTAAGTGCTAATGTTCTCAAAGAATACTATATAGATATGATTAGATCCCAAAAATGGATTTGAAGCAAAAAAGATGAACTGACACATTAAATACTTGAAGAGTAAGGTAACTGTAGTTTACCATAAGGACTATAATCAAATGCACAAATACTTAAAAATTGTCTGCACTCCAAAGAAAGGGTATTGTAATATGACGCAGAATCCAATATCAGTATAAAATTCTCTCTCTCAAAAAATGAAGAGAAAAAAACCTCCATATATTCTAAACACAGATTTTGTGTTTTCTGTGTTCTTATGACTCAGAGCCCCCTGGCACTAGGTTTTGCATCATATTGCAATACCATTTCTTCTATAAAATACTTTAGTATAAAGTTGGTAAAGTTGGAAGAGCATTCTAGGAACAGGTAGTATAAGACCACATCCCATGCATCCTCTTTGCCTCAGAATCCTCATTTCCCGTCCTGCCACAATTGCTGTGCTCTGGAATCAAACTGAGAAGTTGGAGAAAGCTTGGGAAGCAGCATGGTGAAATGTGGGTTCTATTTTCAGCTCTACCACTGACCTGCTGTGTGACCTTTGGCAAGTCACTTTACCTCTCCCAGTCTCAATTTCACCGTACGTAAAAGGGTGATCATGCTACTTTACTTTGTGAATTACAAACACATTACATAAGAGCTAAATATCACTATTATTGTATGTACAAATAATAACACATTTCACCAAGCTCCCATCTCTGTGTTTGGAGAGTGAGAAATGGAGGGGCAAAGCTTGAGTCACGCTGGGACCCAGGTCCAAGTCCTACTGCTTTGCAATATAGACAGAGACTCAGTGGACTCATGCTATGGGAATCTGCCAAAAGTATCTCACAATCCTTCTGACCTTCTTTTTCCTCTGGACAGTCAAGTTTTCCCACACTGCTCACAAAGAGAGGCCTACAGCAACCACATTTGGGGAGGATACTAGGAAATTTGAGAATGGATGGTGGGACTCAGGCTGTCATATGCAGTGTAGATGCTGGAGCCCCAGGCTGGGACCTAGGGTTCAATAATTCCTAACCAAGGGCTACAAATGAGTGTAGCTGCTGTAGTCCTATGTTAACAAACCCAAAGTCTTTTAACTTGACATCTACTAACCCTAAGCTTACACAGCAGAGTACACATATCCTTCAGCACCCAAATGCTACCTTCCCCTGGTGTGTAAATCACTGTGGGCCTCAGGGAGGAGATAAGCACCCAGGCGCCTAGAGTGAGACCGCAGTGCACATTCCTAGGGGCCAAGTCACAAGCGCGTAGGGAGCTTTTACTGCACAAGTAAGCTGAGATGCCTACAGGGATAGGCACCAGCTAAGTGGAAGTACTGTGGATAGCAGCAGTACCTAGAAGTGGGAGTTAGGCACCTAAGTACCTACGCGGATTTCATCCTAAGTAAACATAAAGAATTGTGAAATCAAAAGCTAAGTCACCTTGTTTAGGACTGTACATTGACTAGTCACAAAATACTCCACGGTCAACTACCCTTTTTACAAGTATAGATATATTTCAAATATCTTGAATTTTGGTAACTAAGACTGCAGTTCATGAGCGTCTATTTAGAATTTATACTATGTGCTGATTCCATTATAGTTGCTGCGTTACTGCAATTAACATCTTTGTATGCGACCTCCTATTAAACATGATTGCCGCAATTTGAACTCAAACTCAAAATATATTACTATCTTTCACCCTTAGGCACTCAGTTCAACTTGAAATATTGAGCTGCCCCTCTAGAGAAAAGAGATGAAGGTCATACAAAGGACATGTATTTTTCCCCAGTAAAATAACTTAATAGTTTTTCTCAGGCTTTGGTTCTTTGTTGTATTGGTTGACTGATAAGGTGAGAGAAGACAGGGGACACAGATAAGCCTGTCAAACCACAACAGAAATTTCTGTTCATTGCCACCTTCTGTAGATAAGGCAGAGTCACTATTTCAGAAAACACAGCAGACAAGCTCTGACTTGCTGTGTTTTTAGAACTACCATGAATGCACACAGTTACGTTTACAGTCATTTAAACATATGCATTTTTGCAGCATACCTTTGCACAATGGCTGTGGCATGGTTAAAATCTGGATGAGCAAAAGCGATGAGACATCTCTGTAAAGTACTGGAACCTCTGGTAATTCTTCACTGCTCATCCTGAAAAATTATTAAAATCATCACTTTTGACACTATAATCCATCTTTCACTTTTACATTTTACTTTGCATTTTAATTTTAAATGTTTGTCATTGCAATATTACATGATCGCAAGCTTTTGGAATTCTAATATCTGATAATACTAATGAAACTATAGTTTTAAGATCACATTTTAGTCTACGGTACTTATGACAAATCACAATTTGAGCATTTGACTATTGTTACTAGTAGTTAACATTTCTAAAGACCTAAAGATACAACTCACCTGCGACATTCAATGTGTCTCCCTAAATGCTCATAAGCCACAAACTCCCAGTCATGCACAAAAATAATGTATAAAAAACCTTAAGATTCTGGGAGGCAATTTAGCATGTTCCTCCTCAAAAGGTTTAGCACATATACATGTAGATTCACAAACACATGCAAGCACACACACATCACTACAGTATTCAAGATTAACATTCTGTCCCACAGGATGAATTCCACTGAAAAACACTGAGATCCTATATAAGACTTTCCCTTACTTCATGAGATGGAATAAGAACTGTACAGGCTTGGAAGACTTAGATTTTATCGGTAAATGTTGATTTCACTATCCACACAAAAACCATCAAAAATATTTACATCAACAATAATCAAAATTTACAGATAGGCAAAGAAAGAAAAATGCTGCTTGAGAACTCAGAGTTTGATTTAAGGATATTTACTTTATATACTTTGACATGTGATATTGACAATTTGTGTTGTAATGGTTATACAGCTTTAACATTTTGGATCTCAATGTCTACTGTCAATGAACAACCATTGTCTGATTCCCATATTGCCTGACTCCTGCCATAATTTCCTGCAACTGTGAAAATTTAAATTGATTAAAAAAGAAATGCTTAAATCCAAAATTTTGCACAGCTATAAATATTTCAATTGATAAAAATAAAACATACTTAAAATAAACATTAAGAAACATTAAGAAATAAACTTAAATGCTTAACAAATACACATATCCATCAGAATTATAATAAAAATAAAAACTGAATTCTGCCAAGCCTACAAATGTTAGGGTAAAGGAAAAAAGTCAGCTAGATTTCTGCCCAATTTTTAGAGTCTCAATCCTGCAACATTTTATTAAGAACCATAAGTTTTATGAAAAAATTCATATGGCTAGAGAGAGCAACCACAGAAAAAGATACTATAGATTTCCTTTTAGATTAATCAGTTTCATTCAACAATACAAATTTATCAGTTATCTACTTATAAGTAAGGCTACATTTTAGTCACAAGTATTTTTAGTAAAAGTTATGGACAGGTCACGGGCAGTAAACTAAAAATACCAGTGACTAAAACTTGGTGGAGGTGGGGGGCTGCTGCCTGGGGGGCAGCGGGTGCTGAGGGAAGGCAGCCCGGGTGCTGGGGGCTGGACTGGCAGCAGCCCGGGACCCCACTGGTTAGGGTAGGTGGGGGTTTTTTGGAGCCAGCAGACTTCCTACCTGGCTCAGCACCTCTTTGCCAGGAGTTGGGGCACAGGACAGGGTGAACTGGGCTCTGGGCTGCACTTATCTGGGGGGCTCCCTGGAAGCAGCTCAGCTGCGAGGCGGAGGTGTGGCCAGGCAGCTCTGCGTGCTGCCTCTGCCCAGAGCACTGGCCACGTCTCCGCCTAGCAGCTGAGCAAAGGGGATGTTGCGGTTTCCGAGCAGACCCCAGGTAAGCGCTGCCCAGAGCCTGCCTCACCCCGTCCAGTGTGCCAACCCCCTGTTCTCTCCCACACCCAAACTTTGCTGGGGGGCAGGGTGTCTGGTGGCCCAAGACTACCCCAGTGGTAGCTGGTATGACTGGTGCAGGGGCTGCCTGAGCTGCACCTGAGCCAGGCATACTGGCTGCTGCAGAAGTCACGGGAAGTCACAGAATCCGTGACTTCTGTGACAAACTTGCAGCCTCATTTATAAGTAGAGTGTGCTAACAAGTACTAGTGGCATTTTTCTAGCTTAGTAAATGGCTTTAAGTATGTGCAGTGGTTCCCAAACTTATTAGATTGAGCTCCCCTTCTTTGCGTCTGTAGTAGTTTACGTTCTCCCACCACCCCCTGCCACACAAATATACATATCGATTAAATAAAAAAAAAAAAAGATCAACATGCAACTCTCACTTCATGCTAAGAACAGTAAGTCATTGGTTCAAACTGAGCCACCAATCAATCTATTGTTTGTAATAAATGCAAAAGCAAAACTGTGATTGTGCTCGATGCTTACAATTAAATGTGCACAATGCGTCGAAGAAAACGGATTAACATATAGATGGCAATGACAGCGTATAATGCTATGCAAGTTTAACAGAAATCTGTTAAAATGTATAGCGCCATCTAGAGCCAAATGCACAATGCCATCTGAAGAACCAATATGTCTGGAGGAATCAGCTTTGCTAATTATTCATTGCTGTGGGTAAAATGTGCGCAGTATGCTTTTTTCCTCTAAAACTTCTCATGCCCCCTCCCAGAGGCTCGCCCCCCAGTTTGAGAACTTCTGATGTAGCGCATACAGTACGACCAACTGGGTCAGATATTGCCATCTAAGTAGCAAGGAAAATGCACCTTGCTAGCTGGGGTGCATTTTTGATCAGTCCAGGAACAACAGGGATAGCCAGTTCCCTGGGAACACCCCACCTCCACCACCCTGGGTGGGAGTGGGGGTAGAAGGAGATCTCAAGGAGCAGCAGCCGGGGGCAGTTCCACACACAATCCCCCTAGTTCCCCTCCTGCTCCTGACAGCCTGCAGCATATATGTATAGAAGAGGGGGAAAGTACTGCTTCTTTCTCATTCTCCTACCCCATGCTGCAGGACCTGGGAGCGGGGGCACAGCACCTCACATAGTATCCAGGTACTGGAACCTGTCTTGTCTATTCCTGCCAATGAACAGTGGAGGCATGGTGGACCAGCTGATAGCCTCTCATCTGCCAAGGCAGGAGTGGAGAGCTGCTTGTGCTTGCTGAAGATGAGTAGCCATTCTGGGCTCTGTCCAGCCCCACCCTTCTCCATCCTTATGTAATGAGCTAGTTCTCTTCTGAGACTGGAAACTAGGCTGATCATCACATTTCGTTTGGGGCCTGGAAGGGATTTTCCCCATATGGCAAAACTGGCAAACTGCTATGTGAGTTCTTCCATCTGGCATCCCGGAATTTGGTGGGTTCCAGTGTGGTTGATGGGTTAAAAGTGGCCTGATGCGGTGTACCACAATTCAATGGGGTACTTGGGCATTGACCCTGAGCATGGCATTGCACGTCTCATGCAGTGTGTTGTTCTCATTTCATCTCATCTCATCTCACCTACCTCCTCTGTGGAGGTGGTGAATGGGTTGGGACACTAGCTTCCAGCCCCAGTCCCCGGTCAAACCTGGGGTGTATTGACCTCATATCCACCCTCAGCTTTTTAGAACCCGGGACCACTGGTGCCTAGCTGAAACAAGCACTGGAACAGCCTTGTAAGGTAATTTGGGGAATGGTTCCCCATTGGTTAATAATTTTAACCAAGCTGAATCCTCTGCACTTAACTTAAGGCTATGGTGTTTGTCTATCATTATTTCTGTGTTTGTAATAAGACTGCCCCCCTGGAGAGTTAGAAATTCTTGAGAAAGGGGTTTGGAGTGAATATATCACTGAGCTGGCATACATGGTTAGCACAATCACACTGATTAACTGTCTCTAAGGGCTCCTGTCACCATAGTCTTAAGGGAGAATTCAGTAAAAGTTTTATTTCATATCTATATTATCCCCTTTTCTTCTTGAAAACTAACAATGTATACAGTGAGAACAAGTCACCAAGCATAAATAAATAGTCACTCTAAAACAGTGATTTTCAACCTGTGGTCCACAGACCCCTGGCCGTCTGCAGACTATGTTTAAGATTTTCAAAGGGGTCTGCACCTCCATCTGTAATTTCTTAGGGGTCTGCAAATAAAAAAAGGTTGAAAACCACTGCTCTAAAAAACGGTATTTGTCAACAGTTAAAATTCTAGAAAAGACAATGAGGGAGTCAAATTTTCAAAAGCACCTAGTACCATTTTCAAAAATGATATAGGCAATTAGGAGCTTAAGTTTCACTGGAACGTAGGGATGCAGGCTCCTAAATCACTTAGGCACAGTTGAAAATTTTACCCATGGTTAGTTTTATTTTGCCTTTTGTGAGATAGATTGATAAAAGTTTCATTAGGCTGGTGCCCTAAATTATAAACAAGTCATTTTAATACATTTCTCACCTTATTTTTTTTTTTTTTATGGATTTTAAATTCATTTGAGAAAGAAAAAGAAAGAAAAAGAACTCTTAACTCTAGTTGGTTATGTTCATATCTGAAAAGTTCTTTCCTTCAGAAAGTATCAGTTAAAGCCATTTCACAGCAACAGACGATTAGGTCAAATGCCAATTTTGACATGATAAATTAGATAAGATTCCAATTTATATATTATGCAGTGATGACTGGCAACATCACAAAAAAATATGGAAGACTCACTTTTTAAATGCGAGAACAAGTGAAATGCTTGGCTAATTTATTCATTCCATATGAACTGGAGAAGTAAAGCTATATGAAACGTCAAGGTTTTCGATAAGCTGCTTCAGTCTACGTCAAGCACCGCAGCACATTAAGCACTTAAAAAGAGCTCTGTCATTCGTTAATAGCCTAAGCAACTTCTTCATTATGACACTGAAACTGCATTTATAAACTCTGTTTAGAGTATGGAACTTATCCATCCTTCTAATCCTCTATGCATATGAGAAAGCCTGATAAGTCTGACTTTCCAACAGATTGTACCACAGTTGCAGCTAATGAAAAACTAGTTAATATAACTTCTCATAGTGCTTAAGAAAGGTACTATAAAATGAATCCATGCATCCATTTTGAAAAGAATCTATACGGTACAGTACAAAGAGGAACCTTCTGATATATCCATAAATGGAAAATTTATTACTTGCTTTCCTTTCTGGGACTGACCTGTCCCTCTAGTCCAAGACAACTGGGCTGCATTTCTCTGGCAGAACATGCTCTGGGACTGGGAGTAATTGTGGAAATGCTCCACTTTACCCTTCTGTGGCCCCTGAGAGAGTCTCCTCAAGTGCAAAGAACCTGTTAATCTCTGGTTTACTCCATTTGGCCAATTCTGTGATGATGAAGGGAAGGGGAAACAAAGCCACTCTATGGATGATCTCATCAGGGAACAAAGCCCTAGAAATACTGGTCCCCAAGGGAGAGAAGAGAATGACACATAAGTTTTAAACATTAGGATTTGCAATAAATAAGGTGTGAAGGCTGAACTAAGGCTCTGTTGGCATTGTCAGGGGCAATCTGATGGAAGGGAAGAAGAGTGGCCAACTACATAAGCTTCATCAACAAGGACAAGCCTACAACACTTCTAAATTCTAATCTTTGTATTGGGCACCACATAGGACATAACACAGCTTATGTTGTTGCCCTTTTGCTAATGTTTGTGAGTTCTGGCAGCAGGTCAGTTTTTCATTTGATGAGAAATCGGTGATGCAGTGTCAATGTATTTTCTAATATGTTTTATTTAAAAAATGCTCATAACTCTTGCTTCCCTGAACAGCGGTGGGGTCACAGACTGTACATAGGCAACTATTGCTTGCAGAAACCTCAACTAATGCACCACTGTCACTGTCTTTTGGTCTCTGTCTCTCATGTACTGTCTGCTTAAAATGTTCCCTCTTCCTCAGTCCCTGAGTTTTACTCCTGGTAAATGCAAAGCTGCTCATTTAGCAGCATATGGTGCCAAAAGGTGGCTTGACTATTAGTCTTCCTTTTGTGCAGCTTCTCTGCAACACACAGGAAACGGGCAGAAAAGGTTTGACTGCCCATCCAGGCAAAGAGTACTTTAACTTGCAGTTGTTAAGAGAACCCTGCCTGAGTGCACCTACCGTGCAGGGGAACTTCACAGCTTTCTATGGACAGTTCCATCCTGAGTCCCTATATATCGAGGTGGCCAAACTTACTGACCCTCTGAGCCGCATACGACTATCTTCAGAAGTTCGAGAATGAGGGTGCACCTGCTGGGGCTCAGAGACTTCAGCCCTGCTTCTGCTGAAGCCCCAAGCCCTGGCAGGTGTGCCCCTGGCAGGTGGGACTGAAGCCCCGATCCCCTCCTCCCTGCTGGGCAGAAGCCTCTACCTCAAGCTCCACCCCCACATCCAGTAGGTGGAGAAAGGGGAGGGGTTCCACGAGCCATACTTTGACTGTGAAAAAGCCGCAACACCTCCACTATATATCAAAGACTCATATCATCCTTGACATTAGCAACTTTTGCCAAAACATTTTATCTGTCAACATACCAACCACAGAAGACTAAGCCAATCTGGAGAATTCAGTTTAAAACAACATTCACTTTTATCCTAGATTTGGGATGGTTAGGTCATCAGGTGGTCAAGCAATGACCAACAGGCCACTATGTCACTGGTTCAGCAGAGACTGTAAAGAACCTGGTATATCACCAAGAACAACTTAGTTTACCACAAAAATCTCCTAATTTATTAGACACAGCTTTTTCACTTTATAGAATAATTCATATATTTTAAGTTCTTTTGGACACTGAATCATCTTGCATAATATTTCTCACACACATAGCACTTCAGCTGTGCGTGGCTAATGTGACATTGTATTAACCCCTTCCTAAATTGCCTAGGGTTATTTATTTACATGGATAAAGTTGCATCTAATGATCTGTGTGCTGTACAAGAGAGTTACAAACAAGGCAACTGCAGGCGTGAAAAAAACAGACTATACATTTCTCCTTATTCCTTCTTGCACAATAAATCACCCCTCCATCCAAACTTACACCCCAATTAGATGCTTCCTTTCTACAGGAGAAGCCAGTAAAAGCAGTTGAGTACTCCTGTGTGTATCCTGAAGTTCAACAAGTCTGAGCTCTGGCAGACCAAGTAGCTGGTGGAAGAAAGTTCCAGAGTCATGAATTCCTGACCACACATTCCCTGATGCTATCCTACTTCTGATTAAACAAGATGACTGTTCATTCAAGCACTCAATGAGGCATCTCCCAAGAATGGAGGCAATCTCTCAGGTACCCAGATCACTCAACAATTATGGACGCAGATCTTGGCATAGATTGGGGCTGCTGGCAACACTGACATTTTTTTTCAGTAGAAGCATTATTGTGATTTAATTTTCCTATACATTTGGCATAAAATCTCCAGCCTGATATACAAATTAGTGTCAGTTGTGTAGAGCAAAAACCAAGCTAAAAGTGTGAGATCTAGAGTCAGGAGATTTTAAGTCTAAATTTGTATTTATATAGAGAAAGTTATTAACATTATATAAGAGCTTCAAAAATACAATGCAATGTTGCTTGTGTTTTATAGATTATTTACAAAGCTGAAAATGAAAAAAACTTTTATTAAGTAAATGCAACTACTCTCCTTATGAAAACTGTTTTCAATTAAAATGCTAATTTAAGCTAAAAATGAGATAGAACAAATCCAGAATGTTACTAGGAAGTTTTGGTTTTTTACAAAACAAAGAACCTGGATGAACAGTACTCTTCTGACACAGAACAGGTTTTGCTAGTGTTGGTTTTTGTCTCAAGATTAGAAGTAGCACAAGTGAACACATTAGTGATGTTCAGTCAAAAGTTGTTTAGCTGTTGGGACTTTGTCATTATGCTGTTTGCAGTCAGAATAAGCAAGTGAGGCTATCTGGATCTTTTTCTTTTATTGACAGATATTCTCCTCCTGGGAGAGTACTGACCTGGGAAAGATGACTATTTAAATTACTAAAAAATGCTAAGTTACACTCAAAATGACAGAGTATAATCCATTTCCTAATCCTGCACTGATATTTCTCCATCAACCTTCTAACCTTCTGCAGGTTATTGGCAAGAGCTATAGTAAATGACCTTCTCATTATGCTAAGTTCTTACAACTGTATCTGAAAAAGATACACTTTCAAAAGATCCTGTGAATTTTGAAGCAGCTTCAAATCACACATGCTCAATACATCATAGTTCACTTGAAGATGAACCCTACAAGTACCCTACAAATTAAAATCACAAAATAATGCAAAAAAACTGGCTGCAACTAGAAGAACGATGGCTTTGCAGTGTGCTCAATAGGTTACCAATCTGACCTCCGGAGGACCAAGGCAGGTGTCATAAACATACAGCTAAGGGTAGCGTAAAATCCCTCTTTACCCTGTAAAGGGTTAATTCCTCTTTACCCTGGAAAGGGTTAAGAAGGTCAGGTAACGTAGCTGACACCTGACCAAAAGAACCAATAAGAAGACAAGATACTTTCAAATCTTGTGGGGGGAGGCTTTGTCTGTTCTGGAGACAAATCAAGAAAGCAAGCAACCCAACTCCATCATTATTAGTAAGTATTAGCGACGGAATGCGTTAGCTTACTTTTATTTTGGCTTGTGATTTCCTTTGCAGGAAGAGGGAGGTTTATCCTTGGTTTTGTAACTTTAAGGTTTTGCCTAGAGGGGAGATCCTCTATGTTCTTGAGACTTCACCACCCCAATTTTACAGAGGTGATTCTTTTACTTTTTCTTTAATTACAATTCTTCTTTTAAGAATCTGATTGATTTTTCATTGTTCTCAAGATCCAAGGGTTTGGGTCTGTATATACCTGTATTAATTGGTGAGGATATTATTCTCAAGCCCCCCCAGGAAAGGAGGTGTAGGAGCTTAGGCGGATATCTGGGGAAGGAAGGGCTCCAAGTGGCCCTCCCTAAATGTTTGTTTAAATCACTTCGTGGTCGCAGCATACTGTCCTTGGTGAAATTTGTACACTGGGAAAGTTTTTAAACTAACCTGGTAAAAATAAGCGTAGGAGGTCTTTCATGCGGGTCCCTATATCTGTACCCCAGAGTTCAGAATGGGAAAGGAACCCTAACAGCAGGTAACAGCGCAAAACTGAGGAACCTTCACAAAATGCTCAGCCAACAGCTCCCTCTCATTTCTACTGAGGGAGCTCCAGCTTGAGATCCTCTGCTGATCTGAACTGTGGTAACATGGCATGATGAGAAAGGCTTTCCCTTGGGTGGTCCTGAACCACTTAGGGCTTTATAGGTTAAAACCAACACCTGGAATTCTACACATGTAGTGTAATGGAGTAATCAAGGCACAGTTCCTTTTGTATGGCTGTTCACTTTGCAAAACAGATAAAGAACGGGTACAAGAACACTTGGAAAACCTGAACCTTTCAGCACTAATTACAGTACATATTTAGAAAACCAGGAAACATCAGTTTCAGAAGTAAGAAACCACCAGCTGCATCTGTAACTACTTATCTCAGAGGTTTTTGAGCACAGTATCTAGTGTGACCCATAACCCCATAATCACTAAGGGCTCTAAGTTCCATAAACAGGCTCTGTGTAAACCTGTGCAGGTTCCATTGGGCTTGTTTGCTACATCACACAGATATGAAATCTTTCAATTGATTCAAAAGCTCAAATAGGGGGAAAAAAAAAACCCTCAGTAGCCACTCATAGCCAAATCTCTCTCTTCTCCCCTAATACCCCTCCACAGACATAGGTAATCCTTTGTTTGTAATTCCCATTGTTAAACTTTAATATTATGAAATTATGCACAAAAGCCTTGCAGCATGCCCAAAAGAACAACAAATTCTCTTTAATTCAGACCAGGATCATTCACGACTCTTTCCCCTTCCTGCTTGTCTCTAACTGAGTGATTTCCTGTCCGCCTCCTCCACCATTTGGTTATTTTCATCTTTGCATGCACACTACCTCCATGCTTTCCTCCACACTGTTCCACAATACATGGTGTTTACTGCTAGGTATCTGGGGATTTTCCATTAATTTAATGTTATGTTTTTCTTTTAAATAAATATTCAGACAACTTTTACTATTGGATTCAGGCAGTCTCATGAGGATAACCACAAGACCAATGTGAAGGAAGGAAGTATAAAAGAGAAATTAGGATAAAGTACCTCAAAGAAAAAGGGGTCACATTTTATATCAAAATAGTTTCAAAAGGGTTAATTAATGATTTATAGATGTTTTAATATATGGTTAATCAATTGTTATAAAGTCCAAGGTCAATAAACTGCTTATAATAAACTATGACACGTTCTAGCCTGTAACCATTTTGACATATACTGTTTATGTGAGTAACATTCTTATAACATCTATCTCTTTATAAACCATTTATAAATGGAATCTTAACATAAAGTGACAAAAAGTTGCTTCCATTGTCCCTGGCTATATAAGTTAGAAGATCAAAATGTACAGAAAATTACAAGCCCAATTTCTTATCATCCTTAATTTTGGGCCTACTTGGCTTAACAATATTACTTTAAAATCACAAATATGAATCTCTAATATCTTGTATAAAACAGATTTGAAAATTCTTCTCTGCAAAGAAATACACTGTGTGCTAGACATTAAGTTTTGTATCTTACATGCTTGGCAATTCAGATTGTTGACAAGTAAAGATTTTTAGCTTCAGAAAGTTGAAACTCATTCTGTGATAAGGGACCATTTTGTCCATAGAACTATACTGATGTTGGGTATTTTAAAATACTTACTGTGAATTCCTATCCTGCATTAGCTGTGTTAGTTTTCTCCATGGGTTGTATGCAGAGTCAATGCTGTAAAGCCGCATGTGCATGGCCAAAACATGAAACAGCTGATCTGAATTGGTGGGGGGAAAAAAAGATAATTTTGTTAAATATATCTAAAATATTTTATATCCATTTACCACCATTTATTTCCTAAGCCTTCTACAAAACCTGATGTCTTTTAGAATGTTATAAATGATGCTCTAATGACAGGTCTACAAGATCCTCTCTCTCATAACTTCCCCTATGCTTAGAAACCCAGGGATTATACCTAGGGCCCTACCAAATTCATGACTGAAAAACACATCATGGACCATGAAATCTAGTCTCCCCTGTGAAATCTGGTCTTTTGTGTACTTTTACCCTATATTATACAGATTTAATAGGGGAGACCAGCATTTCTCAAACTGGGGGTCCCAATCCAAAACAAGGTTGGGGGGGGCGGTCGCAAGGCTACTGTAGGGAGTCATGGTATTGCCACTTTTACTTCTGTGCTGCCTTCAGAGCGGGCTGGCTGGAGAGTGGCATATGTTGGCTGGCCGCCAACTCTGAGGGCAGTGCCGCAGCCAGCAGCAGCACCACAGAAGTAAAGGTGGCAATACCACAACACCCATATTTCTGCACTGCTGCTGGCAGTGATGCTGCCTTCAAAGTTGGGCTCCCAGCTAGCGGTCGCAAAGCTTCCTGCTGCCAGGGGAGGTTACTGGAGGTGGGTCTGACCCGGCCCCAGGAGCGGCTTCTGCAGAGGAAGAGGAAGTCCCATCCCTCACCAGCCTAGCCAGGACCAGCAGCTGGAGCCTGGCATACAGTAGGAGCCCACAGCCAGAGCGCTTCCTGCTCTGCCCTTATATTTATCAATAGAACTAATGATTTATGGGGTATAATTAGGGCCCTACCAAATTCACGGTTCATTTTGGTCAATTTCATGGTCATAGGATTTTAAAAATCATAAATTTCACAGAGGGGTTCACAGTGTTGTAACTGTGGGGATCCCAACTCTAAAGGGTGTCATGGGGTGGGGGTTCTCAAGGATGATATAGGCGGCGTTGCAGTAATGTCACTCTTATTGTGAGCTGTTGCTGGCGGTTACTCCTGACACACAAGATTTTCATAATACAACTTCACAATATCAATCAGAATTTATGAGTTGCATAGATACAGCCCTAATTCAAAACAGTGACACCGTGCTCTCACTTGTTTGTCTCGTATCTGAAGTACTCTTCTTGTGTTCCATATGTCTAAGGTTTAAAATGCCTAAAGCTGCTGGAATCAAAGGTTCAGATCCCAGCCCTTCATCTTTTGGGGGTAAAAACTTTTAGTGCCACAAGTTTATTATGCAGTCATCTTTTGGATAAGACTTTAAAAACAGGGTTTCTGCCTACTTTGCATGACATTACAGATAGCATGGTATTTTTCTTAAGAACACTATTTTGCCCACATATCCTTTCTGCAATGCGTTGCGCAGTTTGCCATCACCCTCCAAGCCAGATATGGCTGTATTTCAAGGGCCCCATATATATGATTATTTTCAAAATACTTTTTTAATCCTTTTGAACAAAAAGTGCTATTATACTATTAATGTAAGTTATTACAGAATCATATATTAAATGTGATTCTTGCCACATAGATGTGTATTATACAATTGGTCCATACAAACAAACTAATATATTCATGAATTACGGATAACTATTAATTTGGACTACATACATCTGCTTTTTTTCAGGATTTCCTCTTTGTTATGTAACTTTAGGCTGGCAGTCACAATCAGTGCAGGCACCATATTCAGAGTGGTCCCTAATTTTTACATTTTGCAGGTTCTGAGGCCCTGGGAAGTGCTTTCAATTACTCCTTGTATGTTTATTGTACAGTTATATCCCTAGTGAAAATGTATATGCTATTCTACTGTAATGTTTTGATATGAAAGTCCTATTTTAAAAAAATGAACTTTCTAGGTTTCCCATAATGTGGCTCAGTTTTCCCTCTTCCCTTCCTTCACTATTTTCTTTCATTTTACACTATATTGGCGTCTTCTGCTGTGTCTGTTTCAGTGTCTGCCCCTCTACAATTTTTCTGTAAAATTAAATAATGGTTCCTTCTTATTTTCACTCTCTCTTCCTCTGCTTCCCTTCAATTTTTCCTTTTTGCTCAATCCTCTCTCCCATTTTCTCTTCGAATCTTTTATTTCTTTCTCTTGCTTCATGTTTAATGTCTCTCCTTTCCTTCTCTTTCTGCAGCCCCCATCACGTACTCATTCCACCTGCACACACATCTACAGGTCTCCATATTTAAATAAAAATAGTAGCTATTAATTTATTTTCCACAAATAGACAATTACTCAGAGGTATTTGGTGGCCAAAAAAGTCTTATGCTAAAGTCAGCTGACTGTGCCAGAGCCTGAGGGCTGTAATTAGTTCCCGGGGTTTGTAAAATAATTGAAGATGTAGATGACACTGGAACTGATTGCTGTCATCTGCTTTCTGAATAAAATCAGTCAATGAGGACAAAATAAATCCTCATTTCTCCTAGCACGAAATTATAACAAAAATGTTGTTTTGCTGACAGATTTCTCAACAACCTGAGAATATACTGATCTTTCAGAAAATTATACTAATTTCTTTTTATTTAAATGAACACCACAAAACTATTGGTTTCCTCCCTTCTCCAAGGAAAAAAAATAGAAATCATGATAATTTACACGAAACTGCTCCTTGCTTCAAACAGAAAGGAGCAATGAGGCAGAAATGTGCTCAGAATAATTAACTCTTTGTTCCTATATTGACTATTTTCCAAGCTTATATTTAACATAAAATGAATTGGTCAAGCATCAAAATCTAGCACCAGATAGTTTATTATTTGTATGTTCTGTCTATATGTTTGTGAAATTAGGATTGAACAGAAAAAAATTTGCTACCAAAAGCTTTATGAAAAACACAAAATTTTAGTTTGTTTGTGATGGATCTAGGAGACATTAATCCTACTACCTACTTCTGTTCTATATAAATACGACGCAGGATATTCAGTCTAAGATAGGCAAAAATGACCAGTGCTTATGCTGGATTTTTTTTTAAATGAAAAATTTTCTATGATGCTATTTTAAAATATAAAAACAACTCTACCATGTCAATGGAGCATAAGCATAATATGTTTTTTTCTAGATTTAGAGTAACAAAAGAATACATTGCCCCCAATGGTAACACAGAAGCAAAAAGACATGTTTTTTGAGTTCTCTTCTTCACTGTTTAGTAAAATGAAGTCCTGAAATGGCCATTTGTTCTTTTTTTACTACTCCTTTTGAGGTGGCTATGTGATTATGAAAAGCAAGAGAATAAGGACTAAGGGCTTATCTACATTACTGGCTGGATCTACGGGCAGCAATCGATCCAGTGGGGGTTGATTTATCGTGTCTAGTCTAGACACGATAAATCAACCACCGAGCACTCTCCTGTCGACTCTGGTACTCCACTGGAGCGAGAGGCACAGGCAGAGTCGACGGGGGAGCACCAGCTGTCAACTTACCACAGTGAAGACACCGCAGTAGGTAGATCTAAGTACACTGACTTCAGCTACATTATTCACATAGCTGAAGTTGCGTAACTTAGATCGATCCTCCCCTCCCCCCATCCCAAAGTGTAGACCAGGCCTCAGAGAGAATAGAGAAAGGCATGATATGTGGTTTCTTCACAAAAATTGGCTTGTCTTGTATACCTCAACATTCGAACCACAACATTCCTGCTATTCTACTCCAAAGGTTTTCCTGCTTATGCATTTATGGGATGTGGTGGAAGTCCATGTGGGGCTACACAAAGGAAAAATTTATCTGCCTTTATATACTATGTTCTGCCATGATTACACCTCACTAAAGTAGGGATAGAGGCCTATAAAAACCAGTTACTTCATTTTCCATAGACTTTGTTTTACAGATCTAAAGTACAGCCTCTTCTGTTAACAAGCAAAAGCAATATATTAAATGACAATGAATCACTAAAGAACCACCCTAACTGCTCTCCAGCAGCAAGAGGATGACAGCCGTAGCTCAACAGGCATCTCAGACACCTCCACAGACAACAGTGCTTCTTATGGGCCCCTCTCCCAGGGATAATACAATGTCATCAAGCAGCGATGATGTTGTGCAGAGGCAAGTGAGGGGTCTGGCCTGGAACCTCCAAACTAATATTCTTCAAGCTATTTGAAAAAGTCTGTTAATTTTTTTAAAGCATAGAAGTACCAAAAATTACAGGTTTACTATGTAATGAATGGGATATGACAACGTAGGTCGGACTCTCCTATTTTCCCTCATATAATACATGAGTGAGGTGACAGCCAATTAAGTTGACCAAATGTAAATAAATTTAATTTAAAAAGAAAACCACCACACAATACAATTAACTTGTGATTCTCACTGCCAGAAGTTAGCACTGAGTCCAAGAGCCTACCAGGACACAAAGGATTAGACATTTATATGGATAATGAGAACACCCACAGGTACATAGACATGTGACTTCAGTGAGCTTACTCACATGAGTGAAGTTAAGCACCTGCCCACAGATTTGCAGGATCAGGGCCTTAGTACTATTTAGAAAGACAAGTGAGATTGTTTTTGTTTTCAGAGAGTACCTATTTATGAGCACAAACTATGTAACATACTTAACAAAACATCATCTACACTTACAGTCTAGAAGTTAGTTTTCACTTTGATTCATGATAATTTATTACCGAACTCTCCCCTAAAAAATTATCTTGCTAAAAAAAAATACATAACCGGCTACCGGGGGTCTGTTCTTTTCAGCTGCCCCATGCCAGCTCTGCTTTTAGTGTTATCTTATTGTGAAACAGCAGAGATGAATTAATCCGAGTCAGCACTTTCAAAAGAACAGCTGGAGAGAAAAGACACTAGCACTGCTTTGAGACAAACTGCTAGAGAAGAGTCTTTTAACATTCTCCCTCTCAAACATCAAGGATAACAGGCATTCTATATATAGCTAGATCACCAGCACTTGCTGCTGTAATCACATCCTTTATTATTTTCAATATTAAGGAATAATGGTATGCATTTTTGATTCTACAGGAGGACAGAAAAAGATGGTCCCCCATAGATCTTTTTATCTTTCATTTCTATCTATGTACAGCACAAACTAAACTAATTTGGAGAGATGATTATATATTTTGATAGGTGAATGGCAAGATGTATCCAAATGTCTGCTAAATTTACAATATCTATATTAAATTTACTGAAGCTACATATTTTCTTCTTGTTTAGTTTGGAACTCTTCTTCTGCCCTACAAGGAAACTTTGCATATTTATTTAACCTACTGCACTGTCTTTTGTCAAAGAGAGAGTTTAGTAACTTCATTCACATGAGGTATCACTTTCTATATACGCAATGGAGGAAGTGCTGTAGGAGTGATGAAAAACTGCACATTTGGCTCACATATTTATTTTATCCTTCAAAAGTCAGGAGCACATTTTAATCCTCAATTCTTCTCCCATTTGTATTTTTAAATACAGATATATTTTTTTTGCTGTAATGCTCATAAGTCTCTGTTTTGACTTTACTTTTCCTGATCTGTCCTTTTCTTCTCCCCATTCCAGAGACTATTATTCATATTTCCAGTGTTAACAGGGACAGCTTGCAGGAGGCAGCAAGCAGTTCTCTGCAAGTGTAGCATGGTAGGTGCTTCTTGTTTCACGTGCAGTATGAAACCAGGAGCCCTATTGCACTCCTCTCCCCAAACTCCTGGTCAGGACTCTATGTAGAGCATTACTGGAGACAATGGCTGCAGTACTGATTTTTAACAAGGAGTCCCAGATTTCCTTTTTCCGCTTTACAGAGCTTAGTTAGCCTATTTAATATCTTCAGTAGGAAAGATTTGCTGTCTGTCTTCCCATTCATCACTGATCCTCTAGACTGGAAATAGTGAGAAAAATTTTCCTTTCTGTGAAGGTCAGGAAAATCCTTTTTCTTTTAGGTAACAGGTGATGCAGTCTCGTCAGACAAATCTAAGGCCTTGAGCACTACACTTATTAAGTAGCTAATATCCTCTGGATCAAAACTCTTCAGAGTGGTGTCCTTACAGTAAGATCTATTTTAGAGAGGATGAGGGAGATATTTGCCCTTTTTCTTTGAAGAATATCATTGGCTTTCTTTTTAGATCCCTTCCTCAGGTATAGAAGATATGTCAGACTTCTTAGCAACCAGCAAGTGGGGCTCTGCTATGTAATAAAGGATGCTTTTTGCTGCTATATTTTTAGAGTTAACCTCTGTACTTAAGCTGAGTGGGAGCTATCTAGGTTCGGCAGAGGTTTTGGCTTTCTTGAAATCAGTGTCAATACAGACTACCGGGTGTGACTGAAGAAGATAAAAGGGGAGATGGGCACACCCAGATGGCTGAGGAGCCAGCAGCTGCAATAGGAATGTTTGCATATGCCTGGAAGATCATAATAGCAAAGGATCAGGAAGTGGCTGAAAGAGTTTTACCTTCTTCTATGACTCCTGTAAGCAGTTAGGTGGGAGTCTACTCAATTGCGCTCACACTACTGAACTCTGCAAGATGGAAATGATACAGTCTATACTGGGGAAACAATACAAGAACCAAATGACTTTCCTGGAAGAAACAACATATACCATCCACAAATTTCAGTGTGGAAAGTCTGGTCCGATTCAAAGGATGGTGCCAAGAGCTATCATTTGACTTGACTAAGGAACTTGGTATAGAGTTCAATAAAGATCATACTTATTATCTGTGCAATACCATTTGTTTCAAGAGCTTAAGAAATTTCATGTATCAAGAAAACTAGCTAGGCTGATGGAAAACACTGAAGTAACTGATTAAAACAGACACTGGCATTACATCCATGACAACTGACATTATCAAGTCATCTGATAATACAGAATGCTGAGCTTTAAACTGAACAAGAGCCATTAGAAAGGAGGTAGAAACAACCTAATGAGACAGTTTTTCATTGCTTAGGACCGCTATACAAGGATAAGAAGGTGTTGAGCACTTCATTTTAAGGACAGCTTACAAGAGTCCCAAATACTCTTCCAATATTCATATACATGTAAATTTCATTCCAATTTAAAAAACTGGTGCTGCAAGCTCATATGGAGATCACTGTTTCTTTTGGCTTTCTCACAGTCAGCTCTGACAGGAAGCCTACACCAGAAATGACCTTTCCTCCTAGGTTGAGATCAGAAATGTTGTTGAATTTTCCTATCTCCATCTGCTGCTATCAGGGCACTCTGAATTAACAGTTACTCGGAAAAGATAAGCAAGCACAACTACTTAAGGAAAGTGAGAAATATGGAAAAATAGGATTTTGTGATATTTGTGGGACATCAGAGAATTAAATAACATAATGAAACACACATCAAAGGAACATCAGAATGTAGTAGAGAAGACAGGTGGAAGAGAGAATCTGGATCAAAAATGTCTGTACTACATTAGAAGATGAACACTGCTACTTAGACATTGAAGGAATCAATAGTATTTATAAAAAACTCAAGACGACAACATCTCTGTTTTCATATACCTTTTTCCTTAGCATATGTTATTTACATAAGAAGAAAGAAGGTATTTCATATCACATTACAAAACATGCTATGGTAGGACAGGAGAATTCCATTCTGCATTCTTCTGACCAAATCCTAGAAAAAAAAAGCTATTGGAATATCTGAACTTTCTATAAACATTTACAATATTCCAAAGTAAAAAATAAAATTTGTAGAAATATTAGAGGATATAATTATTTCTCCTTAAAAACAACATTTCAAGAACTCTGACCTCATGTTGCTATCAATGCCTAATGTCACACCACTTCTAAAGAACCTACATGTGAGATAAAGAGGACTTGACCTGCATGTTTGTGTTGTACACTGTATACAAACACATTTTCATAAATTCACAAAATTTTTAAACCTTAAAATGACAATTACATGGCCAGATTTCCTTGATCATTCTTGTCACACTGGCTCAGTCACTGACTCTACCAGCTACATTAATCATTCTTAATTTCACTTTCCAAGTGCAGCTGCCCTCATGGTGCAATCTACTAAAACAGCACTTGACCTATTTGTTCCCACCATCTTCACTGACACTTGCTGCTGTAATAGCTCACCTGGGACACCATATTCCATTTTCTGCAATATCTTATCAACAAACTTTACAGTTGTTACAAGCCTAATATAGAGTAATGTGCTTAATCACAAGAGAGATACCCGAGCACCACAGCTATGAGAGAATCAATGCACAATCTATGGGAGCTTACATTTTCATGGATTTTAATTGTTCTACACTGAACAGAAGCAGGTTTAGAAAGACCACAAAGTTAGTATAGTACTGTACAAATCAAGCCTACATTTCCTAAGAATAAGATTCAAATCAAAATAGTATTAAATTACTACATAAGGAAACAAATTGCTTGCCAGCAATCATTTCATCTTTAAATAAGAAAAAAAACAAGTGATTCAGGTCTATCTACATAAAGATAATGAAGAAACTGCAGGTATTTTGTAAGTACCTTTTTTTTTTTTTTTAACATGGAACAAAATACAGGACTGTGGAAGGATAATTATACATGGCAGAAAAGAATTTTATCAGACTTATTTTTCTAAATAATATTTTGTAAAATGACTATAAAGAGAGAAAAACAAGAATTTCCCTTTTAAAAAAGTCCAGCATCTGTTTTATAAGTACAGCTAAGTAATACACTTGGGGGGACATATTTTTACTCAGTCCACAGACATCCCAATGACATGAACGGACTCTCTCTGTATGGGAGGCTGAGGACAGAACAGTCTCATTAAGTTACATACCATTTCATAAAACCTGTTGTCTAGGGAAAAACAAATTCTCTTGTCATTAGTCAAAATCTTACTGTTCAAAGCTAAATGTATTAATACTAAACTCAAGTCCAGTGTGATTCTGTTCTAGCAGGACCTACAGTTAAACAGGAGTCTATTTTATTGCAAGATTTAATGTGAGTGAATAGTATTCCAGTCAGCTGACTATCCAAGCTTTTTTACCAATTTAATGAATGCAATATAAATAGCGTGTGAATGAGTTAATAATTAGATGACATTCCTGGTTGTTTGTTAAACAATATGATCTTAGTTTAAATAGTGCATTTCAACTGAAGCATCTAAAGCCCTTTCAAATTTTCTGAACTATGGGCAGACATTCAAAACTACTCCCAGACCTGACTTAACCATGTAAAAGACATGCTTAGATACGACTTCGAGATTTACACTGTAGGGTGTGTGAACACTTGTCCCAAATATTATTTCAGGTATTTCTAATATATAAACCACTAGAGTACACAGGAATTATGCGACCCAGCTTTCAAGTGCAGCCACTGCTGCAACCCCAGCCATGGCTAACATATTGTAGTGGAACTACACAACAGTTTAGGACAGCAATTGAAGACCACCATGTTCCACTGAAATTTCAGTATATAATATTGATAAAAATAGCAATGCAGGCTTAGGAAATTCCAAATATATTTATTTAAAAAAGTAGAAAAACAACAACATTTTAGGGTATGTGAAAAGGTTAACATATCTTAATTTCAAAGTCCTTTCTTTCCCCTCTTGTGTGAGACATGGCCCAAACTCTCATAATATAAAATGAAAATATTAATTGTTTTTGTCCAAAAATCCTATACTAAAAATTTCTGCTATGTATGAAAATGAATCAGGATTGAAATCTTAATGCTTTGTTTCTGAGACTATTTACCTTTCAACACATGCAATTAATTTCTATTAGTATACCAGGAATTCTATGCATCAAAAGGCAAAAGTACTCTATCACAACATCCAATGCAAACTTCTCAAGTCAGTTTCTGACAGGCAGAGTGGTTAATCAGGAGTTTATCAGAAAAACCTTTTAAAGTTCTGTAACTTAACCATGTTTAATGAAATGTGTGTTGTGTACTAGTTTATGCATATCATCTGTATCTAACCTGGGGTATGAGAGAAAGAGAGAGAGAACTTGCATTAAATTACATACTGGGCCCTTGGAGGAGGTATTTCATATACATTTTTCATTTTTTTTTAAATTGTGCTTTGTTTTAAATAAAAGCTACAGTTTGAGTGCTCTTTTGATATTAATATAAAACTCAAATATTTTTACAGTGCTTTAAGGTCTGGTGAGTTTAGTTCATTCCACTTTTATCATACATCAAAAAATCGTAAGTGGTACTATTATGGGACTGATAAGTCTCATATTTCTCAAGACACATGGCTCAAGATAAAAACATTCCTTTACTCACTACAGGCTACTTTCTCCAAATATAAAAAATTACCCTAACTCAGAAATATTAAAATGGCAGAGCATGAACAGACACTGATAGTCATATGGGCCAAAAGGCCAGACTGCTACTATCAAAGACCTGTCATTCATTAATGGATTGCACTCAAAACACATCCAGTACTTTCTATTCCTAGCAAGACACAATCCTTTTCCCAGCGAGCACACACATACTTTTCACTTATATGGAGACTTTCATTCAAGGTTTTCATAGCACTTTACAAAGATTACGCGTCACAACAAACCTGTGAGAGAGGTAATGTATCCATTTCACAGGTGGGTAAAAGGCAGTAAGAAAATCTCCATTATACCAATTTTACATTTGGATAAACTAAAGCACAATGACTCGCTCAAGGTACCCAAACACAGACAGAAACAAAACTGGGAATAGAACTGTAGCCATCATCACCAGCCATTAGACAATACCTCCATTACAAGAATTCCTATGGAAATAAGCCTTACACAGAAGAAGCAGTTGTTCTGCAGCTGTGTGGGAAATGTTTTGCTAATACACTCTGGATAATATGCCGCTTATTGTACATTACATTCAAAAAATGATGTTAAAATAACATTATTTAGATTGCAAAGCGAAGCACTTGAAAGTTAGAAGATGTCCCTACAATCTTAATTCTGCCTCTTTGTGCACCCACCCTGTGCACTGAATGAGGCAGTGGTTTTATGTAGAAAATAGTATGTGATTATGTTATTAAAGAAAACATAATGCAAATGCACAAGTGAGCAGAATTAAGGTTGCATGGATAATTGTAAATCTGGTGCTTCTCAACTTTAAAATGCTAGGATTTTTTTTTTTAAAGGAGAAAGTTGATAACAAATCCTATTATGTGCAACTGTACCCTCCCATCATTTATCAGTAGAATCTGAAGCTAGGACTTCAGCAATGCAACACAGATTTCAAACCACTTAAGCTACAGAACTAACTACATTGGCTGGTAAAAGCAGAAGGCTCCATCACCCCTACTCCTCCAAGAAAGGGAATGAATCACAGGGTCCTGATGCTGGGTCTTGGCAGTGATTGAGGGTGACAGAGCCCAGCCCAGCCCCCGCCACACACATACACCCACTCCAGGGACTGGGGTACGTTCCCAGTCCATGTGATGCCCAAGAGGTGAGCATGGGCCACTGGGATCATGTGCCGGTCTGGGTGGAGAGCCTAGCCCAGTCCAGCTCCCTCAATTATAGCTGCTCTGATAGCTCCCTAGCCTTCCCAGTATAGCATCTGCTGCAGCATGAGCCCAGCCTCAAAATGTGCTATTATTGTTTTGGCAGGCTGCCCAAATTTTCCTGAAAAAGGTAAACCACAGAAGGGAAATGATCATTTTTAACACTTTATATCTCAGAGAAATCATGGGAGAAAGAAAAGGTACTTCTTAGCTCTCCTTGCCAAACAGCAAGGTCTTTCTGAAAACAATGGAAGTGTAAAAGCTTCTCAGTAAAGATCACAAGAATTTTTATCATGACAAATGTTAGGCAAACTAAACATAGGTGTCACCACCAGCTCCCCCATTAAAGTCTCAGTGTGTTAATCTACTGTGTTACACAAACACAAAGGTGTGCATATTTTTACTTACTAGCGATAGCAGCCAGGGTTGTACAAAAATTCTCTGGCAAAGTAAACTGCTTTTGTATAAGCACTATCTTTTGCTTTTAAAATGCTTATAGCTACTTTGTTTTTATAATTTTAAGTCATTCAAATGGTATTACATAGTTTTGATATTTTCTTTCTAAATGGATTATCTTTACAATACAGGAATATTCTTTGTGGATAATCTTTGTAAGTTACACTTCTGTTTTCTCTTAATGAAAATTACAGTGAACAAAAACAAAATATTAGCAATCTGAAAAAAACTCTAGCACAGAAATAATAAAAAGCTGACAACAGCAGACCTGGAAAATATGCTAAAACGTCAAAACAGACAGCATCTTTATTTTAAGCTAAATTTCACAGTTCTCATTTAATTTTAAAATAACTTAAATCACATAATAAATTAAACTTACTTAAACAAGATCTTTTTCCAGCTGTGTTTGCCCCGCCTAAGCATAAATTGCCTCCTCGATGAACCAGTTCAAGTTCCAAGTTTGTTCTGCATGAAATATATGAAGATATTAGGATGGAACTTCAGTATTCAAGCATCTATAGACAAAAAGGAACTTCCATAAGCTCGCATTGTATACCATAGGGAAGAACAGGGCGCATTAGTCGCTTGTTGGTTACATAAAGGCAAGAACTGACAATTAAAAATAGCAAAATAGAATACTTTTGTGATTTAAACAGGTTGGTTGGCAAGTATTATATGAGGCACTCAAACTACAGCGGTGACTGCATTACAGATAACTAAATATATTTATTTTGCGGCGTGTATCAATTTCAGACAGTTTCACAACTCATTGTTGCTAGTGGAATTTTTGTGCAAACCTGGAAAGACAACAAAATTGTAAGAAGTTAGGTATATTATGAACATGTGACATCCTTTGTGAGGCACTGAATTTTTTAAAGTAATTTACAAACAAACAACATAAATCAGATGCTTCATCTTCAGAATATTTTAATTCCATTACAATGGAAGCCCTGTCCTTTGTTTGGTAGCAATGTTATTGGAAGCCGTGGACGTAAATTTTTAGTGAAAGGCACTGTAATTTAGCTGTGTAACTCATTATTATGAGATGGGAGTTGTGCAACAAAATCCCTGCATGTCACATTAACACTGTACTTCTTAGTATACTATAATACTCTGATGATTAGACACTATTTTTTGGCCAAATTCATTAACGTTTGACTTTGGAATTGGATGTTTATGTACTGTATTACCGTTTACCCTCAAGACACCGATCAAGCAATTTACATTTTGTCTTCTGAAAGTTTAACAAATAAACATGCGTTCCCACATTTCCGGTGTAGGAAGACAAAATTACTATGCTGAAGTGATATTATGCTAAATTAATTCAAATGGCAATCTTTTTCCTTATATGTGTTTCTTTAACTGAAATTAAATAAACCATTCCTAAACTCAGTGTAATTTGACTGAATATCACTAATTGCAAGAAAACCTATTTTAGAATTTTAGGCATATGCATATTTAATCTAAACTACAGGATGAAGAGAACGGAAAAATACTTCATTCAAAATAAAATATTTTGGAAAAATTTCAGCTCTATCAGTTTAAGAGACTACTGGGTTCTTGATATACAGTGTTTGTAAAGATACTTCCATATGTTTCTAAAATAGTAGCATTTCAAAATATTAATATCCCTAAATTTGCACCTCATGCCACCCATTTCTGAAGGAATGCTTTAATCCTCTCTACTTAGGAAAAAAAAAAAAAAAAAGGCAATTTAACACTGATAATGTTCCTGCTTAGAGCTCCATCTGGTAGCTGCTGATAAGGGCATCTGTGTGACAGGGGAATTTTCCACTCTTCAGGCGATTTGCAGTGCTCGCTGAACTTCTAAAAACCTACCAGCAAGGAAGCAGGGACAGGGATTTCATATTAGTGGGCAGAATAGCAAGTGTAGATCAGCACGTGTTAGTTCATCTTTGGAATATAAATGAGACAAATGTTTTATTTCTACAAATCTTCTGATGACTAATTTGTAAATTAATGGCAGTCTTCTACTACTAAAACCAAGACATTTGCTAGATGTTATTGAAATGATTTAATCAGATAATCAGAAACACTGTCTCAAACTCTTAAGAACAAATTTGTCGTATCTAGAATTTTCAATTTTCCTTTCACTAAGACATATATATAATTTTACAAAAGCAAAAGTCAAGGACAAATCTGACAGAACAAGACATGCATGCAGTACTGTGCTCAGTAGGAGGAGAGTCCTGGTGACAATCTCTCCCCAGCCCTCCTCCCCCTGGCACACTCACTCTGTTTCCCTCCCAAGAGAGT
Organism: Gopherus evgoodei; assembly: GCF_007399415.2. NCBI lineage: Eukaryota > Metazoa > Chordata > Testudines > Testudinidae > Gopherus > Gopherus evgoodei. The sequence goes on from NC_044332.1 coordinate 41,969,133, forward strand.
AAGGCACCTCCTTATACTGTATCGTATCTCCACAGCACAAACACCAGCCCTCTTCTGGTGAGGCATCCCCTCCAAACAAGCTCATATTTATGGGAGATACTTTCCCCTATTATGCTCAATCTTCTGAGAGACTAGAGCACTTCTCTCACAAATAGGCACTTTCTGCATGGCTTTTTTCCCATATTACCCGAAAACATAGAAGATTAGGGTTCAAAGAGACCTCAGTAGGTCATCTAGTCCACCCCCCTGCTCAAAGCTCAGTTCTTGGGGAGACCTGCACTACACTTCTTGTTCTCTTCATCCCCATTCACATTCCCATCCATACTGAGGTATTGGTTAGCCCCTATAGTCAATCACCCACTGATGGAGAAAAGGAAAGCTGAATTCTCACCATCTAATCTCCTATCACTGATGGAAAAGTAGGGGCATCTAACATATTCTAAAGAAGACAAGTGGAAAGTAAACTTGTCTCTTCATCGAATCCTTTTGCCAGAAGCTGGGAATGAGTGACAGAATGGATCACTTGATGATTACCTGTTCTGTTCATTCCCTTTGGGGCACCTGGCAGATGGACTTTTGGTCTGACCCAGTAAGGCTGTTCTTATCCTCCACTATCCCACCTCCCTCAATGAAAAGTAAGAGAGATCAGCCACTTCCAGCTTGATACTCCATCTCTCTCAGAAGAGGAGAAGCAAAAGGAAGTGTATCCTCTCCGTCTTTCACTGGCACAGGGACATAGGAAGCACAGCCTCCTTTGGATTGCTCTTCCTCCCCCACTGAAGAAACTGAGAAGGGAGGGCTGCTTTGGCTAAGGTCTTGCTTCCTTCTGCTGCATTTTTAACTCGTGTTTGTGAACGCCAATTAACCTGAAAATATATGTGATGCTTTATTTTTTACTAGCCATCAGAACACAGAATAATACAGGGGTATAGATAAGTTAACCCTCTGGGGCGCAGATAATGGGGTGGAAAGCATGTCTGGAGGAACCAACCCCTCTCCTACCTTTTCACAGGAACAAGTATTAGAATGGGAAAGTCCACTACCACTACCATTGCCTCTCTCTCATCTCTTTAAAGAATTAGTATGTACGAGACAGTGAAAAGGGAAAGGAGTGGCAAGGGAGAACTGTGTGTCAATGTATACATAGCTGACAGCATAAACAATGGCTTTGTCTAAACATCCAACAAAGCAGAGATCTATCATATGCAATGCAGCGGAAGCAGTTTACAAGATGCTGCAACAAATGACAACCATCAGTACAACGTGGAGCTATTACAATTAAAAGTAACATACATACACCACTGTACCAGGCCTATAAACACCTGTGAAGAGAGAGAAATGGAGCAAATGGAGGAACAGACTTAGATAGCAAGATAAGAGATTGGGTGAAAGAAAGATGGGACCTCTATAGATAGCTAAGCTGCTGCTTCTCCAGCTGCGCACACAGATCAGGAGGCAATGGCCACAGAATGTCTCTGGTACTGGGAAAGCTGACAAGAACCAGCTCTCTCCCCCTTAACAGCTGCAGAATACCCCCCTCTACTTCCATTCCTTTACCTCTACTTTCATGTGTCCAGGCAGCAAGAGAGTAATGGGTGAGGAAAGCACGTTGTATTCACACTGTTACAGAAAGGAATGAACTACTACCATTGGCTACCTCAGAGCACCACAACTCAATCAATAACGCCCTACTTTCAGTATGTGGAGTTTACAAATGGCTGCCCAAATGCCCCTTTAATCTATTGCCTATGGTATCTTCTCCTCAGCTCTGCTTCAAAATTTCTTCTTACCTGCAAGATGGCTCCCTAGAGATGGCAGGGAAGGACATTTCTCTTAATACAGATACCCCAGCCTATCGTCTGACAGAAAGTGGAACAAGGGGCTGATTAAAGCAAGAAGATTCAGAGATTTAAAGATTAATTCACTGGCTAATAAAATGGCAAGGCTGAAGGTCCAGTGGATATAATCAAAAAATATTTTTGAAAAGTGCTTTATTAGGAAGTAGCCAATTGTCATCTTGATCACTTTACGTTGTGCCTTTAGCCCAACTCTCTATTTGTCCATGTTTTTGATTGTAAGCTCTTCTGTGTTTGTACAGTGTCTAGTGTATTTGGCACAGGCAGAAACAAAGTAATAATAATAGTGAACCAACTATCTATAGTTTGACTAAGCCAGACTACAAAAGGAGAAAAGTGGGCAAGAAGGTAAGAATCTAAAAATAGCTGAAACATCCAGAATAGTTATTTAGTGTGCTAAAAGGAGAAATGACAGCCACAGAAACAATGAGATAGGATTAAGAAGGGAAAATTTAGGCTGAATACCAGGATAAACTTCCTGATAGTGAGGAGTATTATTCTGTCATTTAGCAGTGAAGTGGAGGATACTCTCTTGCGTGGACATCTAAAATTACAAAAAAACAAGACACTAGAAAACCTACAACAAAGAACAATCCTGCTTCAGATAAGGAGGTGAACTGCTGACCTGCATAGGACACATTCTTATTTCTATTAATGTTATGTATATTAAGGTTAAATTAAAAGCTTTTAAAATAAAGGTTTATGATCATTAGATATTCAAACCCTATAGTCCTTATACAGATAAAATTCAATAGTTCTGTGCACATTTGGATTGCTGAATCAAGTCCTAAATCATTAAGAGTGAAATTAACACTGCTGCAGAAGACCTGGCAAAGGCCCTCCATGTTACCTCACATGTATGGGAACAATATGGGGTGAGTGGATCCAGTGTCTGAAAACCTCCATGTAGGGGAAACAGAAAGCAGTGACCACTTATCGTCCAAAGGATGAAAGAACAGCCATAGATGGGGAGTGAATTTTATCTCCCCCATCCTAAAGGATGTTCATGTCATATACTTCAAAACAAGTGTAAGGAACAATGTAACACTGTTCTGGTCTGGGATATTTTTTACTCTCACAGGAGAAACACTGAATTCTGAATTTAGATTTTAGCACAAACATGGAATGTCCAATTTACTTTTTAAATTGGTTCAGCTGACATTTTCTGTTGCATACCTTTCACATTATAATACACAGGTTTTTGCATTTTAAAAAGGCATTTAAGCAAATCATTTTTCACACAAGGAACATATTCATTTGATGAGCTAAACCGAGCGACAAGAAAACCTCAACTGTGTACCCTTGTATACAATATAGTGTATAGATTATAGTACACTCCATATAAATGTAACTGTTTTCTATTTTGAAATTATCTTTACCAAACATAAAAATGAAGTTACTCTTTCACATTAGCTAAATATACTACTTACGACAACAAGACCCAAGAAAATAATTAAATAATTATTATGAAACAAAACGCAACTGAAGTATTCTTAAAGAAATTCAAATAATTTTCCATTTAATTGCCTCGTTTGTTTTATAAATAAAGGCAACAGTGGTTTTTATGGATATATAATAGACACAACAGGGCTGTGAATCTTTACTGTGATATGACTGTATTTGAATCAACAAAATATTTGCATGAAAGCTTAAAATATTTGGAATCAATAAATGAAATTGTTCAGAATAGGATAAAAATATTACAGTATTAACAAAAAAATCATCATTAGAAACTATATCAAAACCCAAAACTTTATTTTACCAGTTAAAGTTTCTATGTTAAATTATAACAATATATTTACCCTTTGCATCATTTACAAAATCAGGAAGTGATTAAGGATATGATGGGGCTCATCAATCTATAGATGCACCAGGGCTCTGTTTGGTGCACAGCTGGGGAACGGAGGAGAAAAGTAGGTGGCATTAGGCCACTTTTCTTCTCATTCACTTATCCCTGATCCTGGGCACTGCCTAAGGGCCATTATGCGGGCAGCGATAATCAGCTGCAATCCATGCAAAGAGGAGGGGAAGACAGAGGGCGGTACAAAGCTGATAGAGCTGGGTTTACACAATCAGGTGAATCCCCATTCAAGCAAAATCTCCAGCTGCACTTTTTTACGGTAACTTTAAGTTCCCTTTAAGCTGCCAAAGAGGCACAAAGGACAACTGGCATGGGACAGAACCTGGTCTATAAGTCTTATACTGTCCACTTTATTCTTATCAATGCATATTTCACCACAGCACAGCCCTGACTCTGACCCATGATTTTTAATCATCTTGATTTCAATTTCCAAACATTTTTAAGGGACAGTATTAAACGGGAAACATTATCAGTATTGTTTTTAAAACTATGCATCATTGTTCTTTCTTATACATATACAGATAGATCTTGCAGTCATACCCTTGGAAGCAGACATTTGTGCCCCTACTGAAGTCAGTGGTGCACATATGGGTCCCAGGTGTAGGAATCCAACTGCAGGATGAGGCCTTTCATTGAAAAAGAAAAGTGTATAACTTTACTTATTTACAAAAAATTGTTGTGTGTGGATTTGCATTTAAGACTGAATCAATGTGTTTTAAGAACTGTATTCTGCAGTTCTCTTTTGAGCTTACTGATGAAAGAACAGTATTTATTTCAGGAATTAATGTGCATTATGATGCAATTTTTATTTTTTTTAAACACGTGATAAAGAGTAAATGGTTAGGCTCTTAGGCAGGCAGTATAAGATTTATGATACTGTGCCTTAAACTGGTCATTTCCTTGCTTTCCAGTATTTCAGTTTTGCACATGATAACTCAGTAAACTGTTGCCACTAAGCAACCATAACTGGGTTTTGAAAGAAACTGATGCTGATCAAATATTAAATACTAGCATTCGCATTTTAACAAAATCCTTTTGTAACAATATAGGAGTTCATAGCTAAACTGCTTAAATTTTCCTTTTGTTTTTATAACACTCTAAGGGAGAGGTCACCACTCGTAGATCGCAATCGACTGGCCGATCCTGGAGCCTCTGCCAGTTGATTGCAATCCCTGGCCGCTATAAGTCTGGCAGCACAGCGGGGCTATGGCAGGCTCCCTGCCTGCCTCGGCCCACGCTGCTCCCAGAAGTGGCCAACACATCCCTGCATCCTCCCTGGGGGCAGGGGTCTCCACGTGCTGCTCCTGTCTACAAGCACCACCTCAGCAGCTCCCATTGGCTGGGAACAGAGAACTGTGGTCAATGGGAGCTGTGGGGGCAGTGCTTGCAGGCAGGAGCAGCATGCAGCACCATGTGCACCCGTCCCCCTACGGGCCACAGGGGCATGCTGGCTGCTTCCGGGAGCAGCATGGGGCTGGGGCACGCAGGGAGCCTGCTTTAGCCCCACTGCACCACCGACCGGGAGCCCACTGAGGTAAATGCTCCAACCCCATCCCTGAGCCCCTTCTCAGAGACAGCACCACATACTCCTTCCTGTACCCTGAACCCCCTGCCCCATCCCTGACCCCCCTTCTGGAGCCAGCACCTCATACCTTCTCCTATACTCTAACACTCTGCCCCAGCCCAGAGCCTCTTCCTGCACCCAAACTCCCTCCCAGAGCTTGCACCTTTCATCCCCTACCACACTCTGAACCCCTTGGCCCCAGCCCAGAGCCTGCAACCCCCTGCCCCAGCCCGGTGAAAGTGAGTGAGGATGGGGGACAGCGAGCAACAGGGGAGATGGAGTGAGCAGGGCAGGGCTTTGAGGAAGGATTGAGTCTCAGGGAAGAGGCAGTGTAGATCCTGGATTGCACTTAAATTCAAAAAGTAATCTTGCACGTAAATAGACCACTGCTCTAAGGCTACAGCTATTCGTCACTGTGTGGAAACCATTACTCTTCTGTCAAACTTCACCGGCTCAGCCACACTAGAGTAGCTTCCTGCCTGTCCAAGAAAAGGTTGCTAGGCCTCATAATAGTATGTCACATCATTGCTATTTAACATTTTCCTATTTCTCAAGCAAAAAATAACTAGCTGCAGTACCATAAAAGAAAACTCTGTAATATGGAAGGAAAGAAGATATTATGTTGAATAAGCTAGACTGAAAGAACTTAAATGGGCTCTTTGAATAGCAAATTCTATTTTGCTTTAATTGTATCTTTTCCCACACAAGTAAGTTTGTAAGAACAGCACTCTGCAGCCATAACAACTTGTGTTGAGAGCCAGTCAGCGCTCCTATATTAAGTAGAGTCAGGCCCAATCAGTACATAATGGGTGACCTATGGGAAGATATGTTGACTATTCAGTAAGCGACACCTCATTCCTTTGAGTCAGTGCTAAGGTAATGCCCCAACATGGTGGTTGTGTCCCTTGATAATGGAGATGTGGTCCTTCAGAGGATATGCAGAACTCAGGTCCTATCTCTCCACCTCATTAGACTAGCTATTCTTAATAAACACGGGTTAAATAAGGTCCATTCTGACACAGATAGTTCACTTCACACAACTAGTGATGTTATGACAAGTTTCACAATAATGTGTTTTTCTTAAAGCTCCAGTTGTTGGAGTTATGTGAATACAGGAACTCAGAATTCATTAAGAAACAAAACAAAAACAAAATAACCCCCCTTCCTAAAATTCTAGCTCTGATTGTCCTAGAGTGAAAAATGTGACCTGAGAGCACCCCACATGTTGAAAAAACAGAAAATAAAAAGAACCCAACCTTTATTGTTATTTTTTAAATCTCATGATTGTTAAACTAATTTTGTGATTTTGGTGGGTTTTACTAATTATTTTTTTGGCCACTATTACTAGTAACAAATGCAAAAAGAACGGTCAAAATAGCTTAATGGACCTACCTAGCTACAGAATACATGAAGAGAAAATCATTGTCTGGTGATCCAGGAGTCTTGCTGTAGTCTGTATATTTCTTCTGGGTAGTACTTTTTATATCTTTCATTACAGATTCCATTTCCTTACTAAGATTGGTTTCAGACTACAAAAAAAGAAAAGGCATTAATAGGTTAATTTACTTATCTGGAGAAAAGCAATATACAATTGCAAAGCTTAACATTGTCATTATAGCTATACACAATAACATTTATGTGTTATATGAAAAATATGTATTAACAGCTGCTATCATACTTTTTTGTCTAGTAGAACAGTATATTCTGAATAGGCAGGGAGATGGACAAAGCAATTTAACTGTTTTGTCTACATAAAGTGCAGAATTTTTAGTCTGTGCTATCCTAAAGTACAGTCAATGGGACATATGGATTGTGCAACAAGTACATGAAAATAACACATTTTAAATTGCAATCCTTAGCAAATTGAAGTATTGTTACTCTGAAATACCTTTTAAATAGAGATATTTCTTAAGAGATTGGAAAACTAACATGATTTTACAGATTTAATTACACTGAATGACATTATAAAGCAGCTACATTATGTACAAGTAGATGTAAATTGTTATCTTTGCAAAACAAAGAATCCATACGCTTACGTGTTCTGAATAGACATACTTCAAATAGCTTCCACTTACAAGGGATTCATGTTTTACATTGAAAAAAAAAATAGTGAGCTTCATGAAATATGATTCAGTTCTATGTAAATTACCAGAATGAACTGAATTAAATGAACAAGAAAAATCCATTCAAAAATAAACTTTTAGATTAATAATGTTTTGGTCATAACTCTGTTTTTATTTTTAATAGGTAATGTCATAAAAGTTCTAAACCTTCAAAATGTTTTGATTACATTTAATCCATTAAAAATAGTACAATTTTCCCATACAGAAAGAGGAGGAAAAATGTGGCTTCATAATTTAAATAAGTCACAGAAAGAAATATGAAACAAAGAAAGTTGAAAGATAGAGGCAAATTAACAAGGATCTTTCTGCCTTACACTGATGCTTACTGGGAAAGTTCCCAGCTGTTCTTGAAGCTCTTCCACCTCTTTTATAAGATCTTGCATACTCTTGTTACTATGACATTGCAAAAGGCTTCTTTCCACATTGTTTCCAGGATAACAAGGAAGAACACTGTTTGCAAATTGCCTACAGAGGGGACAGGTAAATTCTCCTTTGTCCACAGAAAAACCCTGGAGGACCTGGTCATTCTGAAAAATAAAAATAATAATAAAAACGTAGATACATATGAACTCAGTGAAGATGACAATTGTGTTCTTTACATTTTATAGACAATGTCTCACAGATAAAAATATAGACCATTTACAAATAGGGGGGGGGATAGCTCAGTGGTTTGAGCATTGGCCTTCTAAACCCAGGGTTTCAAGTTCAATCCTTGAGGGGGCCACTTAGGAATCTGGGGCAAAAATCAGTACTTGGTCCTGCTAGTGAAGACAGTGGGCTGGACTCAATGACCTTTCAAGGTCACTTCCAGTTCTAGGAGAATAGGTATATCTCCAATTATTAAAATTAAACTGAAAACCAAGAATGATAAGAACATGTGCTTAATTTTGTAAGAGCACTCTAATTACTAAGACTGTCTCATGATATCTCCATAATTTACAAGTATTCCAGAATGTCCAAGACAATCCCATAGTTAAGATGTCCCACAGTTAAAGGAGAGATATTTCTGCTGTTCCCATATCACAAAAACAGTGACTGCATCATCTCTAACTGACACGCCAATTTGCTTGAACAAATTCTAGGTGGGACATGGAGCACTCACCAGAGGACTTCTCCTGCTCTGCTTGATTCATGTTATTTCAGGCAGAACAAGGAGTGGTATGACCAGCAACAGAGAACCCTGTGGCATTGCAGAAAGCCTTTCATCACTGGGAAATAGTGGGGCTAGGGTGGGGCGAAGGGGTTAAAATGACTTTTAATGTTTGTTTTTTATGGCTGATTGTTAGCAACTGCCTTAGAGTTTGAAAGTTTTCCTTATTAACTTTATTACTCTTCATCTGGCAAAAGGAAAATTTACTTATCAGTAACGGGAAATACCTGAAGTTACTCTCAGGAGAAATACATTCTTGAACTTGTGTTCACACTATAGTCCAGAGACCAAGAACCTAGCCGTTGGAGGGCACCATGACAGATGGAATGGCTCAGTTCCTCTCCACTACAATAAATCTCAAGGGACCCTAAAGCAATATGGAAGAAGAGTGTGGAGCTATAGGGGGTAGGAGGGGGAAGCCTCCTCAGAGAGCTTAAGTTACTGTACAGAACTTCTCATTTTCACTTTCACAAAGTGCCTCATCAGATCCTCACTCCTGAGAGCACTGCAGGAATAGTCCTGACTAAGTGTAATTTGAGCTTCAAACAGGTAGTCCTGGTAATGAGACAGTCTCCAGCAAACTGGCAGAATTACCTTTGTAACTAGTCCCTGACTAGTTAGATCAAGTTTGAATAAAAAGTTTTATCCATCAAATGGGAATACAGTTTTCTACCAAATTCTAGACATACAGTATATACACAGCATAATTATAATATTTTTAAACAATGAGATTAATTTGTTCAATTTTTCTTCTTTATATTTGCTTTGGTAGGTCAGCATCATTAGATACAAAGTCAATTTTTCATAAAAATGTAAAGAAGAAATAAAAAGATGTTAAAAGTACACTGTCTGGAAGATGATCAACAAAGCCTTGCACATCAATGTAGAAAATAAGAAGGACTAAGTCTTGCTTCCATTTAAATTAGTGGTAAGCTCCTATTGACTTCAATGGGACAAAGATCAGGTGCAAACAATACAAGACAGTTTTTGGAATTGCAGATCAACTTACTCTTAATGACTCCATGTAAGATTTATGACAATCTATGTGTAACGTATGACCACAAGTTTGTACATAAACACCTCCTTCCCAGCCTATTGACACTGCTTGCAGACAGGAACTCTTAAAAAATAAAAATAAATGTACATGATGTTATTTCCAGCTAAAATGTATACATGTGCTGTTCAATAAATATTTCTTTCACTTTTATAGGACTTAGTTATAATAATCCTTCCACTATATACCTAATGCTGTGCTTTGCATTGAAAACCGAATTTAAGCTCTTATTAAAGCTATAATACTGCAAACGTTTGCCTTCCAGGATGGTGACAGAATTAGGGAGGAATAAAATGCATATAGAGTTCACATAGATTTTACCGTGTTAGAGCATTCATAGTTATACTGAAGGTAAGTGTCACAATATAGTTCTTGCAATTTTATTTCTGAACTTCTAATACACGCCACACCCCTAAGTTACACATTATTTCAGCACCAAAGCAATCTTTTTTTAAAGAATCTCTGGCACTCACTGTATTCAGAGAGCTTTTAAAGTCCACTCTGCTTTAAAACTACAAACTTTTTCCTGCTTCAGAAAAGCTGACTCCAATATATTTCATTCAGCATGAGCAATACAATGATGCCATAAGTCTTTGAACATAACATATATCACGTAAATTAATAAAATGTCCACAGTTGCATAATTAAATATCTATCCCACTTTAACTCATTTCAAAATTTCTATTCTCTTGCTAACTGCTTAACAATACAGTCAGGAATACAGTATAAGATTAAAAAAGGCATTAAGTGGCACAATAATTCAGTGTATCAACTTTTGGGCTGTGGAGATCTGAAGTCAAAGCTCAGCCCAGGTCTAAAGCCTAGCATAGGGTGCTACGATGATGCCAACAAATTATTTGGCCACATCAAAAAACTACACAATTTAGTGAATGGTACTCTAACTCAAGAAATGATCAGCTGGAAAAAACAGAGAGTTATGATTAGAAACTTTTATAATACATGTATATCTAGTTATAATCAGTTTTATTACTTCTCATTTCATGAGCAACAATTTCAAATCACAAAATTAAAATGCATATATTGCATTTACACAAAAAACTTGTCCTAATAGTGAAGAGAGAACAGTGAAAACGATCAGCAAAAATACCGGTTTTAGCCCTAAGACAGACTTGTCCTGCAATGATTTATAATGGATAATGTAGAAACAACATAGTGGTGGTTTGCTTCTTTTGGTGCTATAACACCTCTTTTTTCATGCAATTTAGCATATAGGACATTCTTCTATTTTACCTGCTCCAATTTGATCTCTAACATTTTATAGCTCTCCAAGGCCTGAATCTACCACCTTAACCATAATACAGTCTTTCTTCTTCCTGTTGGCTCCCACCTGATTGAGGGAAAGGTTGGGTGGTGAAGCAAGTGAGATTATATAGTCAACTAGGATGAATCCCAGAATACAGTGGCCTCATTCACTGAGAAAACTCATTGTCTGCAGTCAGAGAGATTGGTGTCTGCAGCATTTCTTACATAAATGGGATGGTAAATATAGTGAATAAGGCAGGAGACCACAGGAAGGGGAAGGATAATCAAGAGATGTAGATTTTACTGCCAGTTCAACCACAGACCTTCATCAAATAACACACTCTCTATGCATTAGTTCTCCCAAATGAAATGGTGATACCATATTTTCACCGGTACTGAACAGGAGTTACATTAGGACAATCTCATTAATATTTGTGAGGCAATCAAAAAATGACGACCACCACTGAAACATCTATCAAGAAAAATGCCTGCTTCTGAGCCAGATGTGGATTTTATGCAGTGAATAAGGTACAGGGCCTCACACAAACAAAAGGCTTCTTTAAAGTCCTGCTTCCTCCCACATGCACCTTACTAGATCATGTTCCACAATCTCTCTACCTGTTAAAACTGAAATTCCAATACACTTTCTTATGTGTGCATGTGCAAATCCCTTAGAACAGTGAGAGAGTGCCTAGTCATTGGAAGTCTGCACACAATTGATACATATGCATGCACGTGAAATGCCACTGGAAAGTTGGCAGATTGTTAGTTTTGTCATATGACAATAATCGGTGTGAGAACACAAAGTAAGATTTTTAAACATTTTTAACTTCAATAAATCAAAACAGAATATTTACCACAACATGTATAAACAACAAAGAACCAATAAATGGACTAGGGATTACCTATCTGCCAAATTTCAAGATTCTAACAGCTTCTAAGGGTCTAGAATTGTGGGTTGGTAATTTCTTTTAAGTTTTCCCACAGTTGAAAAAAAAAACTTATTTCTCTCTTCCCCCCCACCCCCCGCCCCGACACACTTTCCATTCTTAAAAATAGCTCAGACATTTTTCCCTGACTGAGCAAATACACCAAAGTTCAGCCAAAAAAGGTAAAACTTCAAGAAAAAACTTTAAATGACCTTCTTTTGCACTGTATAGTATACAGTTTTTGAAACAATGTTTACATTTTTCTTCAAGTGAAAGAGTATGGATCCTATTTTGTATCTTACAATTTTCAAAACTAAGTAAAATCATCCTTTCGTCTCCTGAAACCTTCTGCGGTACGTGTCATTACGGAAGGACACCTACCACTGAGGGCACAGCGGATCAACAAAAGGATTTCTTATTGCTTAGCTCAGCAAAACAAGCCACTCAAGACACTAACAGATGTTTCTGTTTTTATGCCAATAAGAAATTTAAGGATTTGCTCTTTCATGCAGAGACATTTTTAGCACAGTAGTGATCTAGAAACTTGAAAGCAGAAATAACTAATCCAACTAATGTCTGAACTGGAACCAGAGTTATTTAGAGCAGAAAGTATTAAGGCACTGAGTCATTAAAGTATCTTTTAGATTATTTTACAAACACTCAATGTAGCCTCACAGGAAGGGAGGAATCAGATTGATCATGAAGTCACACTTCCATAAGGTCGACTTAAATAAAATACACTTTTCATCAAATCCCCTGATTATTGTATCATGAGAAAAGCATACAGATATAGATTACATACATTTTTTTAAAACACTTCACTGGGGAATAACTGACCACTAGCAGTTTGAAACACTGCCAAAGACCCCCAGTTATATTAACCAAGTAAACATATACCAAGTTTTGCACTTTAACAGGTTTCCTTTTGACAAAAGTAATATACACCTCTACCCTGATATAACGCAGTCCTCGGGAGCCAAAAAATCTCACCGCCTTATAGGTGAGATGGCGTTAGATCGAGCTGGTCCTGTACAGCGTACCGGCAAGAGCCGGTATGCCATGCCGGACTGGACCGGCTTCCCCAGCAGTGATTTAAAAGGCCCAGTGCTCCAGCAGCTGCGGAGAGCCCCAGGCCCTTTAAATCACCACCGGAGCTCTGGCAGCGGGGCTCAGGCAGGAATTTAAAGGCCTGGGACTCCCTGCAGCGGCTGGAGCCTCTGGCCCTTTAAATCACTGCCCAAGCCTGGCTGCCAGAGCCCCAGTGGGGATTTAAAGGGCCCGGGGCTCCAGCTGCTGTGGGGAGCCCTGGTCCCTTTAAATCACTGCCGGAGCTCTAGCAGCGGGGCTTGGGTGGGGATCTAAAGGGCCAGGGCTTCCTGCAGCTGCTGGAGCACCAGGCCCTTTAAATTACTGCCCAAGCCCGGCTGCTGGGCTCGGGTGGTGATCTAAAGGGCCTGGGGCTCCACACAAATTCAGATATAATGCGGTAAAGCAGCAGGGCTCAGGTGATGCTTTAAAGGGCCCGGGGTTCCCTGCTGCTTTACCGTGTTATAGCCGAATTAATGTTATATTGGGGTAGAGGTGTATTATTAATCACAAGGTCAAAGTAAGTGCATTACTGTCACTCTTTGGTGAGTATTTATGCACAAGTATATTATGCTAGGGTTGACTAGAGTGACCAGATGTCCAGATTTTATAGGGACAGTCCCGATTTTTGGGTCTTTTTCTTATATGGGCTCCTATTACTCCCTACTCCTTGTCCCAATTTTTCACACTTGCTGCCTGGTCACCCTAGGGCTGACAAAATAGCATCATGAAATGAAGGGTAACATCTAAATGATATAATGCCAACTCAATGCAAAAAATTAAAATCAATCTATGGATACTTTTAGTAGAAGATCTGTTTGTTCAGGACAGTTTTCCTGATGGATTTAAACACCTATATATATTAAAAAAAAAATAAAAATCAAAAATTCACAGCAGACTACTAACCTTCTACTGCAGGGGTCCCCAACGCGGTGCCTGTGGGCGCCATGGCATCCACTGGGGCGTCGAAGTGTGCCCGCATAATGGCCGGAGGACGAGCATCTGCTGAAATGTCGCTGACAAGCAGCATCATCCAGAAGTGTTGCCGCCGAAATGCCGTCAATTTTTGGCGGTGACGCTTCTGGATGACATTGCTTGTTGGCAGTATTTTGGCGGCGACGCCTATTGACGCTGCTGCTTGTCAGTGGCATTTCAGCAGATGCTCATCCGCCGCCATGGTCATCCGTGGCTTGTCATGTGGCGCCTGCCAGACAAAAAAGGTTGGGGACCACTGTTCTACTGCATACAAATCAGACAAAATGCCAGAAATTGGCTGATTTCAGTTTTCTGTTTAGAAACTGATTGTGTTATGAGCACATGATGGGGCTGACACAAGTCACATTAGAGTTAAGATGGCATTGGCTTTTCTGTTTAAAACCAGAATTTCAGTGTTCTAAGCTCCATGTGTCTAGTTAGATCAGTTTGAAAACTGGTATGCCAGCAGAGGACCCAGTGTTTGTGCTGCAAATCTGGGGTCATTTGATCCCAGGAATCAGAGATATGACCCCTCCCCAGCAAATGACCTGTTTTTTTAAATGTTCACCCTTTTACAATACTTTTTGTACAGAGACAAGGATAAAACTATAGGCTGCCTCTACAATAGTTATCACTGGGTTAGCCCTGCTGAGATCTAGTGTCCAGTACGAAGAACCAGATCCAAAGCCTAACAATTAATAAGTTATTAGACATTGTTTTTGGTTTTATGAGGAGGTGAACTGGGCTGCTGGGAGCAATGCACAGAATGTCACAGCAACTGTGTGCAGAACCCAGACTGGAGCTGCGACATAGAGAAAGTATACCCAGTCACATAGGGGAAAGTGCAGTGGGCTGACCATCAGAGAACCATGAGTTCAAGTCTCTTCTTGTTTTGATCCCTGTTAATATTTCAGTGTACTCTTATTAAATCAGGCATTATATCTTTATCCTAGGTAGACAACTACCACTCCTTCATTCTACAGAAAAAAAATAACGGAGGATGAAAAAGGTCACTTCTACCAGAACTGGAAATAGAATTGAGGTCTCTACTATGGCAAACCAAGTCTCATTCCCTTAGCCACTCTATCTTTTGAAATGACATCCACTATTCCAATATTGCAAGGATATTGTATGAAAATTTTAGCTTGCAGAGTTTCCACTGACCTATGCAGAATAACCTGCACAAGGAGAACTAGGCCCTAAATTTAAAAACCAAGGAGCTTATCAAATATAAATACTTTACACCATTCTTATTTCAATTAATTTGTAAAAAAACAAAATGCAGAAATAAAATCAGGAAGTCCAATTCTAAATACACTGAGCACAGTTATTATACAACTGGTAATTCAATTCATGTTTTTACACAGCACTTTTAGAGATGACGGTACTACCCTGTATCAATACTTACGTCTTTAAAGTATCGCTGTAATGTTGTAAGCCTAACATCATGTACTGCTGCACATGTATCCGAAGGGTATATCTGCTCCTCTTCACTGGTAGGTAGTTTCTTTGGCTCAGTGCTATTGCGACATTGCCCCAAAACTATACATAGAAAAAAGATGAGCAGGGGTAAAATGGACATTGATATATGCCCAATGAAAAAAGACAAATGAAAATTTACCCCAGGAAATTGTAGGTATAACCATATTTGTCAGATAACAGGTTTTGTTTCGGGCTCTGATGGAGTAAGTACATACTTTGTATTCACTGTCTCTGACGGAGTAAGTACATACTTTGTATCCACTGCTAGTTTTTACATTTTTCCTTTAATACCACGTTCCTATGCTCCCATCAGGAGGTTTTCCTTTCGGATTATTCAAGAGGATTTGGAGGGTAAACAGGACAATCCTCTTCCTCATCTCCAGCCCCACAGAAGAGGCCAAGAGTTTAGCTCTTTAAACCTACAGATCTGCATGATGCAAGGACCATCCATATGGAAGCATGTCTCCCTCATCCTCTTGCCCAGGCTCCATGAGGCACCTTAACAGTATGGTTTATGCTGTCAAGGACTCCTGGAACAGTGGCTCTTTCAATAATCCCCTTTTCATACCTGAAGAGGCTTGTAAAAGCACAACTAGTCCTGTAGGTCGATCTTCAGTGGAAGGGCCACTCTGTCCACAAATAACACAATCATACACAGCCTCAGAAACATGCTGTTCTGATGTGGCTATCTCCATAGCAATATCAGCATCTGGCAATTCTAGGAAAAACAGATAAGTTATGGAATAATTAAGATGCAATAAACATCTTGCATATAGATCTGGATAAAATGTCCTTAATCCTGTTCCCAGACAGAATATCATTGAAAAACACAGAAGACTACTTACACCTAACCCTGATACTTCAAGCAGAATGGGTGCACATGCAGACTGTAAACTAGAGCCAAAACACTGCTGAAAAGCAAAGACTACTCCCTCACAGAACTGAATGTTCACTTCAAATTTATAAAGAGCCTTAGCTCTGAGATGCTGGTTTCTTCCGCCTACTTAGATCGTACATTAAAAACTCTGAAAAGTAGGGATGAAGGGTGATGAGTGTGAATCCATATTTACTGAAACCAGTTAATGGTAAGTAACCTTTTCTTTCTCTAATTAGTGTCAGAATAAATTCTGAAGATCTTGGGAAATCAGCAATAAAAACACTTTAAGGGGTGGAGCTGAGGAGAACTGGTTAAATAAAGGTAACAGGACTGCTCTGTGAAGTGCGTGTACACGCATGAATGCACCTCCAAGTAGCAGCCTTGCATATCTCAGGGACGCAGACATATCCAAGAAGTGCTGAAGAAGTTGCTTTAAGGTCAGTGGGCACTGATAAACCTGCAAGGGCATAACTGACTTGTATAAAAGTTTGACATTCCCCCAGACTGTCTTCATACACCACAAACAAATAAGTAGTTTAGAAAATATTTAAGTTTTTTCCAAGATAATTTGGGGCCTTTTAACATCTAAACTATTCAGTGTGGCTTCCTCCAGTAACAAATGTAATTTAAGGGGAAATATATGTAAATATATGTTCAGATGGACCTTAGGGAAGACCTAACATAAAAATGTGGGGGTGCAGTCATAAAATCACTTTCTGCTATGCAACACTATGTTGGAAACAGGGTTGGAAACAGGGCTGTGAAATCCAGCCATCAGGATCTGGATTTCACAGACTCTCTTAGTGGATATTATTGCTTTTAGAGGTGTAGATCAAAGCCTAATTTTAAGCACCTAAATAAAAGACTGATATTCAAAGATGTTCAGGGCATGCAACTCCCACTAACTTCAGTAGGAGTTGCAGCTGCTCAGCACTTCTGAAAGTCAGGCCACTTATTTAGATGCCTAAATATAAAATTAGGAGTCTACTATACCTCCAAGCTCCTAGGTTTGAAAATCTTGCCTGGAGTTTTTATTGATATAGACAGTGAAATCTCTCCTAGTGGTTTGTTGCCAATTTATTAAACTAAATACAGGTGGAATTTCACACACACGTAGAAAAGTGTGGCAATTTATTTTTTAAAGGAACCTTTTGACTGTCAGAAGCCCAGAAAAAAAAAATCCTTGAACAGGAATATGATACATTAATATGTCCATTAGTTTAAATCTGACTGTGCTTAAGGCCAAAACCACAGAGCCAAAATCTGTCAGAAGCTCAAATGTCTCCTCTAAATAGGAGGACTAAAAATAGAACTGATAATCCTTGCTGGCTTAAAAGTGAAGACTGAGTATCTCCCAGGCAGGCAACCCTATACCGGTTGCTTCAGGGTGTTTGTGATCCACATCTTGCCCTTACAAGATGGGCATAGTTGAAACAGAGTTTTTCATGGCCGGGGAGATGGATGTACAGAGGGGGAGAGATCTTCACATCTGCTCCAGCCCCTGTATGCAAACTACAAGGGTCAAAGCAGCATAAAGGGGCCAAAAAGCCCTAGCTGCAACTGTGGGAGGATTTCCATGGCAGAGGCACTGTTTATGACAGCTGTAAGGCTGCCTTATATGGATACCATTTCAAGCTGGGAGCAGGCGGCCCATGTTCAGGGAAGGGTAGGATCATGCAGAGCAGTGAAGATTCCATGCAGCGCTGCTGCCCATCAAGCAGCTCCCAGGGTATCCAAGGTCACGTGAAAGCTTCTCAAGGCCCCAAAGCTGCCCATATTGGGAGGGCACAAAGGTGACTTAAAGCCACTTCAGTCAGCCCCTGGGCAGCTAGTTTTGTACTGAGCCTCTTAGATATGTAGCACCCAGGGCCAGCTCTAGGCACTAGCAAACCAAACACGTGCTTGGGGTGGCACATTTTCGGGGGCAGCATTCTGGCCATCTTTTTTTTTTTTTTTGCCATGGGGGAGCAGCACCCACACCTTGTGGCTGAGCTGGGCGGGCTCCGAGTGGGGGACACTCTGGCTGGGGGCCACCCCGCAGGGTGCACGGAGCCACCTGCAGGTGACGCAGGGCGGCCGCCCCCCAGCGCCGCAGTCAGGGCTGGGTGAAGCGGCCTGAACTGCCCAGGGGCTGTGGCAGGGTGGTCAGAAGCAGCAGCGGGGCCATAAAGGGCGGGGAGCTGCCATGCAGGGCCCGCGTCCCACTGTCTGGGGCTCCGCTACCTCTGAGGCTGCCCTGCCCCGGCTCCTCAGCCCCCTGCTGGGGCAGTCCCCCCCGGCTCTGCCCTCCCGGGTCCCTGCCGGTCCTGGAGGTGGGAGCGCCAGCTGGAGGGACCCTGGGCTGAGGTGCGACCTGGGAGCCTCACTGCTTACGCCAGCGCTGGACTGGCTGGAGGCGAGGGGGGAGTGGGCGGAGTTAGCACTGGTGGGGGGGGGAGCCCAGGGCTGGGGCGGCAGGGGGAGCGACTGGCGGGGGAAGAGAGAGAGACCAGGCCTGGGGCGGCAGGGGGCACTGGTGAGTGGCATGAGAGCCCAGGGCTGGGGTTGGGGGCAGCCAAAAATTTTTTTGCTTGGGGCGGCAAAAGACCTAGAGCCGGCCCTGGCAGCACCGAATCTCACCCAGAGACTCTAAATGAAAGCAAAGAACAACTGGACCCAATGACATCAACAGGACTGTGACAACAGTGCACCTCCAACTCCAACATTTTAGTAAATTAACAACTAACTCTACACAAACGAGAGCTGGAGTTTTGAGATTGGAAAATAAAAATAGCCAAACGTAACAGCAGAAGAAGCAGAGAGAATTCTGAACTCATTTCTCCATAGACTGGAAAGAAAAAAAAAGAAGAAAAGTCTTGAGGAAACAGCATCTTAACATCTTGCTCTGAGCTTTTACCACTGCACAAAAGCATGAATGTGGCTCCAATAGTTATTAATCTTCTAGAGGGCTCAAACTTCATTGTAAAGGGCTCACATACACCCAAAAGAGCAAACTTGTACGGACACTATTTGAAGGACAGCATGAAGGTCTTCCTTAAACTGATCAAATTTGCAAAAACATGGTTATGAATTGTTTCAAAAAATCTTAAAGCTAAAACTAACATGGACTTTAGTCTTCTTAATTGAAATATGGAATTGCTGATCTAGTCATTGTACAACAAAATTATTTACATCATGAAGAAAAAAGCATTTTTACTGAGTGATGATGAGATTTTCAGTAAGTAAAAACCTGGCTGCTGCCTTGGTTTTCCTTGTATATCTCTGGAACTCAAATGAAGGCCTGATGATTATTCTAATCTGCCTCCTCTCTCCCTCAGTAACATCAAGTCCTTTCGCTGATCGCAGACTGAACAGAATTATTTTCAGAGTTTAACAATATCCTCAGTGGCCTACAGAGTATGGTGGATCCGTGTAACAGAAAGTGAAACAGGCATATCTGCAAAAATTATAAGCCACATTTTTCAAGAGATATTGCTTAAAAACAAATGTTTATTATTTAAAAGTGCTCCAAAGACAGTGATCCATCCATCATCAAGCAATAAACAAAAACAAAACTGCCCTTTTGTATTCTAAGTATTAGTGCAGGCCACTCAACTGAAATGTCTGAAGTATGACAGTGGTCACAAATAATGTCTATTATAGTAAAGGTTGCAAGACAGTTTTGACCATAACTGTTTTCATTTGCTCAGATTTGGACTGCATTTTCCATGCTTAGTCTCTTCGCACAGATAATGGTGGATGTTTGAAGTCATTTTTGAGTTATGGTTAAGTAAAACCAAACCAAAATACAACACACTTTTTCATTGTAAAAGAAAAGTTAACCATTCAGCAAAAACAGCTGAATATGAAGTTGATAGTTGGTTTGTGCTTTGAGTAAGGTTTAAAAACATGTTTTTAAACCTAAATATTTATAAAAATTTAAAAACAGCATATTGATCATGCTTTCATATAGAATTCTATTCTATAAAGGTTCTGGGGTTCCTATATCATGCTCAATGCTATAGTATCTGAGCCTTCCAGCAGTGCAACTAACATCTGCAACATGCTTGTTCTCTCATTTTCTTGCCAGTAGAAGGAATCACGAGCAGTGCAGTGCTTTTTCTTTTTTTACTTTTTCAGAATATATTATAACGTACACACACACTCACAACACAAACATTTACAGATTTCTATGTTTGTTGGCGAAATCAAGGTCATAGAAGAGTGCCTTGAACATAGAGTAGAAGGTAGTGAGGTTTGTGATGGTCATAAGTTCCTGTGGTCAAACTGATGTTAATGATATGGTCATACGGGTAAAGAATAGGTAGAGTTGTGTGTCATCTACATATTGCTGGCACGTTAGTCCGTGTCAGTTCACTTAATGGATGCATGCAGATGTTGAACAGGACGGAGAGAGAATTAATACCTGTGGGACTCTGTAAATTAGGGGCCCAGTTGTGAAGGTGTAATTTCCCATCACTGCTCATTGGGTGCATCCCTCCAAGATGCACTCAAACTATTTTTGCCCAGGACCAGCCTCCTCTCTCAAGTGAGAAAATTCACAACTTGTAAATACAGAATGCCAGTGAAGTTTACATATCTTGCTTTAGGCACATACATTTCAAAATACCAGTATTCAGAATAGGATTGCTTATAAGTGTAAACAGCAATAAAAGCATTTTCATTAAGAAGGCTTTCTAATAGCACTAAAATCAGTACAAGTTGCAGGATGAAAAATATCATTTCCAAAATGATATTATTTTAATAGGTACTCATTCCACAATAATTCATTTTAATGTCAAATGAAAATGATAACCTTCAATATTTATACTCTTGAACACAGCAGTTCCACCTGAGGTGTTTATATTAATTTGGCTGAACCATTTCTCTAGCAGCCAAAATAATGATAAAAATTATATTTAGTCTAGTCACATAATGCAATAATTGAAATCACTGTTAAAATTATCAAATAACCTCTCTGTTCATTTGAAAATTATGCCCCCAGTTTTATTGATTTCCAGGATGGTTTTTTTCCCTTCATCTTTTTGATGGATGTAACATGAAAGTTTCTGAAGTACAAAAGGAAGGCTCACGATTCCCTCCTACTGTATTCCTTCAGTGCTGAAACGATTTTTGTACTACTTTTTTTTAAACTTAAATATCTGGATTTCCTTGCTGGAAAAATATAAATTTCCATAGACGACAGACTTGGAAGTTATTGAGAAGATTATATATTTGTTTAGATCACAAATAGATATAATAATATTCAATATCTGGTTATTTGTTTCTTTAAAAGGGACTGTCAGAGTGAAGACTTTTTGCAGTATGCAATAATATTTACTTCATACAACAGATGGACCTTCTTGATATGATTTGGGATATTATACAAACTTATCAACAAACATGGAGGTAACCGCTTTCCTCCACGAAATCTGAGGATATGATAATCCTGCAAACAGCAGTTTTATTTTAGAACTTTACTAAAGGAAGTAGTGAAAATAGTACACCCATAAGTGAAATCACAACACTGTCAGTAAGCTACGCACCACCCTAGGAAACAGACTAGCACATTCAGAACTGGTGTTTATTGTCATAATACCCAAATACCAATTCATAAGTCAGATATTTACCAAATGCCCATAAAGAGTGTGGTGTGAAAGGTAACTCACGACCCATTTATCTCTAATTTATACAAAAAATGGTATGAACATTTCCAAGTCTAAATGCAGTTTAAAACACCTAGTGTAAAAAAAACAAATCATTAGCTATCACAAAAGGAAGATATTTTAAGTTGTTGGGAGCTAAACTTACAACGGGAAAGGAGGCTATAATATGCTGATTATTAATTTGTATGTGCACTTAATGAATACCGTTGCAATATGATTTTTCCATATATTAGCAAAGAGCTAAATCAGTTTATGAAAAACAGTTTCCTTGCAATCTTTATTAGCCTATAGCTATTAAAATTGTACAAACATTTATCACCATCTAGTGGCAGCCTGATGAACAGTAAATGAAAAGCAAACATATAAATTGCAAATATTTTTTCCCCACTCTGAAATTCAAAGTACTCCATTATACTTTAGCTATCAGAGAAAGTGTGTGACATCTGTTATCATGGGGGGAAACAGCCACACTAAAGTTACTTTTAATTTTCAATATTTTTGTGCCATTCTAAACAATGGCTGACTGGTCAGGGCTTTGGGGTTGTTTTAGACTTTTTTTGTTGTTTTTTTACAACATCTTCTATCTCCAAAAGCCAGAGCTGTGTGGAAGGGAAATAAAGGAAGTGTTTCTGCTCTTTCAATACTGTCAGCTTTAAATAAAATATTGCTTTCAATACAGCATGGTGTGCACATCAATTCAATATCCTTTCACAAGGAGGTGGAGCACTAACACTGCAAAAAACCCAAACCTCATATCGCTTACATATATCAACTTTTAATTGGCACATCCCAGATGTAACCTATATTTTTCACAGCTCTTGTATATTGTGTGCTACCAATCTTTGTGTTAGTTTGGTGTAAGGAGTTTTTTTGCCTTTTCAGCTAATACTTTTCAAGATACTTATTGCATTTTGCTTGTCAGTCATGATGACAGATGCAATTTCTATAGCCCTAGTTTCTGAGAAATGGTCAGCCTTGTCTCTTAATTTTTAAATATTCCAGTGATTTAAAACCACATAAGGCTATCTAACATGAGAGCATTTTTGCCTTTTACTTCCTTCAAAGTTCTCATTTACCTAACAAGCAATTTTTAATATAAATAGGAAATTAAAATAGCTTAAATTTAGCAGTATTTGTTCAACAATTTACAGCAATATACTGTTGTCATAAACATACAGCTAAGGGTAGCATAAAATCCCTCTTTACCCTGTAACAAGTTAATTCCAGAGGAATTAGCCCCTTAGCTGTATGTTTACGACAGTTTATGACAACTGTAACTCAAAAAAAAAGTTATGCATTTGATTTATTCAGACTCTGCTTCCCTCCAATTAGCACAAAAATCAGCCAGATCTATTGGTCCACCATTTGGATGTCAGGGTTTAGGCAGATTGTTGAAAAATGTATATATTTGCACATTGCATAAACAAAAATATTTTACTCCAGGGTTCACTTGTTTTACAGTTGCTTGCAGGGATAATTGTCAATATCTGGTACTTGTATCCACACTATGATACTCTATTTCTCAATAAAAATTGTCTTTAAAAAATGAAAATAAAACTAGCATAAATTTTAAAAGTAAAATATAGATACTACTTGAAAAAAATTTCAGAGCCACTGTTTCAAGACACAGTGATGTGTGCCAACATTGCTTCTTACTTCCTTGTTGCATATGGGGAATAGGATCAAAAACACATTGGCCTGGATTTAACAATGCAAATGATCAAAAGTAAAACTTACTCCATAAACTTTTAGATGTGATACAGGGCTCTTTCAGCCACTATTAAAAAAAAAAAATTAAATGGGGCTAGATCTTTGAATCCAAAAGACTACTTACTATTCAAATAAGAAGGCAATTTCCTGACTGTCACTGAAGGAAAAACGAGTGAGGATACGAAACCTCAATAGTAATCATTAAATCAAGACAAGATTTTTGTTTAAACAGACAAGACCATACTTAAGATTGCTGGTTCAGGCTAAATTAAATGGTCCCACTTAGCCTCTGAGCTGAAGCCAAGTTTTCTGCTAAGAAAGCATCATCTATATAAGCTCCACCGTTGTACTTATGGTTTCTGAGACTGTACTGTCGAAGAACAAAATTCACAAATACTGTTCCATTAGCTTAAGACTCCAAAGTCAGAATTAACCCAGGTTACACATATTTACATTTGAAGAAAAGACAGGTGTATTTATTGGTGACACAGTAGTTGCAGGTAATTAAGCATGTCTTTTCCAGTTAACTAACGAGATAAAGTAGTTTTGGGTCTATGCCAGAAGGACATTTTTTAAAGTATATCATCAACGTCTGGCTTTACCATACTGTTACAAGATGACAGTATGGTAACAAACCTGGGATAACAATCTTAAAATAAAATACAATAGGGAAGAGGAAAGTGTTCCTTGTTTGGTAGAAAGAAGGGTTAGAAGAATATTCTGAGGGGGATTAGGAGAACTGAAAGGATTTTGGCAGTTTGGAAGAGAAGATTCAGGCTGTGGTTTATATCACAGAGTAGAGTTTTGCAACAGGAAAGAGGATGGGCACAGGGTGCATGACAGATCAGAATGCTGAAGGTGAACTGAAAGAAGCCACATCACTAACAGTGAGGGAGGTGTAGGATGCCTGGCAATAAGTGAGGTGCCTATTCCTATGTTCTGTCTTGCCCCAGCTTTCCAGTTTCCCCACTCCTCTCTATAGAGCAACCCACCCTCTCACTACCTTAATTCTAATCACATGCTCCCAGCTGAACTTGTGCGGGATCCAGACAACCACGTTTCTCATTCAAGACACTGGAGATGGATAGAGATTCCTCCCCAAAACACGTTACTAGTACCTCTTATGAATGTGCAGTAAGGACTGTGGCAATCAAATGGTTCAGAAATACTTGGATTTCAGTTATCCATTTTGGGTTTCACTTGGAGGTTGTTCACTTAAATACAATAAAACTCAGGGTTTTACTACAGATGGAATTTATATGCAAGTTTAATATTCAGTATACTTTTTGACACCATACTTATTTGTTTTAATGTATAAATAGTGAAAATAATAATGCAGAAATGTCTTGTGTAGTCTGTCACGAGTTATTCATGCCTTGTTAGACACTGATAATATTTTTTAATAGAATATTCAATTGACTTGACTGGTTTCTCTCTTCTGTAGTTAGGTAATTTTATTTTAATTCTACCAGTTATGTTCTCTTTTCTTTCCTATCATTTTTAGCTGTACTTGAGGAGTTGAAGATCATTAGTGAGTCAGATGGGATCCAGGTAATTCGTTCCTCCTTCCATGAAACCACAGTTATATAACTTCACAAGGCTTATACTGTACATTGAATAATGGTTTGGTTATTTCCTTGTAGTAGTAGCTACTCCTGTTGAAGTGAATTGATGAACGGTATGTTCACTGACAATATTTTGTTAAAGTTTTAAGTAGTTATTTGTTTGGAGTTTTTGTTGAAGCGCTATGCCTCCTTACCCAAATCTTTTATATTAGTCAATGATTGTAAAGTGCTGTAAAGAAGAAATATATTCAGAATCTTAGCAATTAATAAATTTAAAAATAAGTGAAATGACATTTTCTAGCTTCTAGGATGGTATTAAAACAATGATGGTTTTATAAAAAGCAAGTAGTCTAGGTAATTTTCAATCTGCAAATTATTCTTTATGTTCATCATCATTTTCTTTGGATGTCTTAATATATTAAACATAAAATATCTCCTATTACAATCAACAAGACTTCATTGAAACAAGGTAAGCTGTACCAAATTAACTGAAATACATAGTCAAGGACATAAAGTAATTTAACTTTGTAAGCCATTGTTTCTTTCTCATATAGCAAATTGCATTATTAACCCACTAGTGAAAACATCTGCTCCAGGGTTCGAATCATTCACCAACTAGAATGGCACTGGCTGCACATATCAAGAAGAAAATACGGTTAGTTTGTAGGCTAGGGGCAATTTTCTCTTTCTGAGCAAGGGAAATTTTTGCAAGCCATTTGCAATGAGATACTGGTGTCAAGTCCTAAGACAGTTTACTCTTCCTCCCTTTGAAAAGCATTTTTTAACAACTGCCAACAAGGAAAAACAATGATTTAAGGGGAAAAAATTGGATTATAAATA
The DNA here is from genome assembly GCF_007399415.2 of Gopherus evgoodei. Classification (NCBI taxonomy): domain Eukaryota; kingdom Metazoa; phylum Chordata; order Testudines; family Testudinidae; genus Gopherus; species Gopherus evgoodei. The sequence goes on from NC_044332.1 coordinate 41,995,113, forward strand.
AATTGCTTCTCACCTCCAAGCTGTTTAAAGGGGCTTCTGCATCCTATCCTGAATATGATAACCAGACAAAAATAAAAATATTTCTCCCACAGGACACAAAGGAATCTTGTCTTGAATTCTGCATGTATAGGCAAGACAGCATTGTTCTCTGTAGCACTCCAGTGCTGAATTCTATGGCAAACTGGACATTTTGCAGTAGCGTCAAGTAAATTTAAAAAAAAGCCCAAATACTTTATATTCAATACAACAAATAAATACAAACTATAGAATAGGATAAAGAAGAACAAATAAGCAGAGCAAGGAGAAAAGAAATAAAAGCTTAGATGCTCACCAAATTTCACCTCTGATCATAACTAGGTCATAAATTCTTTAGAGAAGGCATCTGTGACATGAAGCACCTAGCACACCCTAATACTTTATAACTTATAAAATTAAGTTACATATTCCTTGTTTTGTTTTTAAATTCAAGTGCTATGTACACCTCCATGTTTCAGTTTGCATCAGCTTTTTTCAAAACATATACGCACTGTAGTAGTTTGCTGATGAAATGCTGGAGGTCTTGGCAGCTGTGAAGGTGACATTTAAGGATTTTAACACCCAGGAGGGAAATTGTCTGAAGCAGGAACCAACCTAGAAGTGATTGTGCTTTTGGCATTGACAAGAAATGCATCTCACCCCTACCCTCCTTCTAGTGCAAGGTCAGAGATTATATTTGTGTTCGTATTTGATCACGCAGCTCCCTAGGCCAGCAACCTTTGACAGGAACTTACTGCCTCCGCTGCAATCAACAGTCATCAATAAGCATAATTAGCTAGATGTTTTTGCCAAAATGAGCATCAGTGAAGTAGCTAACAATGGCTGATTAAACTAAACAGTGCAAACATCTCAGAGCTTTTGGATTCAGGCTGTCTTCAGCCTCAGGCAGACAACACAGCAGCAGTTTACATTTGGTTCACATTTAGAAATGTAAATGGCTAGAAATGTAATTAAGGGCAAAAAATTAATTTAGAGGAAGTTTAGGTTATAGATTCTGAGACAAATTCCAGGACTGCAGTATCATGGACCTGTGTACACATCAATCTCATAGAATACTAAAATCCAGTCCTGGTAATTAAAAAGGTTAGCCTTTAACCATATTAATTTAATATAGCCTTAGCCACGTTTTCTGTTGTCATGGTAAAGTTTTTCAATTTTTGGAAAGGAGATGAAAACTGCTCTCTTGTCAGAAAGTAATTCAGAATGGAAAAAAAAAAATCAATGTTTTAAAAATCTCATACATAAATGCATCAGGACTTCTGTGTTTTGACTGATCTAATACAGTCATGATTCTATCCTTGCACACTACTAGTTGGGAATCCTTTGTTTACTGAAGCACGCTATCACTGACACCAAAACATGTAACGTGCTGTTCAGTCAAAAGGTAGGTCCACTCTTCTTCTCTCCTCCCCTCTGTCCACAGTTCTCTAGTAGATGTTTTATTGTTCTCCCTACTCCTTTCAATGTCATTCACTCTGCTCACCTAAAACCTTCCTTCTCACTGCCCTTGCTTGCAGGTCCTTCCTTTCCAGTTATTTAAACCTTCTTCCCCCTGACATTTTTGCAACCTACATCCAACAGATGTCTGAGCTTCTCCAGTGCCGTTAGCAAGAGCCACTCCTGGGTGACAGGTGTCACTTCAAAAAGAAGCTGCTTGATGCTTAACCAGCGGTACTTGGGGTTGGTTGTTGGAATTTTTAAGCACCACTGCACAATGGCACTACAAAGATGGGAATGTTAGGAAGCCAAGCTGGGGAGGAAGTGAATAAAACAAGAAAGGGAGACAAGGGAAAAAGAAGAGGTTACGTTATTCTAGTAGAGAAAACAAAAAAAATTATCAGCTATGACAGTTAGGGAAAAGGTATTTTCTACTTTTTAACTACCTTAATTTTGAATCTGGAATATTTCTCTTGGCATAAAAAGTATGTGGTTTGTTCTGTACTTTCCCTTGCCCCAAAGACCTCCACTCACACCTTTCCGTTGTGTGGCTCACTCTTGCTATTGTTCCCCCGTTTGAGAGAGAGACAGACAAACACCCCTACCCCACTTCCTGGCTCATGCTACTCGTTCTCCAGAGTTCTTTCACACTCAGCGACATCCCAATTTGGCTCAAGAGGTATCCCAGGGCCACATCTTTCCTAGCCCTAGAAAAACATCTCAGTGCTTGCTCCTTATGAGATTTTCAATACTGACAGATTCAGTATCCAGCAGATACTGATAACCACATTCTATATTCAAGAAATTCAGAAAGCCTGGAATTATCACATCCCTTTTCAGAATATTGTACATCTCCACACACTTGAAAAAATACTAGTACTGTGTATGTATTTCTGGTCAAGACTAACACACACAAACTTGGAAACTGTCTATATTATACACAATGTTAAGGCACCAATCCTCCAAGGACTTACTTGCATGCTTAACTTTGATGGGGTCCCACTGAAATCAAGGGTATTACTCACAAAGAAAGTTAGGCACCTGCTTAAATCTTTGTAGGAATAGTTCCTAAGGGTATGTCTTTCACTAGCAACATGGCTGTGAAGAGCTCTCCCAGCACTGTTAAAAAAAAAAAAACATCCCCATGAGGGGAGTGGCTGCTGCACTGTCTACACTGCCACTTTGCAGCCTCAGGCGGTGTTTTTTCACACTCCCGAGAGAGAAAGTTTCAGCACTGTAAAGTAGCACTGTAGACGAGGCCTAAGTAGAAGGCACAAAACAGCAGGTGAATACAAAAAAACAGGAAGAACAAAGTACAATGAGATGATAATGATCAGCATGATAAAAATGCCCCATCTCAGTCAATCATGTTTTCTTGCATGATTTCTCTGAGGTCATAAACCTTGTAGTTCTCTAGTCAATCATTGGGTGTTCCAGGAAAGAATGAGTAGACAAGATATAAAATTTCTCAGATAAAAGAAAAAATTATTAAAAATGAGTATTAGGCCTCCCTTAAGGGCATAACACCTAACAGCACATTTTGCTCTTCCTTTGCAGGACATCCTCAAGATGAGCTGAAAATGTCTATCTCGTAAGCATTTTCATACCACATAATTTGTTTGGAATTGCTGGAAACTGTGTCAGGTTTCCTTCATGCCATGGTTTGGAGTGAAATATCAAAATGAAATTTCAGTGCATTACTTTTTGATGCAAATTTCTCTGCATTTCTAGCTCTGGAAAACCAATCTGATAAACATCTGGTGCTTTGTTTTATTATAGAATTTAACAGTGACCTTGCTGACGTATTTCATTCTGTATTCTCCTGCGTTTAGCTGCATGAGATTCAGAAATCAAAGAGCTAGTTAAAGGTGTCTACACATGCTAAATACAGTTTACAATTCTAACTGTAGGCAGCATTCCTCCTGCTGAACATTATGTGTCAAAGTGGTCCCCGAGCATCAAAGCAACTGTTAGCACACTAATATCTTTTGCCTTGACCCAGCATGTGTGCTCTCAGGAGACCAGTAAAAACTAATTATTTTTCTAACTGGCTTCAGAAGATTGAGTGTTAGGAAATGTGTGTCACCTTGTCTTAAAAATGTGCACTTTTTACCCTTCGCTAAGGAGCACTGCTTCAAGGACTGAAAGATGTCCTGCTGAGAATCACAGCATATTAGGAAAGAACTGAGTAAGCACCGATAATTCCCACTTGTCGAGAGGCATTGCCATATACATTTAATTGAGTACTCCAAATTGATAAAACTATTACACGAACACAAGATACTTAAAATTCATAATAAAATACATGATAAAATTATGTAACATGTCAAGTTCAAGATAAAGGTATATTTGAGACAAAGGTTTAGAAGTTTGCCTGGAATAGTTTTTACCAATTCACTTAAGAGATCACTGAATTATTTACAAGTATCTATACAATTTATTAGAAGACATTAATTTGAAGAAGAGGACTTGAGCTTTGCTAATTACAGTTTGTAGGACATCAAATATCCCAAATTTTTGTGTGCTGTGGATGCAACAGTGTAACTTTGCGACACTGCACTGCTATGGAGTGGCAATGACCAAGCCTAATGTCATCACATAACAACTTTGTTTTAAGGGGAAGTGTTAAAAGTAGCCATTTTGGAGGGTTACAAGGCTCTGGAAATTACAACAGATATCATATTGCCAGTTTTACTCAGAAAGGTAACTACATAAGGATAGTTGTTAGCAGCGTGTTGTAGCAATGTTGGTCCGGGATATGAAAAGACAAGATGTGCACGGTAATCTTTTATTGCACCAAGCTTTTTGAGCTTCCACAGACCTGAAGAAGAGTTCTGTGGAGCTCAAAAGCTTGTCTCTTTGACCAACAGATGTTGGTCCAATAAAAGATATTACCCCCATCCAGCTTGTGTCTCTCATATAAAAATGACTTTCTTAACTAATAGATCTTCTCCGTGAGAATATTCAGAATCGTATGTGCTCACTTTAGTGACATATATATTATATATATTGCTGTAAGTCCTGCAGAATCCATACTATTGTTAAAACAGAGTAAGCTGGACTCCATTCTTTCTTGTGCATAAATACAAATGTTTATTAAGTTTCATTCAATTACGTCTAGGCAACCCAAATGGGAATATGGTTGCACAGATATGACAGTATAACTAGAACACAATGAGATATATAAACGCAACTGATGGCCTAAATAATATGCAGAACTTCTTTTACTGGTGATTACACACAAGAAAGAAAGAGCTCTGAGCTCTCTCAGTCCGGGGCCCTGAGCACAGGGTCAGACATGAGCGTCGCCTTAAGTTGGGTAAAGACCTTTTGACACTCATCAGTCCACTTAACTGCATTTGGCTGGGTCTTTTTGATCAGGTCAGTCAGTGGGGCAGCGATTTGGCTGTAGTGTGGTACAAATCGCTTGTAGTACCCGGACAAGCCTAAGAAGGATTGGACCTGTTTCTTTGACTTTGGGACAGGCCACTTTTGGATAGCATCCACCTTGGCCTGTAGGGGGTTTATGGTTCCTCGACCCACCTGGTGTCCCAGGCAAGTCACTCTGTTTTGGCCTATTTGACACTTTTTGGCCTTAACAGTTAGTCCGGCCTGCCTGATGCGCTCAAAGACCTTTTCCAGGTGTTCTATGTGTTCGGGCCAGGAGTCAGAAAAAATGGCCACATCATCGAGGTAGGCAACTGTATATTCTCCCAGTCCTGCTAGTAGACCATCTACCAGCCTCTGGAAGGTGGCGGGTGCATTTCACAGCCCGAAAGGAACGACATTAAATTCATACACCCCCGCATGGGTGACGAATGCTGATCTTTCCTTGGCAGGTTCATCTAGCGGTACTTGCCAGTACCCCTTGGTTTAAATCTATTGTAGAGATTAATTGGGCACGTCCCAACTTCTCCAATAACTCATCGGTGCGTGGCATTGGATAGTTGCCGGATGAGTTACCGCATTTAGCTTACGGTAGTCCACACAAAAGCGTATTTCCCCATCTGGTTTGGGTACCAGAACCCTGGAGATGCCCATGCACTGGTAGATTGAGCGGATTATACCCATCTGTAGCTGTTCTGGATCTCCCGTTCTATAGAAGCTTGGGCGTGAGGAGACACCCGGTAAGGTGGGTTCTAACTGGGTGAGCATTACCTGTGTCAATGGAGTGTATGCCCGTTCAGTCCATGCTAGGGTGGCTGAGAACAATGGGCGAAGCTAGTGCACAGCTCCTTGATTTGTTGCCGCTGCAGACATTCCAGGGTTGTGGAGAGGTTCACCTTTTCCACGCCACCGTCTTTTTTCCCTTCATAGTAGACACCTTCAGGCCACTCAGCATCATCTTCCTGGACTGTAAACTGACAAACCTGTAAGTCTCTGGAATAGAAAGGCTTGAGAGAATTAACACGGTACACTCTGGGTTTTAGAGAGGAATTGGGAAAGGCTATGAGGTAGTTAACAGCTCCCAGGCACTCTTGGACTGTGAATGGCCCTCCCCATGATGCTTCCATCTTATGGGCCTGTTGCTCCTTCAAGACCATAACCTGGTCTCCTACCTTGAAGGAACGTTCTCTGGTATGTTTGTCATACCAGGCCTTTTGCTCTTCCTGAGCATTTTTTTAGGTTTTCTTTAGCAAGCGCTAAAGAATGTCGGAGGGTGCTCTGTAGGTTGCTTACAAAGTCCAGAATGTTAGTTCCTGGAGAAGGCGTAAACCCCTCCCATTGCTGTTTCACCAACTGTAATGGCCCCTTAACCTCATGGCCATACACAAGTTCAAATGGTGAAAACCCTAAACTGGGATGTGGTACAGCCCTGTAGGCAAAAAGCAACTGCTGCAACACTAGGTCCCAATTATTGGAGGTGTTCGTTGACGAATTTACGTATCATGGCCCCCAAAGTCCCGTTAAACCTTTCGACCAGGCCATGGTTTGATGGTGGTACGGGGTGGCAACCAACTGATTCACCCCATGAGTTTCCCACAGTTCTTTCATGGTCTCTGCCAGGAAATTAGATCCTGAATCTGTAAGGATGTCGGAGTGCCAACCTACCCTGGCAAAAATGTCAGTTAGGGCCTGGCACACAGCTTTAGCCCTGTTGTTGCCTACAGCTACTGCTTCCGGCCATCGGGTAGCAAAGTCCACGAAAGTCAGTACGTACTGCTCTCCTCTGGCTGTCTTTTTTGGGAAAGGACCCAGAATATCCACAGCTACTCACTGAATGGGACCTCAATATTCGGTTGTGGCTGGAGAGGGGTCTTGACCTCGTCTTGGGGCTTTCCCACCCTTTGGCATACCTCACAAGGACCGGACATACTTGACAACGTCCTTGCCCATCCCTCCCAGTGGAAGGACTTCCCCAGTCTGTCTTTGTTTCTGTTCACCTCAGCATGGCCACTGGGATGATCATGGGCTAAGCTTAAGAGCTTTCCCCGGTACTTTGTTGGAACCACCAACTGTTTTGTGGTTGCCATTCTTCCCGGTGTCCACCAGAAAGAATTTCCTTGTATAAAAGTCCTTGTCTATCACAAACTGGGATCGGTGAGCAGAGCTGAGAGGCAGTGGGTGCTCCGTGCCGCCGCCCAAGCTTTCTGAAGGCTGTCATCTGCTTCCTGCTCCGTCTGGAACTGGTCCCTTGAAGCTGGAGACACCAGTTCTCCCTTAGACTGTGGACTTGGGCTTGGTCCCTCTGGAAGCGATGTAGGTAATGGGGTTGTTTCCGTTGCTGGTGAACCGCTCTCCGCTGGTGCACCAGGGGTTATTTCAGGCTCTGGCTGAGCCTCTTGGGTATGGTTGTCTGCTGCTTCTGCCAGTTCAGGCTCACTGGCGCCCTCTGGCATGGGGTTGAAGATGGATTTGCAAGCACTGTCATCAGTGCTGGCACCGGTTCTGGTGCTGGCTGCTTTTCTAGTTCCTGGTCTGGGACTGGAAGGACTGTGGCTGTTCTGTTGTTGGCATGGATCCGGGTCCACTACCTCTGTCTGGGTCTCTGGTAACACAGACGGGGCCTCTGTGGACGGCTCAGGAACAGGAATGGGTCAGGAAGCTTCCCTGGTTTGGCTGCGTGTAACCATTCCCACTCTCTTGGCCCACTTCACCTGGTTGGCCAAGTCTTCCCCCAGTAGCATGGGGATGGAAAAATTGTCAAAGACTGCAAAAGTCCACCTTCCTGACCAGCCTTTGTACTAGTACAGGCAGTTCAGCTGTAGGCAAGTCTAAAGCTTGTGACATGAAGGGGTAAATTGTCACTTGGGCCTTTGAGTTGATGAATTTGGGGTCGACGAAGGATTGGTGGATAGCTGACACTTGTGCCCCCGTGTCTCTCCACGCAGTAACCTTCTTTCCGCCCACTCTCAAAGTTTCCCTTCGCTCCAAGGGTATTTGAGAGGCATCTGGGCCTGGGGATCTTTGGTGTGATGGTGGGGTAATGAAATGCACTTGGTTGGGGTTCTTTGGGCAGTTGGCCTTGATATGTCCCAGTTCATTACACTTGAAGCATCTTCCAGCTGACTGGTCACTGGGTCGAGGTGGGTTACTGGAGACTGGTGAGATGGAAGAATAGGGCGTCTGTGGCTTTACTTGGGTTGTAGGTGGGGTCTTTGGCTGCCCTCGGTTGTAGGGTTTATTGTCGGTGTGCCCCCTGGGGTATTCGCTCCCCTTGACAGTAGCTTTTTTGCTTTCTGCCACTTCCATCCATCTGGCTCCAATCTCCCCCACCTCGGTGAGATTTTTGGGTTTCCCATCTGGTATGTACCGTTATGTCCTCAGGAACACCAACCAAGAACTGCTCCATTTGTATGAGGAGGTGCAGTTCTTCCAAGGATTTAACGTTGTGTCCTGATATCCAGGCCTCATAATTTTTCCCAACGTAGTAGGCATGTCTGGGAAATGACACATCTGGTTTCCACTTCTGGGTTCTGAAACGCCGACGGGCATGATCTGGGGTTATCCCCATTCTGAATCTGGCCTTGGTTTGAAACAGTTTATAATCGTTCATACTGTCCTTTGGCACTTCAGCTGCCACCTCTGCTAAGGGTTCTACTGAGCTGTGACCTCAGCTCTACCATGTACTGGTCTTCAGGGATGCTGTACCCAAGACAGGCCCTTTCAAATTTCCTAAGAAGGCATCAGTGTCATCACCTGCCTTGTAGGGGGGAAATTTCTTGTGATGTGGAACAATCATTGGAGCAGGGTTGTTAGGATTGGCTGGAGCATCCTGCCTGGCCCGCGCCAAGTCCATTTCATGCTCTCTCTCTTCACTCTGTTTTGTTGTTTTTTCCAGTTCTCATTGGTGGGCGCATCTTGGCTTCTTGTTTTCTTTTATGGGGCTGCCAGTTTGATGTTTTCTTCCTTTCTTTCAGCTCCACCTCTTTTTCTCTTTTTTCCATTTGTCGCCTATGGTCTGCTTCTTTGATTTGTGCCCTCTGCCTCCATTTTTGCCTTGGAAGTCATGGTTCCTGTGTTCTTGTGTTGGGGGTGCCCTCTGGTGTTTATTGTTGGAATTGCTGGCTCTCTGTCTCCTGAGGTCTGCCTAGCAACAGTGCCTTTTTTTTTCTCTAGCTAATCTTTTAAATGTAAAGTAAACCAGAAAAACCACTTATTTGCATGTGTGTTGTGCTGGTACTTGACTCTCAATCGGAGTGCTACAGTTTAACAAAAGACCCTTATAGTTCCTTGCTTAATATGCAAGCCAAACTGCAACCAGAGAACAGAAAAAAAAATTCTCTCTGGCTCTTTTTAAGAGCATCCTTTCTCTCTGCATAAAAGCCCTAGCAGAGAAAAAGAAAATAATATTCCTACTGGCTTCTGGATCTTATCTTTCCACACCACTGCCAACCATGTCATAACTTTCCTACTCAGATCTGAACCTTAGAGTTCAGAACATGAGAAGCTAGCATGAAACCTCCAAACTTAATTACCAGCTTGGATCTGATATCGCTGCACCAGCCAGAAGATTCCAGTGTCTGGCTCACTCTGGTCTCCCCAAAACCTTCCCTGCGGGGATCCCAAGACTCAGATGCCCTGAGTCTCACCACAAAGAGAAATAACCCACTTCCCTTCCCCCTCTTTACCTCCTCCCAGGGTACTCTAGAAGATTCCCTGCTTCAAGTCCTTGAAACATCGCACCGAGAAATCAAATATTTCTCTCCCCTCACCCAGAGGTTATGCAAATTCAGGCTTAGTAAATCTAACACAAAGAGATTTCTCTTCCCCCTGTCTTCTTCCTCCACCAATTCCCTGGTGAGCTGCAGACTCAATCCCCTCAAGCCCCCACTAAAAAAAAAATCAACAGGTCTTAAAAGAAAGCTTTATATAAAAAGAAAGAAAAGACATAAAAATGGTCTCTGTATCAAGGTGACAATATACAGGGTTAATTGCTTAAAAGAAAAAATGAATAAACAGCCTTATCCAAAAAGAATACAATTTAACACATTCCAGCAACTACACACATGTAAATACAAAAAAAAATAAATAAATAAACCTATTGTCTTACTATCCTTGTACTTACAACTTGGAAACAGAAGATTAGAAAGCCTGGAGATAGAGAGAGCACTCTCATAGCCGAGAGGGTCACCGAACCAAGACAAAGAACAAAGAACTCACACCCAAACTTCCCTCCACTCAGTTTTGAAAGTATTTTGTCTCCTGATTGGTCCTCTGGTCAGGTGTTTCAGGTCACTGTTTGTTAACCCTTTTATAGGTGAAAGAGACATTAACCCTTAGCTATCTGTTTATGACAGCAAGGTTGCAGTTAAGAGATTCTTTTGAATTGTAAAATGAGCACACTTAATATTAAAACAAAGCATGGAAAGTCATGCCATTTTTACTAACAAAGAAAGGCCTCTGAGGATCAGGCTGTGTCTGTGTTTCAGTACGCAGTGTAGTTGTAGCCATGTTGGTCCCAGGATATTAGAGAGACAAGGAAGGTGAGGTTTTATCTTTTATTGGACCAACTTCTCTTGAGAGGGACAAGCTTTCAAGCACTTTGGAAATGGTAAAAGACTTCTGTTTAAAGAGATACCATTCCCTATTCTCTGTCATGTTTGTCACTGTCTACTCACATTTACTCTAAAAGAGAATAATTATACTGTAACACAAACAATACAACACATACTCACTGTAGCAATTTCCATTTTCAAATAACTGTACACAAAATCAAATTAACTAATTCTCACATCTCCCCAATGGAGTAAGTGTCCTCATTTTACAGGTGGGGAAACTGAAGATTAAACGTTAAATACTTCCCAAAGCACGCAAAGGAATTCAGTGAAAGCTGGGGATGTCTTAGCTCCCTGGTCCCCAGAGTCCCCAGACTCTGACCATGACACTAACACTACAAAAACATATTCATAAAATTAAATACAGGCTGTTGCCAAATACTCCAACAGTGATACTCCTGATAACAACACCACATTGCAGATATTTGAGAACAGAAAGTATTTTGATTAGATTTGGTTTTACCATTAAGATGTTTTTTTCAAATAGAATAACACATTCCATAATAGCAGGGTGTTGCTATTTAATAGCATTGCGTCTGTGGGTATGTCTACACAGCAAAAACCATGCACAGACTAGCCAACCAGGGCTAACTTGAATTCAGCTAGCACACATAACAGCAGCAATGAATACAGCACAGCACAGATTTTAGCGCGGGTAATAGAAACCTAGCACATATCCTGGGTATGTCCTCTGCTCACTAACCCACTCTGAAGCCTGTACTGTGCTGTCTTTACTGCTATTGTTAGCCACAGTAGCTGGACTCAAACTAGATTAGGTAAAATAGCCTATGCACAGCTTTTGCTGAATGAACATACCCTATACAGTAATTCTTCACTTAACGTCCTCCACTTAACATTGTTTCAAAGTTACATCGCTGCTCAATTAGGGAACACGCTTGTTTAAAGTTGTGCAATGCTCCCTTATAACGTCGTTTGGCTGCCTGTTCTGTCCACTGCTTGTAAGATTCTGTGGAAGAGCAGCGACTTTACAAGGGATCATTGCACAAGTTCCTCTGCTCTGTCTCCTGGGGGAAGGAGCAGGGATGCAGCTGCTCCAAAGAGGTGGACCTGGAGTGGAGCGGGGACAGGAAGGGCACAGGAAGACGTGGGCCTGGAGCATCCCCCGGCAAAGTCAGAGCCTGTTCTTCTCCGGAGAAGCTGCCGCTGCTGCTGAGAAGGTGCTTCCTAGCGTCCCTGCCTGCAGTGGGCTGTGCTTGTGTGGGACAAGCTGGGGCACTTCCAAACTGTACTGTACAGTATATAATACCTTTTGTCTGCCCTCAAAAAAATTCCTTGGAACCTAACACCCCACATTTACATTAAATCTTATGGAAAAATTGGATTAGTTTAACATCGTTTCACTTAAAGTTGCATTTTTCAGGAACATAACTACAACGTTAAGTGAGGAGTTACTGTATTGGGTAAACACACGCAGAATGTAGTCTTGCAGTCCACTTTAGACAGAAACCTGACTAGTACTTAAATATCATATTTTTTTTGTTACATATTTCTAACAGCTCTTTCTGCAAAGTTTACAGTGATTTGCTGTTAAAGAAATGTGTTCAGATTGTTCAACATGCTCTACTTTAATTAGGAATATTCAATTTCTAATAATCAAGGAGTTTTAATATAACTTCTACAAGATGATGGAATGCACATCTCTTCTGTGTGGATATTTTAATTTAAATCAGAATATAAAAGCTAGTTTATATGTTGGACTAAACCGCAAATTATGTATACCAAATTCTCAGTTAATAACCAAGCTTGGGGAAATAGCATAGTAGCCTGGAAGGCGCACAGGAAAAAAAAGTAAGCTGCATAATTTTTCTGTTTTTATCTATTAAATGCTTGGAGGTTGGAACTGTATTAAGATGTCACCAAGAAATGTCTGCAGTCAAAACAATCATATGAAAATGGAGTCCATTAAGTTGATGCTATGTACTACTGCGGCATACTCAGATCATTAATAACAAAAACACATTTTCATGCTAAGAAGGGTACTTAAAATTATTCACTAATTAAACTAGGAAGCAAATACATATTTATTTTAAAAAGTTACTGAACTGTTCTAATTTGCATGCCCATAAGCCTTTTATGCATAGACCTAAGCACAACCACCTAGGTTTGTCTGTTTGGATAGAATTTTTCCAAAGAGTTAGATTCCCCTCCATAGTCTTAGGCCTGGTCTACACTACGCGTTTATACCGATTTTAGCAGTGTTAAACCGATTTAACGCTGCACCCATCCACACAATGAGGCCCTTTATATCTATATAAAGGGCTCTTTAAATCGGTTTCTGTACTCCTCCCCGACAAGAGGAGTAGCACTGAAATCGGTATTACCATATCGGATTAGGGTTAGAGTGGCCGCAAATCGACAGTATTGGCCTCCGGGTGGTATCCCACAGTGCACCATTGTGACCGCTCTGGACAGCAATCTGAACTCGGATGCACTGGCCAGGTAGACAGGAAAAGCCCCACAAACTTTTGAATTTCATTTCCTGTTTGCGCAGCGTGGAGCTCTGATCAGCACGGGTGGCGATGCAGTCCCAAATCCAAAAAGAGCTCCAGCATTGACCGTACAGGAGATACTGGATCTGACAGCTTTTTGGGGAGGCAAATCTGTTCTATCAGAGCTCCGTTCCACAAGACGATATGCCAAAGCATTTGAAAAAATCTCCAGACAGAGGCCACAGCAGGGACTCATCATAGTGCTGCATGACAAGCGTAAGGGAAAGCCAAAGAATCAAATGGACGCTTATGGAGGGAGGGGGGGAGGAGGTACTGAGGACTCCAGCTATCCCACAGTCCTCGCAGTCTCCAAAAAGCATTTGCATTATTGGCTGAGTTCCAAATGCCTGTCGGGTCAAACACATTGTCCGGGGTGGTTCAGGGTATAGCTCGTCTATTTACTCCCCTTTCCCTCCGGTGAAAGAAAAGGGAAAAAAATCATTTCTTGACTTTTTTATATGTCACCCTATGTCTACTGCATGCTGCTGGTAGACGCGATGCTGCGGCACGGAACAGCAGCACCCTCTCCCCTCCCCTCCTCGGTGGCAGACGGTACAATATGACTGCTATCCATCGTCATCATCAACCCGTGAGTGCTCCTGGCTGGCCTCAGGTGAGGTCATCTGGGGGCACCTGGGTAAAAATAGGAATGACTCCCAGTCATTCCCAGTAGATGGTACAGAACGGCTGGTAACCATCTTCATCATAGCAACTGGGGGCTGAGCTCCATCAGCCCCCTCCTTTCATGTCTAAAGAAAAGATTCTGTCCTGCCTGGACTATCATAGCAGCTGGAAGCTGTCTCCCCCTCATTTTATCTCACTAACAAGTCACTGTTTCTTATTCCTGCATTCTTTATTACTTCATCACACAAATGGGGGGGACACTGCAATGGTAGCCCAGGAGGGTTGGGGGAGCAGGGAAGCAATGAGTGGGGTTGTTGCAGGGGCACTCCCTAGAATGGCATGCAGCTCATCATTTCTGCGGGATCTGACATGGAGCGGCTGTACTCTCTGGTACACTGGTTCTCTAGTACACTTGCCCCATATTCTAGGCAGGACTGACTCTATTTTTAGATACAACATAAAGGAGGAAATGACCCAGGGGGTCATTCCCATTTTTGTCTTTGCTCCCCTGGACGACCTCAGCCAAGAGCACCCATGACAGCAGCAGACGGTACAGAACGACTGATAACCATCATCTCATGGCCAATTTACAATGACATGGCAGACGGTACAGAACAACTGATAACCGTCTCTGCTATCTTGCAAAGGCAAATGAATGCTGCTGTGTAGCACTGCAGTACCGCCTCTGTCAGCGGCATCCAGTACACATATGGTGACAGTGACAAAAGGCAAAACAGGCTCCATGGTTGCCATGCTATGGCATCTGCCAGGGCAATCCAGGGGAAAAGAGCGCGAAATGATTGTCTGCCGTTGTTTTCACGGAGGAAGGAATGAGTGATGACATTTACCCAGAATCACCCGCGACACTATTTTTGCACCATCGTGCATTGGGATCTCAACCCAAAATTCCAATGGACGGGGGAGACTGCAGGAACTATGGGATAGCTACCCACAGTGCAACGCTCCAGAAATCGACGCTAGCCTCGGTACATGGACGCACACCACCAAATTAATGTGCTTAGTGTGGCCGCGTTCACTCAACTTTATACAATCTGTTTTACAAAACCGGTTTATGTAAAATCGGAATAATCCCGTAGTGTAGACATACCCTTAGCTACATTCCTACCAACACACATCCCCTCTCATGTACAGTGGGTCTAGCCACCATTCCTGCATTCTGGGCAGAACCATGACTATTTGTTCTCCTGGATGGGGAGTAGACTGCACTCAACCAATATTACAGAGGCTGGAAGCAAAGTCAGGCAAGTGATGTCACATACGTGCACGCAGTCATATGGCCAAGGAGCCCCAGACACAAAAGCACAGTCATCACCAGTCTCGTGCATTGGCTATTCTCTACTGACTGAGGCAACCGTAACCTGTCCTCTGGCAGGAAAATATTTACCAAACTGGAGTCAAGTTGAGCTCCTATGAACTCCATTGTCTATGGGTGCATGAGACAACATCTCATAGTTCATCAGGAGACTTAAGTAGGAGAACAGGGAAAGAACATGATCCAGGGCCATTTCAGTCTGTTCATGAGACCTGCCTCTGATCAGGCAGACATCTAAATACAAGTAGACAGATTCCCTGGTTGCTATTCCCTGTGCCATCAGCACCATGTGCTTTTCCCTGTGATAGGCACTTGGAGAAAACTCTGAGTGCCATGGAGAGTCCAAAAGGTAGAACCCTGTAGTGATGGCATTTGGCCCCTACTGTGAACCTCAGATACTTTCTGTGAGCTAGATGACAGCTGAACTTATGACAGCATATGAATTTGTTGTCCAGTGGCACCTTAAAGACTACCAGATTTATTTGGGGTTTTTTACCCATGAAAGCTTATGCTTAAATAAATCTGTTAGTCTTTAAAGTGCCACCAGACTCCTTGTTGTTTTTGTGGATATAGACTAACACGGTTACCCCTCTGATATATGAATGTGTTGATCTCCTCAAGTCTGGGATAGGATGAAGACCCCCTTTTCCCTTTGGAATAAGAAATATCAAGAGTAGAAATCTCTTTCCCCTGTATTCCTGAAGAAATTCCTCTATGGCTCCCAGACAAAATAATGAGGTTCCTTCTCTTTGTAAGAAGGGCAGGGAAGGGAGATAGCTAGGAGGTAAAGTATGAAAGGGCAGTCATAGGTTATGTCTCAAGCACTCATCATGTCTGATGTCAAAACAGATCATGCCTAGTGGAGGCTTCCTACTCTTGTGCTTCACGGATTGGTTCTGGTACAGCTCTTCACCATCTCATCAAATATGCTGAAAAGTCAACATGGAATAGTGCAGGGCTAACATCGAAGAAGGTGGAACTCTGTCTGTGGTGATGGTGCACTTTGTCAATGCTGGTGTGGCAGCTGAGGGCAATACTCCTTTCAATGGGCTGAGGGAGAACAGATCCTCATTACCCTTTTCTCTAAGTCTATCCTATTTGTCCATCTTAAACTTGTGACTTATCCAGTTTTCTTCAGTTTACTCTCTCAGATATTAGTGGTTCTCCTGGACAAGAGGTACATCTTCAAACATTCCTGTCTTCTAAATTCTTCTCCTTTGATCTGTAACATTTGTGTAATTCTTAACACGAAACAATCATCCTCTGATATCGCCCATGTATGCAAGTGTGTGTAACTACTTCTATATATTTTATTAGCTCAAAACCACTCCTGCTGAAGTTTTCATCCATGTCAGTTTCTTGAACCATATTTGATACTGCCTCCAGCTTGACAACTGAAATTCCCTTGTACATAGCTTCAACAAGTCTCAGTTTTCCATGCAGGGTGTAATCAAGAAGGCCAAAGCACAATTGGAGTTGCAGCTAGCAAGGGATGTGAAAAGTAACAAGAAGGGTTTCTACAAGTATGTTAGCAAAAAGAAGAATATCAGGGGAAGTGTGGGACCCTTACTGAATGAAGGAGGCAGCCTAGTGACAGATGATATGGAAAAAGCTGAAGTACTCCATGCTTTTTTTGCCTCGGTCTTCACAGACAAGGTCAGCTCCCACACCACTGCACTGGGCAGCACAGTATGGGGAGGAGGTGAGCAGCCCTCAGTGGTGAAAGAACAGGTTAAGAACTATTTAGAAAAGCTGGACATGCACAAGTCCCTGGGCCCAGATCTAATGCATCCCAGGGTGCTGAGGGAGTTAGCTGAAGTGATTGCAGAGCCATTGGCCATTATCTTTTAAAACTCCTGGCAATCGGAGGAGGTCCCGGATGATTGGAAAAAGGCAAGCATAGTGCCCAACTTTAAAAAAAGGAAAGAAGGTGAATCCAGGGAACTACAGACTGATCAGCCTCATCTCGGTCCCTGGAAAAATCATAGAGCAGGTCCTCAAGGAATCCATTTTGAAGCACTTGGAGAAGAGGAAGGTGATTAGGAACAGTCAATATGGATTCACCAAGGGCAAGTCATGCCTGACCAACCTGATTGCCTTCTATGATGAGATAACTGGCTCTGTAGATATAGGGAAAGTGGTGGACATGATATACCTTGACTTTAGCAAAGCTTTTGATACTGTCTCCCACAGTATTCTTGCCAGCAGGTTAAAAAAGTATGGATTGGATGAATGGACAATAACATGCATAGAAAACTGGCTAGGTCATCGGGCTCAACGGGTAGTGATCAACAGCTCGATATCTAGTTGGCAGCCGGTATCAAGCGGAGTGCCCCAGGGGTCAGTCTTGGAGCTGGTTTTGTTCAACATCTACATTAATGATCTGGATGATGGGATGGATTGCACTCTCAACAAGTCTGTGGATTACACTAAACTGGGGAAAGAGGTAGATAAGCTGGAGGATAGGGATAGGGTTCAGAGTGACCTAGGCAAATTGGAGGATTGGGCCAAAACAAATCTGATGAAGTTCAACAAAGACAAGTGCAGAGTCCTGCATTTAGAACAGAAGAATCCCATGCACTGCTATCATCTGGGAACCGACTTGTTAAGCAGCAGTTCTGCAGAAAAAGACCTGGGGATTACAGTGGATGAGAAGCTGGATATGAGTCAACAGTTGCCCTTGTTGCCAAGAGGGCTAACGGCATATTGGGCTGCATTAGTAGGAGCACTGCCAGAAGATCGAGGGAAGTGATTATTCCCCTCTATTCGGCACTGGTGAGGCCACATCTGAAGTACTGAGGTCAGTTTTGGGCCTCCCACTACAGAAAGGACATGGACAAACTGGAGAGTCCAGCAGAGGGCAACGAAAATGATTAGAGGGCTGGGGCACATGACTTACGAGGAGAAGCTGAGGGAACTGGGCCTATTTAATCTGTAGAAGAGAAGAGTGAGGAGGGATTTAATAGCAGCCTTCAACAACCTGAAGCGAGGTTCCAAAGAGGATGGAGCTAGGCTGTTCTTGGTGGTGGCAGATGACAGAATAAGCAAGTTGCAGTGGGAGAGGTCTAGGTTAGATATTAGGAAACATTATTTCACTAGGACAGTGCTGAAGCACTGGAATGGGTTACCTAGGGAGGTGGTGGAATCTCTTAGAGGTTTTTAAGGCCCGACTTGACAAAGCCCTGGCTGGGATGATTTAGTTGGGGTTGGTCCTGCTTTGAGCAGGGAGTTGGACTAGATGACCTCCTGAGGTCTCTGCCAACCTAATCTTCAATGATTCCAGAATCTATCCTATGCAGAATGCATGCTCACATGTACAAAGAAGCGAAACATCTCTTTTATTATATCTCTGAAGAATTCCATTAACCTTTCATTTCAAGTTGCAATTCAAAGTTAATCATGGTTTTAAAGCCATCCATAAACATATTTCAGAACATTCTACAGGTTTTGTTTTGCCCTATTTCCATTACATGCGCTGTCCCTTCACAGAATCTCAACCTAGTCAGTAAAAGACTCTTTTTGGTGACTCTTTCCATCTGGAACAGCCTTCCTGTATCTCTACTCCATTAATAAAACACCTAAAAGCACTTTCAAATATATGAAACTATTTCCTCTACTATGTCCCATACCCTCTACTATTTTTTTAAATCTTGTAACCACAATATTTAATTCTAAAATTTGTTTGGGTTATAGTTTGTATGAACATCACTGTATAAGATAAAAGTTCTGCTTAAACAGGGTGGATTGATTTAAATTATAATAGTTTTAAGTCACTAATTTTAATCATGACCTAAATCAGTGAGCAAGAAACCTTGGTTTAAATCATTGGTTTTATCCTGGCTTGCATTTTTAGTTATTTTCCTAAAAAAAGGTTAGCTCTCATTGATTGGTATAACCACTAAAATGGGAATTTGCAACCATATTTGCCTTTCCACTAAATTTGATCTACTTTTTGATAGCCTGGAGGATACACTATATCTACACTAATTTATTTAAACAATTACATAGCTTACTATACATTTATTCAAAGTCAGATTTTATGTGATATTAAAAAATGATAACTGACCCACTTCTTATTGAATAAATGATGGGGGGGGGGATTTGGTAGGGTTTTGTGTCACGCTGTATTTGGATAGAAATTGGAAATCAATTAAAAATTTACAACAGCAGTTGTTTTGAAATTGTTTTCATTAGTTAAATAAAACTACCTTAAATGTGCTTGATATCTAAGAAAACTACAATCAAAACATTTTTTGCACTTAAAACTGATGTATTAAAACAAATGAAGTATTAACTTTAGTTAGTGAATTGACAGATTGTTTCCAGTTATCATAAACCAGATTTTTTCAAAGGTATTTAGGTGCTTAAAGATGCAAAATAGCTGCCTAGTGGGATTTTCAAACTTTAACAGGTTAGGTGGCTAACTCCCATTAAAATCAACAAGAGTTAGGGTATGTCTACATCTACAATTTTGCAGCGCTGGTTGTTACAGCTGTATTAGTACAGCTGTATAGGGCCAGCGCTGCAGAGTGGTCACACTTACAGCAACCAGCGCTGCAAGTGGTGTGAGATGTGGCCACACTGCAGCGCTGTTGGGCGGCTTCAAGGGGGGCTACGGGAAAGCGAGAGCAAACCGCAGGGAAGCAGGTCTCCTTCCCCGCGGTTTGCTCCAGTGTTCCCCGAACCCCCGTGCAAGCAGGTCTCCTTCCAAGCAGTTTGCTCCGGTGTTTTTTGAACCCCCGTGCAAGCAGATCTCCTTCCCTGGGGTGTGCTGTCGCGTTCCCCGAACCCCCGTGCAAGCAGGTCTCCTTCCCAGCGGTTTGCTCCAGTGTTCCCCGAACACCCCCCCCCCCCAAGCAGATCTCCTTCCCCGCGGTGTGCTGTCACGTTCCCCGAACCCCCGTGCAAGCAGGTCTCCTTCCCAGCAGTTTGCTCCGGTGTTTTTTGAACCCCCGTGCAAGCAGATCTCCTTCCCCGGGGTGTGCTGTCGCGTTCCCCGAACCCCCGTGCAAGCAGGTCTCCTTCCCAGCGGTTTGCTCCGGTGTTCCCCGAACCCCCCTGCAAGCAGGTCTCCTTCCCAGCAGTTTGCTCCGGTGTTTTTTGAACCCCCGTGCAAGCAGATCTCCTTCCCCGCGGTGTGCTGTCGCATTCCCCGAATCCCCCTGCAAACCGCAGGGAAGGAGATCTGCTTGCACGGGGGTTAGGGGAACGCGAGAGCAAACCGCGGGGAAGGAGACCTGCTTCCCCGCGGTTTGCTCTCGCGTTCCCCGAACCCCCCTGCAAACCGCGGGGAAGGAGACCTGCTTGATTACCAGAGAGGCTTCCTCTGGTATGCTGGGATACCGGTTTATTCCACGGAGGTCAAGAAAAACGCTGGTGAGTGTTTACACCTGATGACCAGCACTGGATCACCAGCGCTGGATCCTCTACACCCGAGTTTCAACGGGTGTGCGGCCAGCGCTGCAAACAGGGAGT
Source organism: Gopherus evgoodei (assembly GCF_007399415.2). Taxonomy (NCBI): domain Eukaryota; kingdom Metazoa; phylum Chordata; order Testudines; family Testudinidae; genus Gopherus; species Gopherus evgoodei. The sequence goes on from NC_044332.1 coordinate 42,015,527, forward strand.
TGCAGCGCCGGTGATGCCCTGCAGATGTGTACACCTCCTAAGTTGCAGCGCTATAACTCCCTCACCAGCGCTGCAACTTTGTGGTGTAGACAAGGCCTTAGGCATCTAACATACTCAGACACTTTTGAAAATCCCATTAGGCACCAATCTGAATCCTTAGGTGCCTAAATATTTTTTTAAATCTGGTCCCACACCCTTCAAGCTTTTTAAATTAGCAGAGCTCATCCCTTCCCACTCGATTTTGATTTATACGTTTGAAAAGAAAAACAAGTTTTCCTGCCTTTTTAACTCCCCAAAATGTCATCTTAACTTTGAGCGAACTAGTCCAAATGAAGAAAATATTCTCTCTGTATCTGCTAGCTAAATTGAAAACAAAAGTAATTAATGCAAAGGCTTTTCTGCACAACAGAAACTGAAAGTACTTACATTTGGAAAAAAGTAAATACCAGTATTCGCTTCATGGTCTGAAAATAATATATAAAGTAATACAATACATGACATTGTGATAGATTTATCAAGCTTCAGCTGACCTCAGAAGTTAAGATGTTTTTCTTTTGATTCTCTATATAATTAAAAAAGCAGCATCCTTTAACTATTAACATGTGAGAGGGCTCGTTGCAGCTTTTTTTATTTAAATTACTTCAATAGTTTACAGTACATTTAGGCCTAACATAGGCTGTCATAATTTCAATTTTAAACAGGTTTATTTTAAAAAAGAAAAATGTATTATATTTAATTTTTTTTTTTTAAACCATCAACTTTTATCCTCCCTGTGTTAAAACTGTTTGCCCTTTATTGATGGTTGGGCTCAGTTCTACAAACTAACTCCTGAAGTTTTCATGATTGCTATGCTTTGTTTGGTAGAGAGCATGGTCAGGCGGTGAAAGAGCACAACTGGGAGTCAGATTCAATTCCTGAGTCAAGCCACTTACCATTACTTTGTCTCAGTTCATCTGTAAAAAGTACAGAATGTGTCTGTGCGTCACATGAATTTTGTGATGTTCAGTGTTTGTGAAGTGCTCTGGAGGTCCTAGGATGTAAGTAGCTATACAACGCAAGTGCACAGTCTGAAGAATTATTTGAAGTCCAGAAAACGTCGCTTATTTGTAAAGGGTGTCTTATTAAGCAGCAGGTTTTTTTTTTAAATAGAAACTGCATTTGTAAGCATCTGTGGGAGCATCAAATGCACAGAAATTGCTACAAGAGACTTTTAAAAAATAATTTAACTACATACAATAAAATAAGTAATACAACTTACCAACATCCATGGCAGTTTCCATGAAGCTTTTCTGTCTTGAAGCAAATTCAGCTAGCAACTTTTGTTGCCTCTCTCTGGCCTTTTGTCGTCTACATGAAAGAGATATTAGAAATTAATGGGAGAAACTGGTATAAACAGTGAGAGAAGAGTTAAACATTTATTTTCTTGGGTTGATAGCATAGCAGTTAGCACTCTACACAATTTTATCTGAGACACAAGACTTACCATAGTCCCCTCTTTGCATTAATTTGTTAGACAGACAAATGAGGAATCATACCCTGGAAGTGATCCCTGATGATAAATAAGGAGTAGTTTTTGTTGGTTGCACTGGAAGGGATGAAAGCCAGCCAACAAAACCAAAGGATGATCATCTAATCAGGACTTACCAGTGTAGAAGAAATAAGGACATTACTCTTGAATGTTATTTTTGTACCACATCAGGGAAAAGCAACTCCCAGAAAATGGAAGCAAGCCGGAGGAAAATGGCAGCATCAGTATAAACACACCCCAACATCTTCTAGTGTCCATACTTTTCTACTACCCTTGCAAATACTGATTAAAATTTATTAGTCCAGGTCAAAAACCAGCAACAAAACTGCCTGATTTGTATGCCATTGCCTGTGGTCAGGGATAAAGAGGATAAAGGACCTGGAGTAGGAGGAGGGCACAAACACCAAATTCTTGTTTTTAGCTATCCATTTATAAATATGTACAAAATGTATTATAAGATATATAAAAGGATGCTAAGGTTGCAACATCAAGCATTCAAAAGTTAAGAAACACTAACATTAATCCAGCTCAAGCAACCTAGAGATGATTTTTCCAAAGATGCTGAACATCCACAGCTCCAATTGACTTCAGCTGCAGTTCTGAGTGCTCAGCTCTTCTGAAAATCATGCTCTTGGTGTCTCAAATTGGGCCCCCATAAAAGGTGTACCACACAATTAGTGGTCACCTAGGGAATTTTGATTTCAGTGTCTTGCCCAGGATCACAAAGGAAGTTCATAGAAGAGCCAGAGGAAGAACTAAATTGTTCTGAGTATTATTCAACTGCTTTAACCATAAGATCATTAATGCTCTTCCTGAGTTGCTACCTACTAACTGGTTCCAAGTTCAAATGGAATGAAAGAAATATGGTAACTCCATACATTCAGTTTCATGTGACTATATCATCATCACAAAATTAGTACACTTCTACCTTGATATAACTCTGTCTCAGGAGCCAAAAAATCTTACCTTATCTTATCTTATAGGTGAAACTGTGTTATATTAAACATTCTTTGATCCACCAGAGTGCGCAGCCTTCTCCCACCGAATTCATATTATATTGAATTCATGTTATATCGGATTGCGTTATATCAAGGTGGAGGTGTATAAACTATTCAGCATAAAACAGCCTGGGAAAATATCCAAACTCTGCTCATAAAGAGCCCCAACACAACACTAGAATCAAGTCTGAATTACTTTTTTCAACCAAAGATGATAGCAAGGATTAAAATCATTGGTAAGGTATTGAAAAACCTCATAAAGCAGTTGCTTACACTGATGGGAAAAAAGTGGCCTTTAAATTCCAGTGCTGCCTGCTCATTATCTTTCACGGGCCTGGTTTCTCCTCATCACACTCTTCCCACCCAAAAACACAAATTAATTAGAACCAATAAACAAATAATTCTGAAATGAACTTCTATAGCTGGGATATTCACTGTTTTGTCATTCCAATTTATTTTTTAAAATTAAGTTTGCTTTGGAAATGTTTTGGAAAAGGGCTTTGCACAGTTATGGTCATATTAACAAAGAAAACTCACTAATTTATTTTAAGATGCATTTTAAAATATTACAATAAGTATAATGGTATCTATTAATTGTTTGAGTATTTGGAGGAGTCAGTCACTAGGCTCTCTATAGGCTGCCCCATCCTCCTCTCCCTTCCCATTTACTGAGAAAAATGACGCACACACGCATTATATGGAAATATAAAATTTTATATTTTAAAGGAAATAAAACCCTTAAAATTAAATCACAATGAATTGTATGGTGTATCAATAGGACCCTAGTAATGAAATTATTTACACAGATTAAGTAAAATATAGTTTTAAGAAAGGGCAAGAGTAATTAGTAATTGTTTTTCTTGGGCAAGTATTATTTAACTTCGTAAATTTTCTTAGGAATTTTTAGAATTCAAGTATCCTTGCATGTGCACGTGATTATTTGTCACATTGAGAAGTTACCACTTTTTAAAAAAAAATTCTCTTACAACAATTTTAAGATTGATTATTTTAGAGGATGCATCAGTAATGTGAGACAACCTCCTATTAGAATTATTGTAGCAATTTTTCCCTGGAATTTTTTCCTCAACTTATGCTTTGCTTTTACTAAAACAGTCTGACTGTAAATAGAGAACCTTAATAAGGAGACATAAACAAACTCTGACAGATTCAGTACAGCTCAGTAATCTTCCGTGATGGCCCAAGGGCCTAAGACACTGAGGCTGAAAAATATTGAGCAGTTCAGTCTCTCTAACTCTATGTCTTGGTTTCTATGGTGACAATCGATCATGTGGGAGATGCCAAGTTTGCCTTTGTAGATTAAGGTAACTAGAAATGGGTCATCACTGAGTGCTTAAACACTGCCTGCTCAATCTTCATTATTAAAAAACTAGGCCTGAAATACAAATGTAAATTGAAGCTTAGATTCATGCTGCTCACAGTCACCAGATTAGATCCATTTTAATTCTAAACGGTCACAAGGTACTGCCTCTTAGAATATTTGTTTCAAGTCTTTACAACATCATTGCTGATTCAAGAAGGTGGAAAAATAGTCACTTGAATGTAAAAGAACTGGAAATTATCATTTTTTATTATCACATGATCCTTTGAGCTTTATTCAACATAAAAGTATTCAGAACATGTCTGCTCAAATGTCACATCCTTTACAGAGAAAAAGCATGAATTACCCTTTATTATATGAAAAATACAGTCCTGTTTCACTTATTCTCTCTTCCCCTCTGTATAAACTGAAGAATCCCCAGTTACACAACTAAGGCATAAGTATTTCAAAGTGCAACACTGTGTTTTTAAAGAGACGATCAGTACACTTTAAAAAAAGCAAGTTTCACATTCAAAAGTTTCTTCTTTAGTTCACTGAATGATTGAAAAAAGTTTTAATTTTTATTTTGTAGTGTTTAGTTTATATTTAGTTTTGATTTTATATTTAGTCGAGGTATTTAGATAATATGGTTCATAATGTGAATTTATTTTGTGTTTATTCTATTTAAAGAAAAATACACTTCCAGTATTAAGGTTTTGTATGAGTCTAAAGCCTACAGTAATTTTAAGCACCCACAAAGACTTCAGTGAGAGAATTGATCATACAGCACATCATTTACCCTTAATTACTCAAGGTTGCACTGGTCTTTTCTGAAAAGGCCAGCTTTCTCCTTTGCCACTCCAGCCGGTATAGCTTTTCTTGAAGTGCCTAAAAGCTGGATGTCTTAGAATCCTACCGTTCTTAAAGTCTATATTATATTTCTATTCAACTAGAATAGAATTAATTTTGTTATTAAAAAAAAAAAAACTTTCCCAAACCATTTTAAAACAAATTGAAATTACAAGTACACTATACATACACACACACTTTATGTTCTTAGAAATTTATAGTTTTTATAAAAGACTGAAAAAATGGATCAGGCTGATCTATTCTATTCCTGGATTTCTTTCAGCTGTTCATACCAATATTATCATGACAAGTAAACCACTTGAAGATGGAACAGCTCAGAAGAAAGCTGATCTTTTCAAGAAAGAAAAGTGTTTCCTTGAGCAACAAAGGGCAAACTGACCTGCTAGATGATCCAATCCTTCACTGAAGTCTCTCTGGTTCTCCAAAAGTTACTAGAAATGTAACTGTATGAAAGTTACTGGAAATGCATTTTTCTTCAAATAAAATAAACCAAAAATAAATTCAGATGTGACATTCTGTATGTAGGTGTGTACCCAATCACACACAAAAATATCCCCTATTTACTTAATGTTATTAAGGTTGCACAGTAGATCATCAAAAGTTCCTCATACAACCTTAATTCTGTCCTATCTGCATATGCACTACGATACTTTTCAATTTCATGATCACACATTATTTTTTGCAAATTAATATTCTTTTAACATAACTTTTTGCATGTTCTATCCAAGTACTTTAAAAACAGAGAGAGAGAGAGAGAGAGAGAGAGAGAGAGAGAGAGAGAGAGGGAAAAACACGCTGTGTGTGACTGTGCCCCATCCAGAAGCACAATTCTGTGTGGCACGAGTGACATGCTGGAAAGCACTGAATGTTGAGCAATTTTAGTAGCAAGCTGCTAGCATACTCTTCTGGGCATAACACAAACTGCACACAGCAATTTTTGAAAACTTCTCTCTGCCAAATCTGAACAGATTTTGATGCGAACATCAACAGGCACTTCCCTGACCCCAGGATTATCCTCCTGCCAATTTTCAAAATCATACCGAAAACAATAGAGGCACTAGTGCTCCACAAAAAAACAAACAAACAAAAAAAAAAGTAGGAAAAATGCATTAGACAATCTTTATACAGAACTTACATCTCTCCTACTACAATATACACACAGGTATACACAGAGACAACAAACGTGACTGTGCACTTTATCAGACATACAATGTCATTATGTGCCCACTAATCCATCTCTCCTAATCTTATTCCAACCTTGCAAGCCCATGGTCAGCTTCAAACTGCCTTATTTAAAAAAAAAAATATCTATCTGCCATGGAAACAGTTTCTTCCTTGTTTTTACTAATGTAGAGAATTTATCTCCCTTTTCATCCTCCCAAAAGTACAGCTGGCTCAAAGACTAGGAAAGGAGAGAAAGTCTTCAGATAGTAACAGCTGTTCTATACATTAAAATGTGTGTGCTTTAAAGTTCTTTATTTTGTAGCCCTGAATGTCCAGAATCTATGTTTTTGATCATGGACCAAAAATGGTTGAGAACCACTGATGCAGACAAAAGTCATGATCCCCAATCCAAAGACCTCACATATAACATGACAAGAAATGATCAGGAACAATGGGAAGGGTTAAGGAAAGGGAAGACAAGTGTTACAAAAACAAGAACATATGCTATCATTAGTTATACACACAGCAGGAAACTTTTCCCCAAGAATTTCTTCATGTAAAGGCCCAATCCTGCAAGGTGCTGATGACACTCAACACACACACGAATCAGGCAGCTTGCAGGACTGGCTGTTAAAGACTAGAGTTATAAGTTAAGATTTTTAATTTGCTGGTAAATTATTTGTTGGTTCAGCAATTACTGCCGAAGAGATGGATCAATTTATCAGATGGACAGGGGTACATACCATCCCCCCCTCCATTGTGCCCCATATTATTTTTAATATATTACCTTTCCTCTTTGTCCAAGGTTTTCTTCTCTGCAGGACTAATCTTTTTCGGTGGTACAGGAGGAGTCACTTTTCTGCATATCTCTTCAATGATCCGTTTATTCAATCTGCTTTGTACTGCAGCTTTCAATAAAATTCTTTCTACTGCTGTCATCCCATCACCATGAGAATATTTAGGAATTTCTGGTTGGATTAAAACCTCCATATCATCAAACCATGGAGGATAGTAAGAATTTTGTTTTCCTGAGAGTTTATGATGAAGTTTGATTAGCAGGGACAATATGCTTTCTTTGATTTCCAGAATGGCTGTGGTTAGCTGTGGTGTTGCACCAGGTGCTGACCATTTCATTGATGTCTTGGGACGAACTACCTGACTTGCTTCACTACTATTGCGATTGATAATTTCCTGAAATTTCTTTCTACGTTCTGCAACCAAGCTGAACACTTGAGCTGTCCCTGAGTTCTTAAAAAAAGAAAGAGCTCTATGTAGTGGATTAATAAAAGGGAGTACAAGAATCAACAATAATCGTTTTGCAAAACTACAGGCAACATCTTTTCAGCTTCCAACAGCTAGCTAATGAAAAAACAATGAAGCCATTCCTATGCCTTTAATTTCCTCTTCCCAAGCAATTATTAGTTATTTTGCCATAATTTAAAAATATTTCTATATTCAAAATATTCCTGCATGTCCAACATGCTTTTATACATATTGATTATACTCATAAATATAAAAAGCCAGGTATGAAAATATAAAGTATATATATATTTTAGCTGAACAGCAAATAATCAATTTCATATTTAACATTAAGATACTGAACTCAGTGGGAGCTGTTGAGTGATCAAAACTATAGGGAATCAAGTTACTTTTTAAGTGCCTAAATGTGGCATTAGGAGCTTAACTTTTGGATCCTTTTTTTTTTTTAAACTGTGTCCTCTTTTTCCAGAAAAGCTGAGCACTCAACAGCAGCCAATTATTTAGGTGACTAAATATGGAGTGGGGAGTCTATTTAGGCACTCCCATTTATTTATTTATTTTTAATCATGGCCAGTTTTTATTGCAAAAAAAATGTTGTGCTAACACACAAAAATACCAGCTATATAAACTACATTTCAGTGCTGTAGCTTTCTTTAAATCTGGTTTTCTTATGTAAAAACAATGACAATAGAGACTGGATTATCTACTGGTTATAAATCTTTTATGATTCCAGTTTGTAAAAATTAATTTTGCTTCCACAAAAACAAACCAATTTGCCATTAATCATTTCAAATATACTTTCTACATCACATTAATAGGTTAAGTGTATTCAGATATGAGAAGCTAGACAACATAACATTATTAAATGTTAATAACATTAGTGTGCCATCTGCAGTGGCAAAACACAAACAAACAAAGGCACATATTATGGTGAGCCCGTATTTGCTCCAGCAGTAGGCCAGCAAAAAAAACCAACATTTAATACCTTTGATTGATGGAAATTATTTTAAAAACCAAATTATGTCAAATTGTAAGTCATTCAAGTCTATTAGTCTATTATTTAAGAATGAGAGGCTGACAAAATGCATAAATACTTGCAAAATAAAAAAAAGTCTCAGAAATAAATGGATTGCACTGGAAGTTACGGTGAGCATAGGTAAAGCCATGTTGCCAGTTAAAGGCATTAGAATACAAACTGCACACAAATCTACCTCTCTTTGAAGGCTCTTAGACCGCCTTGGACTCTGGTAGGTTGGGCAGGGTGGGAAAAGAGGGTGGAATTAAAAATGGTCATTTGGAAAAAAGTATGTTTTGAAATAACTTCCACACTTTAGGAATAATCCTGTCACAGAAATAATGTAGGAATATTGGTGAGGAAAAACACTCCTGATAAACTTATAAAACTAATCAATATTAAGGTAAATTAAATGGTCTTCAAAAAAAAATTAATACATTAGTTACATTTTTCTGGCATTCTTTTTAAAGAAGGCAAAAAAACCCTGGGATTTCTTTACACTTACTTGGGAAGAAGCTAAACCATCAGAGCTGGTACTTGCAGGTGGTTCTCTCTTTACTTCTGGAGCAGTCTCTGGTACTCTCACTCGGACATAGTTAATAAAGTGACGCATGTTAGACACCAAGTTACTACTTGGAAACCAACTGTCATGGCAACGTTCATGTTCACCAACAGAATCCTAGAGTAATAGCCATGAAAAACAAATCAATGGAAAAAATGTGTGTGTGTATATATATGTATATATATAACACACACACATATACATACACACACACACACAGTGATAAATAAATGTTGTTTTTAGAACTGTACCAAAGCTGATTATTATCTGTGCAGTAAAAGGGAACCATACACTGGAATATGTACCTTGGTAAAAATGATACAGATCTTCAAAAATGCTAGTGATAGACTGTTGGACTGAGAACCTCAAAAAATGTACAGATTATATTTTGTTCAAATATAAGCATCTATAAGTATATAAAGAGAGCATGCATGAGGAGGAAAGGAATTCTTCAGGGTAGTAAAAATTGGTATGAACTGAGAGTAATGTGACAACATTTCTAACAGTAAACTCTAGTATAGGGTAAACTAATCTTCTAAGTCAGTGGTTCTCAAAAATTTTAGTGGTGACCCCTTTCACATAGCAAGCCTCTGAGTGCAACCCCCCTTATAAATTAAAAACACTTTTTAATATATAAATGCTGGAAGCAAAGCAGGGTTTGGGGTGGAGGCTGACAGCTCGCGACCCCCCATGCAATAACCTCACAAACCCCTGAGAGGTCCTGATCCCCAGTTTGAGAACCCCCTGCTCTAAGGAGAATAGCAGAAGTCTAGTTGCCTGAGTCATATAAAACAGAACTGGATAAAGCAATGAAAAAAAATATATTGTAAGGAAAAATCCTGCACTAGTTAGGGGCACGGACTAGCTGACCTACATAGAACCACATATATTCAAGACCTATCTATCTAGGTTCTTACACTGGTTGGAAAAGGTAATGTGAAATTCATTATTTTGAAGAAAGCTATTGGTACATCACTGCCTTCTAGTGCTTTTCATTTTGCCAAAAAAAAAGTAATATTCTAGGTCAGCAGTTCTCAAACTGTGGGTTGGGACCCCAAAGTGGTCCCGACTCCATTTTAATGGGGTCACTAGGGCTGTCTTAGACTTTCTGGTGTCTGAGACCAAAGCCTGAGGGCTTCAACCCTGGGCATCATGACTCACGTTACAGGCCCCGTGCCTGGAGCTGAAGTCCTTGGACTACAGCTTTGGTCCCCACACCGGGGGCTCGGGCTGGCTCAGGCTTTGATATCCCCTCCTGGGATCATGTAGTAATTTTATTGTCTGAAGTGGGTCATGGTGCAATGAAGTTTGAGAACCCCTGCACAGGTCAAATATATAATAGAAGCATAATAAGACTGTTTTTATCAAATATTATCTCTTTCACTGGTATTCTAGATATCGTCATCTACAGTACTAATATTTAATGACCTCAGTATTTTCAGCGCTGAAGTTACATGGGTAAGAGACAATGATTTCTCCAATGGTTACTGGGATTCCTCCATGAAAATTTCTCACTTAAACACACTAAACTGGATGCTGTTTTCAGTACTGTTCTAAATGGGTTGTTCAGCTATACAAAAACTGTGAGATGGTTTGAGAACTGTTGTTCTGGAACTGTAATGCTATCAAGTAAATTTAAGGAATGATAACTTCCTCTCATCCACCACCACTTTATCTCCATTTTAAAAACAGTTTTTAAAAGTAGAGTTTCTGTCCTAAGTGCTCTCTCCTTTTTCATATGATGTTTCTTATTAAGGTATCCAAAATATGGCTTCACTTCATTCATTTCCTAGTTTGCACATTACATTAAATAATGGAACAGTAGGGTTCTGGGAATAAAATTTGTTTGTTAAATTCATTAACAAAAATACTTTAGATTTTGCTTCCTTTATGTAATGTCTGGGACCAAATTCTGCAAATTTACAGATTTTAAAGGCAGAGAGATCATTGTGGTTATCTAGTCTGACTACCTGCATAAAATAAGCCATAGAATTACACCTAGGAAACTGCTGTATCAAACCCAATAACTTGTGTTTGAACTACAGTCTGTACTTAAGACAGACACTCAATCTTGATTTAAAGATTTCAGGTGATGGAGAATCCACCATATCCCTTCTTAAGTAGTTTCAACGATGAATGACCCCTAATGCTAAAAAAAAGCACTTCACTTCCAGTCTGAACTTGTCAAGCTTCAATTTCCAGCCATTGGGAGTTATAGAAGCATTTTAAAGGGAACACTTTGATTCTAACTTTTTCAAAAGTCCATGGAAAATGGAAATTTTACCTTGGCCCCTGATCCTGCATATTACTTTTTCCATCCACATGGAGTCTCACTGACGTCAATGGACTCTGTGCAGGTACAGGAACCTGACCATGTGGAACAACCCGAATGGCTCTCAGCTTACTCTTACAATATCCTCCCTGTAAAGAATCCCCCCAGATGTGGGATACTCAATTTTAAAGCTACTAAAAAAAAAAAAAAAAGAAAAAAAAAGGTATCTTTACTACGTTTTGTTTGTGTAGCCTTCAGTTGGTGACTAAGCACTGGTGTGAAGATTAATATTGTGCAATTAGACAGACCTACTCTAGCTTCATAGAACATGTAGGAGTTTTTATTTGTTTTTAGCTATTAGAATATTATTGATCGCCATGAATTCTCTGAACATCTCATTGTTTAAGGGGTTTTTTGGTGAGTACAGATAGGCTTTGAAAACCTCTTTTCATCATGAAAAAGCCAAACCTTAATAAGAGTTTGACCTGGTCATTGTGACAAACCTTTGCAGACCTGCTGCTGTGAATTCATTTGATAATTTTTGCAATTTTTATGTTTTCTATGATTTTTTGTAATGAGTAAGAATACTGAAAGCGAGAAGACCAATATGCTTGCCTGTTCTCAACTTGATATATTAGTTAAGAGATACTTGAAAGCTATTCTTTAAGTGAGCTTTATAGTCAGTTCATTTTCTATAACCATCTTCAAGCAATCATTTACTAAATATCAGCCAAAACCACTGCACCGCCCATATTATGGACACAGAAGTCCATTAGGATTAAACAGACCATTCCAGCACATGCACTACAAGATTTTAATTTAATTTTCACAACTGTATGCTACCTTATGATATTCAAAAACACATATTAATTTAAAACAAAAGTTAAGCAAAACACTCCTGAAGAAACTTTATTAACTAGATATTATTTATTTTCTCAAGAAAATTTTCCCAGGAAATATCCCAAATCTTAAGGGAGGGTCCTGAAATCCAAAAAAATATTGGATCAAGAGCCCCATCTTGTAAACCTAGCTTACAAACGTAAATCCCATTGAAATTGCATATAAGTATGGACTGCATGATTAGGTGCCAAGTCTTCAGGTTACACTACTAAAATGATACTGTTTCATGAAGACTTATTTAAAATAGGAGGAAATAAGAGAACAAATTCCAACAGCAGCTAATTTCAGCAATTTGGCAATGTTCAATCACAGTCATATCAACAAATAATAAAGCCATTTAAACTGCCTACTTTGCTGTAACCTGAGACAGAAATATTAAGTAGCCTCAAACTGATCCCTGGTTATATGATAAAATGACTTAATCCAGTATCCCTGATCAAATTTTAAAATTCTCATTATTAAATTTGGTTTTAAATCATGCCTACAGCTTCTTAATTTTATTGTTTAAAGATTATATATAAATAATACTTTCCTTATTAAAAAGGAAAAAAATAATGACATTTAATACTTACTTCTTCATCAGACTCCTGCTCTTGTGAATCTTCCAGTCCCAATTCAATCAAATACAAAACCATGCAAAGGACATGTTCGGACAAATTTTGATGATCCATCAATATCTAGAAAAAAAAATTATACCTGTAACTCAGAAGATGAACATTTTGAGACCCTCATATGAAAAGTGCAAAGACAGCTGCCAAAGAAACTGATGGAAGAGGTCTGTAACCTAAACTGAAAGATAAAGAAGGTAACCAAGATTTCCTCTTGATGGGGGCAGATAAGGGATTCACATAAGATTTGCTGCCACAGAACATGAGCCTTTTTCCACTTACAACTGAATGCCCTTCCAAGTAAGCTCCTTCAGAGAAGGTAGATGGATTTGAAACACCTGCTTGAAAATACCAAACCTTTTTCTTTGCATACTCTCAGGAGCCATACTTATTGAGAGTGGAATCCTGAGTGGGAATGTCTTAAAAAGAGCAGCTAGACAGACAGTATGCCACATCAATACTTCTGTTGCCCAACTCTTTCATTCAGAATTTAAGCTCTTATTTGAAATACAAGTTTCTTGCTCTTAGAATCGTGAAGGAAGGCTGCCAATGTGAATTGATTTGGTGCTATCCTACTGCAGCTACAAGGAATGACAGTCTGAAACAATAGCTCTCAGATAGGTCAACTGCCCTAATCGTCTTACTGGGATGTTTACGCTGAAGTACCCCAACAACTTAAATGCCATTCTTTTCCTCAAGAGAAAACTCTACATGGTTTCTAGACTCCAACCCAGTATCCATCTCCCAGTTTGCCTGACTCCTGAAAGCCTATAAAAACAAAAGATTTGGGATCTTCAAGTAGGTATCTCAAGTCCTCCTAACTTTCCTGAATGAGTCTGCTGGAAGGACATTTAAATGTAACAAAGAATTATTGTTTTCCTTTCCCCCCCTCCTACAGTCCAGAAACTCCTTTTAGCAGAAGCCTATGAAGACTAAAACTCCTCAAGTTTACAAAGAAAAGGGGGCGAAGATGGAAAAAAAGTGAAAATGAAAAACTAAGAAAGGCATAGTACCTGGCTCCTACCCTACTGTTCAGTACTCAGAGACAGAACTTTATCAGCAGGAGCCTTTCCCACTGCTTAAGTACAAATAAAGTACCATAGACAGGCAGTTATTCTGCTCCCATTAAAATGCATTTTCTGCCTACCACCATGCACCCATCCAAACTCCCAGTGCTAGCAAGAAAAAACAAAACATCAGAAATGTAAGGTTTATAGCAATGAGATAAGAACAACTCATGCAGTTGTTAATTGAGATCACGCACTCACAGTGCTGAGAGTTTGAGTATTGACTTGTTGACCCTTGATCTATCAGAACCTTAGAGGATGAGAACCCCATCTAGGTTTCTTTTTATTAAGACATGGTTAGCATGACACTACAAACCCAATACTGGCTCACACTGTCCCTCCCTAATTCTCATTCGCCATACCCTTCCAATGCATTAAATGAGAGTAGAGCAGAATTCCACTCCTAGCCAGTCTTCACGTGCAGGAAAGGCTCCACTAGAAAAACAAGACTATTCACCTCATCTGCAAATCAACAGACAATCCTAGAAACTCTATTCAACTACAGATAGCAAAGGCTTCTCAGAAGCACTGCTGGAAATGCTGAAATGACACACTAGAGGAGTCTGCTACTGTACTTCATTTTTCTTGAATGCTTCAACATCTGTACAGATAACACCTGGATACTATTGCACAAAATCTCCAACCCACTGTTAACGATGGGTCTTGTACAAGTTATTTCCACACAAGACAACTGGTCACACAACAGACTGGCTCCTTTGCCTACACATCACTACCTCTATGAGCAGTCTGCAGCAGAAGGATCATTCTGGATTTCTCATTGTTGCTGAACGCACAGAGTAACAGCACCAAAATTTACTTTTCTTCCATCTTCCATTAGCCAGAAGACTGAGCCCCATGTTATCAAAGTGATCCAAAGCTTTATGAGCTCCAGACTGAGACTATTAAAATTCACTCTGCAGAGGCATAAGCAGTCCAGTATTACAATAAAACTTCCATTAGCTCACAATTCAATAGCTCGCATCCTCAGTCACACCATCCACCAAAAACATATTATTCTGGTGCTCCACTCATTATACTGGCTCCTCACAAAAACTGGGCTGAAGAGCAAGATCTCTGGGTTAACTTTCCAGACTCCCAATGGAATTAACACAAAATACCTCAGAAAGTGCTTCCCTTTTGAAGAGGCCTCCCTTGACAGTTATATTAACCAGGAACAATAACAGATGTGAAACTCAAAGGTGAAGATCATGACAGCAGAAGGCAGGGCTTTCATGACAACAGGACCAATTCCTCAGAACTCATTACCTAAGGAGATATGAATGGCCACAAATTTCACTGTCTTCAAATTGAAGTGAAAAGCTCATGTATTTGACTTAGCTTTCCCATAGTTCCAGCTAAACAGAGCAAAGAAAAAAGAGGGGAAGAGGAAGTAGGAAATAGAACCAGGGGAAAAAATAAATAAATGCAAACAAACAAAAAAAGTCCAATTGCCTTGGATGAAATATGGAGGAAAATTAGGCCACTTGCCTATTATGATCTTGGTTATCTCAGAGAGGTATTCAGATGTTTCAGTGATGGACACCATTATAAGAAGCCAGATAAGAGTCCAGACCAACCTGAGGATCTGAGCTCATTTTTTGAAGTACAGGCTTGTTTTCCAGATCAGCTCCCACATTTGTGCTGACTTCGGTCTCTTACTCAAAAACCTCTGCTAAAGTACACAAACATTCAAACTGAGTTGATGGCGAAGAGTGGTGAGAGAATGAGGCTACTGAAGAGCAAGTTTGTCTCTGGAATGCACCAATTTCATTATCAGAGACATTTGAAGAACTTCAGCAAGTGCACTTTATGTACATTTGTTCAGGAAGAGGTGATGACGTTTTTCTTAATTATATTCAGGTGAATATATTGTTTAAATGGAAAAGACAAACATAGTTCTCTAATCCTCACTCTTTCTTTCCAGGCAAACATTACAGGTACATTAGGATTATGACCAAATCAAAATGTCAGGTAAGCCTTAGTCATCACACTCCTTGCTAAGGTCCTTGTCCATGTTTCATAACCTTATCCGAGGAGTCCAGATCATCAGGAATATTCTCTTTATCTACCAGGACTGTAAACGAGAGCTCCAATTTATATACTTCTTCCTCACTGTGATCAGTTTTGAAGTAGTTATTTACGACCCTAAGAGAATAAGCAGGATTAGTAAATCCAGCTGACACTCTTTTTAAGAGCATACAGACTAATGCAATTTCCAGAAGGTCCAAAGAGAGTACCAGCCAACTTCACTTTTCCCTGATGAGGAGCATATTCAAAAGACTTCAGAGATGCATAAAAAAGCAGCCAAACAAAGCTTCTCAAAATAAATATAGTTAATTAATTAATTAATTAATTAATTAAAGAGATAGCTTAAGCTTTCGCCCTTATAAATTTGGGGGAAAAAGAGTTCTTAAAAAATCCCATCATTTGTCATCCTCTGAAGAGGGAGAATTATTAGAGTCATAGCCAATAGAGTTTGGACAAGGAAATTCAGAAAGTCCTCCCCTCTGGCAAGTCTTTTAATTCAAAGAGAAGGACAGTTGTAAGAACCCCCAATTTACAAGAAAAGGTGGAGGAGAAAGTAAACTAGAAGCCTGTCTAGACTGACCTCAAACGGATTTTGTTGCAATAAAGTTTAAAACAAGTTTTAAATACAGTTTAGTTGTGAATGGGCCAGATTATTTTATTAACATTTATAGCTCTGAGCTCCGCCAGAATGCCATTTTAAATTTTTTTATAACAAGAACTCTTTTGCACCTAGTCTGGTCTAGCTAAATGATGTTTGAACAGTTTTAAATGTATTCAGCAAACACAGTTTAACCTCACTGTGAATAGGTCTTGAGAGAACTGCATTCAAGACAACATTAGCATGAAAACTGAAACATAATCATGAGCTATTATGCCATTCAGAAACAAAAGGTAGATTATACAGTATTTCCTAAAGCAGTCATGTGTATACTTGATTTTTTGTGACCTCAAAAAGGTCAAACAACATAAATGCTGTCTTAAATCACAAGAACTCACAAATGTACAAAAAGACTCATGTAGAGACCCCTTACGTCAATCCCTGGAAACAATTGTTGCTTAGTTCCTATATTCCTACCAGAAGCAAATTTGTATATTCTGATTAGGAAAGTTCATTGAGAGTTTAAATTTCTCATAATGAAGTATTTCCTTTTAGATTCCTGAGAGCTTCCCAGTGGGACAAGACAGGGAGCGCACCAATGGCAACAGATGTGAACAAATCAGTTTGGGGTGATGCATTCCTTAAAGACAGTGCAGAGCCTCTGAACAGCACAAGCATTCAAAGTGTTCAAATCTAGTGAAATACAGGACTATGAAACTAGCCTCAACATTATTTAAGAAGATCATAAAGGAAAAACAGGTGTTGATAGTTGTGTTGTCCAAAAGTTTCCAATCTGAAGCATTAGGCCATAGACAAGAGATGGGTTGGAACTTTTAGATCCACCACACAAACCTCTATTACTTGAACTAGTGGAGTAACTGACAGCAGTAGTAAGTTGTCATCCTCCATATAGACCGGCCCCAGAGGAGGATGAAACACACGCCTTGACTATAAGTTTCATAGATATTTGCTGGCAAGAGAAGAGTGCGAGACTCAAAAATTTTGCATTCCACTCCAGGATCTGAAAAGGAGTGTCGTCTTCTACCCATCCTCCCCAAACATGCCCCTTCTGTCTCATCCCCTCCTTCAAGTTGTCCCTGTCCACCCATCTTCCCCAGCCCCTGATCTTTGTCCCAGTCCTATTCTTGCCTACCCATTCCCAGTCTCCGCTTTTCAAGCTTATTATCCCAGTCTCCTGGCCCAGCCAATTCAAGTCCCCCCCTTCTCTCCCCATCCCGATCATTCTGCTTCAGTTCTGCCCTCAGTACCATTTTCCCTGCCCAGCCATTCCTCCTCGTCCCCAATCTTTAGACTTCTGCCCAGGTCCTCATCTGATCTGTTTCTTCACTACTTCCCCTCCACACATCTGCACTGGGCATTAGTCCCAGTCTCCCTCCCAAGACTCCTCATCCAATCTCTGTTTTCCCCACCCACGCACTCCTTGGCTCCTTGCCCCAGTTTCTTTACCCAGCTCTCCCCCTGCTCTCTGGTTTCCCCTCAGTTCTGGTTCCCCAATCCTAACCTCCGACCTCCACCCCACTTTTTTCCAGTCCTAGCCTCCTCTGGCTCCTGACCAATCTTTGTCTCTTCTGTCCCCTCACACCGGTCATTCCAGCCCCCCCATCCCAGCTTTCAGTCCCGGTTCTCCTCTCGTGTTCCTATCAGTTTCCTGTCCCAGTTTCCACCCCAACAGGCTCTACGTCCCAATCTACTCTCCACCACCGTGTCTGTTCTTGTCTCTTCTGCATTCCTATAAGTCAGCTTCTACACTGCCTGGATATCAGCAAAGAAAGGCAATCAGGATACAGGAGATATAAGCTCTCAGTTCCAGTGCCTGGACCTGTACCTGCAGTTGCAGGGAAAGTCCTGATCACCCATAGGGATCATGCTCAATGTGAATGAAATCTTGAGAGGCTTTAGCTGCCAACATTTACCAAGTATCTACTGAGCAGATGTGAACTGTGATTTTTCAAAGGCGTATAACTTGGTCAAATGTGGACATATTTTCATGGGGATGGCAAAATGCACAGCCCTGACATACAGGGTACCTCCTTGTTAAATTTCAAGTCCCTGCTCAAAAGCAATGGGGCGTACTAAAAGAAAAGGTTGCCAGATTTATTTATTTTTTTAAATCATGGGCATGACAATGTATTTTTCCTAGCCTCATTCTTAGAAATGTCTGAACTGTTTTAGCTGAAAATTTTCCATATAAATTCAGCATGAGGCACACACGACATGTAAAATTTCAGCCTAAATGATAAAAGTTAGGCAAAGCCATAAGCAAATTAAAACACTAATGGAGCACTAAAGTGTCAGGTTAGCTTAACAACAGGTGGTGCTACTAGGATACCTGACTGTTAAGAAACATACATAATATATAACAGACAGTGACAAACACAGAAAAATCATAGAACTTGAACATGATCATAAAATAAATTACTGAACAAATTTAAATAATGTACATCTTTGAATTTATGCATTTATATTCCACTTCATTTAAAAATAGGAGCTACTAAAAAAACAGAGGAAAACGAAAAATTTAAAAAGTAGAAAATGCTGTATTCTGTTACAACTCAACCTTACTTTAATTAATAAACAATCATTCATTTATCAAAAACAAATGATTTTTTCTCTAAAGTATAAAGTGTCAATATTTACACACATGAACCTGAACACTGTAAATCAAGTGTAAGAAATCTATTTAATTTTAAGCACTCTTATTTTAAGATGAGAAAATAAAAACTAGTTTTTTCTCATTATTCAGAACTACAACTGTACCTTGTAAAGAAGTGTGAATAGTACAATGTGCAAGGTTTTACAGTGCAAAAGCTTCATGAGACCTTTATAGCTTGGATGCAGCAGTGTTCGTTTCTTGTAGGGAGGCCAGGGGTTTCCAGGGAATTTTCCACTCTGCTTTAAACTGTTAAAATAAACAGAACTAAAATTAAATGCTTCACTAACCAGAACTAAAATAATAGCTCTCCTATAGAAAGCACAAAATCAAAATATACAGGTTACTTATGTCTTAGGGTACTGACAGTTTCAAAGCAGTATTATTTCTGTTACACAACATTTTTCAAACTTGGGTGTCCATATCTCTTTTATGAGCAATGGATTGACAAAGGTCATTCATTATTATCACTAGGAGTCAGTGCTGGTGTAAATCTCCTCTTGAATCATGATGAGAATGGACCTGTAAAAATCAATTGCAATGGATTCAAGAATGCTTGTTTCAGTCTTCCAAGGATCATAAAACAACAACAATTTGCAGAAATGTCTTCACCTCAGCAAAAGCTGTTTTTCCATGTGGCTATTATTATAATATATATTAGCATGGACCAAAGTTTTCTAACTTGTGTGTCAAAACTAAGGCACCTGCCTTTGACTTCTGAAAGTTAGACTACTTTATTTAGAGGAACTGAGCATCTGTAATACCCCTTATTTAAATCTGAATGATCTTCAATGGGAGCTGTGTTCCCTTAGCACTTCTGAAAAAATCAGACTTGACTTTAGGTATCTATATTTGCAAATTTTGGCCTTGGTCTCTTCCCTCAGAACCCGATAAAAACCAATATCATCATGAAACCAAGATACACAATGTTTCAATACTGCACAAATTATATTTTTATATACTGTATAAGCATAAATTTTTCAGAATATGCTAGTGTTTGGCCCAGTTCCTCTCACACACTTATTCCTGAGAAAATGATTATTCTTGTTGCTTGAGTCAAACATATACTTATCTATAGACAAGATGATACAACAGGACAATGTTTTTGTGTGTTTAAAAAAACTAGAAAAAGTATTTTTAATGCACACGGTATATTTAACACCTTTAATTAAATTATTCATTGAGGTATGGAACATCCTCCCTATATCTTTTAATTTTTTCCCAAATCTCTCCTGAAAACATACGATTTCTCCTTTGCTTACACCTTGTAATTTCTCTCCCTGTTAATGTTTTTAGATATATATATATATATATATATTATATATATATATATAAATAAAACACTAAACTATTGTTAAAGCAGCAAAGAATCCTGTGGCACCTTTATAGACTAACAGACGTTTTGGAGCATGAGCTTTCGTGGGTGAATACCCACTTCCTCAGATGCATGTAATGGAAATTTCCAGGGGCAGGTATATATATGCTAGCGGGCAAGCTAGAGATAACGAGGTCAGTTCAATCAGGGAGGATGAGGCCCTGTTCTAGCAGTTGAGGTATGAAAACCAAGAGAGGAGAAACTGGTTCTGTAATTGGCAAGCCATTCACTATTGTTGTATGTAAAGTAAATAAGGTTTTTAAAATGGAGCAGTCTAGACACAAAGTCCATTAAGAAAGTGGGAATTACAGGGAAGTAGAGATTCTAATAAAAGAGGAAGAAAGTGGTGTTAGAAAGGGCTGAGGAAGAGGGAAAGGAAGGCTGAATTAAAGCAGTAATATAGAGAGCAAAAGAAGGGAGAATGGAACAAAATGAGCAAATGAACTAGTAGATTTCTCGCACTTGGTCTGGGATAGGCTGAAAGGAATAGACAAGCCCAGATGCTGAATTAAACCACTAAAAGTAACAAAGGCTCATATTCTATATTTCTGAAACTCACCTCCATCAAAACTCATATACCAAGCAACCACTGTGCAAATGAAAGTGACCTGCATTTTTTCTTTTCAAATGCAGCAATTCTAAAATTACATGTTGAATGCAAAAGTTACCCAGCCAACATTTTACACATCAAATTACATTTTTTTTAAATGTTAAAAGATGGGCTCCACCTACACCAAAACAGAACAAGATTGCTGGCATATATAATTAAAAGGGAAATAGAGGAGTTTTTAAATTAAGGGCTGGAGAAAGGCCAACAAGTGTTAAGGAGCACATAGTTTGAACAGAGACATCTCTTATGGGAGGATTTATTAAACGGGGTATGCTAAATCCTAGTAAAGAGGAGAGGACAGAAATTGATAGATACAGGCAGGAATCAAAAGGAAACAGTCAAATGACCGAGTCCCATTCAATTACATCTCATGAAGACAGACAACTAAATATTGACAAATTTAATAAAGTGCATGTGTACAAATGCTAGCAGTCTAAATACTAAGGGCCTGTCTACACACACAGCGCTGCAGAAGTGAAGCTGTACCCATTCAGCTGTAGCACTTAGTTAAGACACCATCTACGCCAACAGGAGATCTCTTCCCTGTTAGTGCAGGTACTTCACTTTCCTGAGAGGCGGTAGCTATGTTGATGGGAGAAGCCCTCCCATTGACACAGTGCTGTCTACACCAGGAGTTCAGTTGGTATACATACGTTGCTCAGGAGCGTGGATTTAAAAAAAAACAAAAAACGGCAAGTCACCTCTATGATCCTGTCCCCTTCTCTCAGGCTGGTGTAATACCCAAACATCTAGGAGTGAAGGACAGAGTGGTAACCTAAGACTGAATTTACTTGCTTCTCAGAACTTTTATTTTATTTGAAGGTATTATTTTGTCTCTGTTTAATTCAGCATCTATCTACTACTGTGCATAAATAAAAGGCAAAATCATGATCTCGGAAAATTTCAATACTGTAATATTTTATTATGCAAATGTAGGAGAAGTAAAGCGAAGACAAGTTTATTTTTCCAATCAGTTTCTAAACTGGCCTCTAAAAACACATTACTCAATTAGTTCAAGAATAAAAGGTTACGTACTTGTTCAAGCTGATCATTGTGACTTGTCATTTCAAAAACATTAACAGAACAATCTAAACTCAAAGAATAATGTCAGCATTACTTCATGAAAATCAGGGCTTGATTTTTAAAGAGTTATATGTATTACTGAAAGCACACAATTACGTATACAACCATTTGCCTAATTTTCATGTACATACCCTAACTATGCATGCAAACCAGATGCTGGTACGTTTCAGTGGCCAGGGGGAGGGATAACTCAGTGGTTTGAACATTGGCCTGCTAAATCCAGGGTGGTGAGTTCAATCCTTGAGGGGGCCATTTAGGAATCTCGGGCAAAAATCTGTCTGGGGATTGGTCCTGCTTTGAGCAGGGGTTGGACTAGAAGACCTCCTGAGGTCCCTTCCAACCCTGATATTCTATGAACATGGATGCAAAACTGACCATGTATGTGTAGTCATGTTAAATGCATGGTATTATATAACTTGTTTGAAAAAAAATCAAGCTCAGCACCTCTTACTAACGCTCATTCTCTGACTAACAAAATCTGAGACTTCTCAAACTTCTACTCTAGATTAAGAAACAAGGAAAGATGCTTTCATCCTGACAAAATGCTCTTAGTGTTATTGAACTGAAGTTTAATTTACCCTGTCACTTTTACATGAAAATTACAAAGAAATTCAACAAATGTAATGCAAAAATTGAAAAATAAGTCCCACATGATTGTTGACCAAAGCAACCCTGTAAAAACCTGAAGTCTTCAAATTTAGTTTACTGATCTGAGAATTTCCCCTCCTCTCGCCAGCAAAGTTAGTCTTCAGTCATGCAATATGGTATACTTATGACACACAAAATATATGGTGTTCCAGTACAGAATATGTCAGCAAAAGGAAGTAACTAGTTAACTAGAAGAAGACTTTCAATCAGTATAAACGGATAAAAACAACCTGGGATATTTTAGCTATATAAAATCTAATGCAATGCATGGCTTATGAAAAGCAATATTTTCCAAAAATTATTATTCTTCAAGCCAGAAAAGATGTTTATATTACACACATTTACATATGATGCAATCAAAATAGCAAAAATTATAGGTTTTAAATTAGGATGCAGGTGTTGTTACGTGTCTGTTTCTTTATAAGACAAAATTAATAAAAGCAGCAAAATTACTTTGCCTGTATCTTTGTGAGGTCCCAAATCATTACTGAAGTCATTTAAGATCATCCTCTCTTTTTCTATCCTCATATGAGTAACCTTGCAGTAAAATCATAATCCTGCCTTCATAACAACTCAGGGTGTTGTCAATGAAATTATGACACAAATTCAGCATTTAAAAACATATGATGGCTAAATAGAGAAACATGAAAAGCTCCACTCCTTCCTAGATTCGATTTCAAGAGATTACTTGTATGAGAAAAAAACACACTTCAGAGTTTTAAATATAGCCACAGGCAGGAATTCATCAGATGCTCTTTCACCTACATCCAGTGCATACACAGGCATATGTATGCCTGGTGGTACAAGGATGCATGCGTAGAGCAAATCCAAAATGAAGGCCAGGACTTCTAATCTGTTGGTCTCAAAAAGTCTTCTGCAGTTTATTCCAAAGGTCTGATACACTCCCACCACCAGTCAACAAAAAGAAAAAAAGTCACATTTTCACATCTATGATGTAGCCAGAGGGCTATGTGTCAGAACCTTGAATAAGGCAACACGCACACACTCAGGGTTCCAATGCTTCAGTCTCTTGATTACTATTACCCCTTATTCAGCATTACGTTGTAGCTGAGTTCTCTATTCTGCTTCCTCTTGTGTCTAAAAGTAATTTGCATTGATGTAAGATCTTCTATCCGAAGGCCTCAAAACACTTCATTAACAATGGATTACACATGGCAATCCCTTTTGTTATGTCCATTTATCATTATTAATATTTTTATTGTGATTGAGCCCATCGATCCCAGTTAGGATAAGCACCCCTTTGTGCTAAGCACTGGACATATATGAAGATGCAGTCTTTACCCTGAAGATCTTATATATTTAAGCAGAGAAGAAACAAACAGTGATAAAGACAACATGTAAGAAAAAGATCAGAAGGTCCCTTTTAGTTTGCTTTGTACTCCCTCCACA